>NC_029780.3:40604766-40624052 GCF_000817695.3 Arachis duranensis
GTATGCTTGGGCTGAGCTTGATCAATCCACGAGCTAAGGCTTCTCTTGAAGTTGAACTTCGAGTTATGACGTGTTTTGGGCATTCAACTCCGGATCATGACGTTTTTCTGGCGTTTAACTCCAGACAGCAGCATGAACTTGGCGTTCAACGCCAAGTTACGTCATCAATCTCCAAATAAAGTATGGACTATTATATATTGCGGGAAAGCTCTGGATGTCTACTTTCCAACGCCGTTGAGAGCGTGCCATTTGAAACAATTGGAGTTCTGTAGCTCCAGAAAATCCATTTTGAGTGCAGGGAGGTCAGATTCCAACAGCATCAGCAGTCCTTTTGTCAGCCTTCTTCAGAGTTTTGCTCAAGTCCCTCAATTTCAGCCAGAATTTACCTGAAATCACAGAAAAACACACAAACTCATAGTAAAGTCCAGAAATGTGAATTTAACATAAAAACTAATGAAAACATCCCTAAAAGTAGCTTGAACTTACTAAAAACTACCTAAAAACAATGCCAAAAAGCGTATAAATTATCCGCTCATCAAACCGCGTGCACCATTAGAATATACACACAGCCTTTTCTTTTGAATTAAACTACTTTCAAGCTTCCAATTAAGAATTTAGTTTTCTTGAATTTATTAGTGCTTCCTCTTGAATTTATTAGTGCTTCTGCATTGATTTTAATTTGTTGATGTTCTATAATCTCAAAATCTTTTGTTTTCTCTATAGGATGCGAAAAAAGGGTAAGAAACCGGTTGTTTTACCGGTTGTACAACCCACAACCCGCGCATCCAGACCTTATTTCATGGATCGCCCCGAGTGATAACCCGAATGTCTTGCTTAACTAGAGAGCCGAGTTCCAATATGACAAATTTGAGAAAAGGTCAATCCATTGGGAGCGGACGCTTAAGGTTCCAAGCAAGTACAAACCAGTCATCCATGAATGGATTGCCTCACTTCATTGAGAGTTTCTTGAGCAAGACCCAATTGAAGTTAATGAAACCATGGTGCAAGAATTCTATGCCAACTACCAAACTTGGGAGGCGGAGTCAGTGTTCCTTCGGGAAAAGAGGTTGGATACTTTCAACCGAGCTCTCGAAGCTATTTTGAAGATCCCTCACATTCCGCCTGAGAAGGATGATTATTCAAGGATCAAGGCAAATGTGTTCAAGGGGAGGATGTCTTTGGCACCTATACTTGAGAGAATTAGCCGTCCCGGTGCTTCATGAAAGTTTAGCAAAGGGAGGAAATCTGTTCCCGCAACTTTAGCTTACTCTAATTTAAATGCCGAAGCTCGTATATGGCATCAAATTACGGCGGACTACATCATTCCCAACACCCATACTACCCATGTAAGATTCAAGACTGCTCTGCTACTTTGGGCTATCAATGAAGTTAAGAGCATAGCCATTGTGCCTTTGATACGCACATTGATATGGGAACTGATTCAGAAGAAGAACATCAACATTCCTTTTCCATTGATGGTGATGCGTTTAGCAAGAGCAGCGGGGGTAGAGGGGCGTCCGAGGGACATAATGTTCAGGATTTCTAGAGGCAACAAGTTCATTATGAGGGGAGATTTGGAAAGATCAACAACCAAAACACCCTCCAAGAGGAAAACAACCACAACACCACCATCAAGTCTACCAACTTCATCAACTGCTTTACCCTTCCTCCATCTTCTTTCGGATTTATTCCAAGATATCTTGCACGATATACACCACATGGAGCATTTGGAGCAAAAGTGTTTTGAGTGGATAGCGGAAAAGCTAGAAGGAAGAGACCCCGACCCACCTCCTAGAGCTTCATCCGAACTAGCTGGGGAGTAGTATGATGCAGTTGACCAACCCTCTTCTAAGTCCACCAGCTGAGGGTAGACCCCCAAAGGTCTCATTCTCCAGGATCGTAAGCATGCACGGAGGACCATGCACAAACTAAGTGTGGGGGAGGATCGACGATTTCAAGGGGAGTAAAAATTTCTCTTTTCAAAAGAACTTTGCAATGTTTCTTTTAAGTCTTTTCCTTCATTTTAAGTAGTTTTATTTCTATTGCATCTTTTTTGGCTTGTTTGTAAATATTTCTTTAATGTTCTTAGTAGTTAATATATGCATGTTGCATTATAGAATGAATAAGTTGGTGAAACACCAAGGAATTTTCATGAGATCTTTTCTAGGGCATAGCATTGATTGAATTGAAGGAAATTTTATGTTTTTCAACTTGCTTGGAGTAATTTGTTTGTAGAATATGGAAAAGGGCTAGAACAACATACCTTGCGAGATTTGAGCTTTAATAGATCGTTGCATCTTTCAACCATGATGTTGTTCTTGTGTGATTAAACTCCTTTTTATTGAGATCATTAATTTGCATGATTCTTTATGTCCTGTATTTGTGTTTGGATGCATTTAGCATGATTGAGGCCATCTTTGATGTTAAACTCACTAACCTATATGGCCAACCTTTGCATTCACCTTTGTGAACCCCTTTTGACCCTATGAATCCCCTTTTGTTTTAATGATAAGCACATTACTCCCCTTAAGCAAAAAACCATAGATGTCTCTGAATTACTCTTTGATTAGCTTGGGTGGATTAGTATGTATATTCTAAGTGTGGGGGAATTTTGGAAAACATTGATGAGAGAGGCATGAACTCGTTGTGAAAAATTTTTGCCAATTAGGTAATGCTCATGCATTTCATTAATTAAGACATGTGCATCTATAGTTCAACTTAAAAAAAAACTTGTGCATAACGAAGTATGAAATAAAAGAGCTAGATAAAGGATGCATATGCCATGTTTTGAAAGAAAATGCATGAGTAAGGTGAGATAGAAAAAGAAAATGGGTAGATAGGTGGTATTGTTATGTGTACATAGGTGTTATAGGATTAGGTGGACACTCAAGCTAATCAAAGAACTAATTCTTTAAGTCCACTTAACCATATTCATCCTACCTAAACCCTAGCCTATTACATTCCTCCAAAGACCTCATGATATTTGTTATTCATGCATTAAATACTAGTTGATTGTTAGATGACTTGTAATTCTTTGAAAAGCATGATAAAAAGGAGAATTAAGTGGTTAAACCCTAAACATTGAGCGAATTAAGTGAATACACATCCAATGAGGGGTTCGATCGCTCAATTCTATGTTCTTACGTCTCATATTATATTTTCTTGCAAGTTGTTTAATTGGATAGTTTTGAAAATTTCAATTCAATTCTTTGGACATTGATCTTTGGGCACGAACTCTTTCCATTGGCCCTAAAGCTTTCTTGTGATGGATTGGAATTTTATGGTTTCTTTCTACCAACTCTCACCATAGTATATATCGGAAAATAGCCTTAGGATAGTTGCATGCATTTAAGTAGTGTAAAATAAGTCATTTTCCCTTTTCATCTATCTCATTTGAATGTGTTTAGCATGAGGACATGCTAGTGTTTAAGTGTGGGGGAACTGATGAATCCATATTTGATGATGATTTTTTGTTGGAATTGAATGGATTTCATCATATAAACTTGCACTTATTCCCTTAAATAGCAATATAGCATGCTTTTGAACTTTCCTCCCAATTTGTGCTTGATTAGGAAAATATGCTCTTTTGTGCCTAATTTAGTCTATTTTATTCCATTTGCCTTCCATTCGATGCCTTGATGTTGTTTGTGAGTGATTTCAGGTGTATAAGGTAGAAATGGCTTGGAGAAAATGGAAGAAGAGCATGCAAAATGGAGAAAAAATGAAGAATCAAAGAAGATGAGCACAGAGACGTGTGCGTACGCACAGCCGCCCAATCAGAGCACGTGGATTGCATCAAGCGCGTCGCGTGGTAATTTAGAGTATCTCCTAGTGTGCATGCACACAGTTACTCATGCGTACGCACAGGAAAGGGATTTTCACAAAGTGTGCAGATGCACAAGTCTGTGCGTACGTGATAAACCCCGTTTTTAGGGTTTATCTTGTGTTGAATTTAGACTATTTTGCTAACCTTTTCGCACATTTAGCCAATGAATTAGCATGATTTTGTGATCTCTCCCTTATTTGTGCTTAATTGTAAAAATATGCTTTCTAGGCCTCTAATTTGATAATTTTAATTCTCTCTTGATTCCATAAAAAGCCAAATAATTGATCCCGGCCAAGGACGCGCAACCGCAAAAGGCGCTCGCGCGCACATCGCTAAATTAGCCAGGGACGCGCACGCGTACCGTGTGCATCCGCACCGAAGGCTGCACGTGATTTTTAAATAGAAAATGTGCCCAGCGATTTCTGGGAAGCTGTGGGGCCAAGTTGCAACCAATTTTGGCACCAAAATGCTTTAAAGGATCAAGGATTGAAGGGCGGCATGATCATTCTACCATTCTAGCATTTTTTAGCTCACACACACTCATTAGGATTAGGATTAGTTAATTTTAGAGAGAGAAGCTCTCACTTCTCTCTAGGATTAGGAATTAAGGTTAGATTAGGATCTCATAGTTCTAGGTTTAATTCAAGTCTCCTTCTACTTCTACCTTCAATCGATGATTGCTATACTTTGGTTCTTCTTTCTATCCCCATTCTCTTGTTGTAATTTCTCTTATTTTGTTTCTAAGTTTTGTAATTGAGATACTCTTATTCTCTTTATTTTCTTTTAATAATGCAATTTGAGGTAATTCATGATAATTGTGATTTTCTTGATTGTTGTTGTTAATTCTTTGCATTCAATTGTTGTTAGAATTCATTCTTGTTGTGATTAACTATACTTTTCTTTTGTACCTTCCAAGAGTTTGATAAAATGCTTAGAAGAATGTTAGAGTAGAATTTTATGTTCTTGGCTTGGGAAGGTAACTTAGGATTTCTTGAGTTACTAATGTCCAAGTGATTGATAGTTGATAGCCATTGACTCTAGCCTTCATTAATTCAATTATTGGAAAGCTAGGATTTATGGATTTGAATTGATATAACTCACTTGACTTTCCTTTGCTACTTGTTAAAGGATGACTTAGTGGGATTGATCCTTGCAACTATCATAATTGTGGCTAGTGATAATGAGAGAGATCCTTGACCACCAAACCTTGCCAAGACCATTATGTTAATAAAATTTTATTACCATTTACTATTCATGTTTCTCATTCAAAACCCCAAAATAAACAAGTCCATAACCAATAACAAGAACACTACCCTGCAAGTCCTTTGAGAGACGACCCGAGGTTTAAATACTTCGGTTTATAGATTTTAGGGGTTTGTACTTGTGACAAACAAATTTTTGTATGAAAGGATTATTGTTGGTTTAGAGACTATACTTTACAACGAGACTTCATTGGTGAAATTCTAAACCGTTAAAAATCCAATCATCAAAAAGGCGCCGTTGCGGGGGACTTGCAATGGTGTTATGTTATTGATTATTGTACATATGTGAATATTGTAAATAGGTTATCTTTTGCTTGATTACTAGTTTTGTTAGTTTTATTTTGTTTTTCCATAATGAATTCTCACTTTGGCTATGAGTTTGGCTCTAATTGTGTTGTAGGGAATGTGAACTTCAATGATAACATGTACCAAGGATGGAACCATCAAAGATGGGAGGAGCCTCAAGGAATTGATCACTCCTATTGGCAACAACCTCCAGACACTTATAGGTATAATTTCCATCCTAATGCATGCCAATTCAATGGCTATGGTGAATCCTTTTGTGATAATCGACCACCACCATATGCCTATGAATTTTATCCTCAACATGATGCTCTACCATACTCACAAGCCCTTTCTACCAAGCACCTCCCTATGATCCACATCCATCATATGACCAATCACCCATACCACATCCTTGTGATCATTATGAGCAAGAACCCTTAGAACCACCACAACCCCATCAAGATTAATACCAACAACCACCTCAATGCACATCTTCTCCACAATTTTACCAAGAGGAACCACCTTCCTACCATGAACCCTCTCTCCAAAATAATGAACCGTCCTATTCACCCCAAGCCCCAATAGACAATTCTCTCACTTTGTTACTTCAAGGACAAGAAGTCATGAAGCAGGATACACTTGAGTTTGTGACCAACTTGACCAAGGTGGTGCACGCTTTAGCCCACCAATGTTTGAATACTCAAGTTGTTTCCGTAGCCCCATGTGAAAAGCCAAAGGAAGAGCAAAGCATGGAGAAGATATCAAAAAATTCGGTGAAAAAGGAAGAATCGGTAGTAGTAGTGGAGCAATTGGAGAAGCCTACGGTTATTGAAACAAAAGAGGAAGTGGTCCAAGATTTAAGAGATGTGGAACCGCTATGTGAATCTCAACAACCTCCAGAGCATATCAAGATTGAATAATATGAGAAGGTTGATCAAGAAATAGATTCAATTATGGATGAGTTTTTATCTACAATTGAATCTCTCCCTATTGGACATGGAGTTAGAATAATAGAAGAGTGTGCACAATCTCCCATACCCTTGGTGAACAATGAAGAAGAGAATGAATCGAAAGCAAGTTACCAAGGAGAAAAAGTTGGCATGGTGTATATTGAAATTGAAGAATATGAAAAGGTTGATAAAGAAATGGATTCATTCATCAATGAATTCATATCCAAAATTGAATCACCTCCCATTGGGCAAGAAATCGAGATTCTTGAAGACAACACCAAGTTAAATGCCAAAGAGGAAAAGGTTGAAAGTGAAGAAACTTGTCAAGAGGTGGGGATATCCAAAGAAGAGCATGAGGAAGTCAACCTTGCATTGTTTAAGTGTGGGGAGACTCCCTTCCCCAAGACACCATCCAACACAACATTCAAGTGGGTAAAATCCTTACCTCTAAGCTTCACTTTCTCACTTGAATATGGTTTGATTGAAATGGATGGACAACTTAGAGCTCTTTGTGGAATTAAAAGTAAGAACGAGTTGTGTAGTGGTTGGAAATTTGGTATTAGGCTCATTAAGGTCAAAGCTTCAAGGTATAGGAACCATGATTGGAGGAATGCCACTGTATATGGGTCTAGAAGGAAAGCATGGAGTGCTAACAAGAATTCTATTTGTCAACCACCCATACGGAAAAATCATGAAACTCAACTCACGGATGGGTGTGAAGATAAGATATGGGATCCCGGTTCGCTATGTGAAGACCAACTATGGGGACTCATATCTTGGGTAGAACTCTATCCTAGATTGGTAAAGATGGTTGGAAATTCTATCAACCAATTAAGAAGCAAAGATCCTTGGAGATTCAAGGATGAGTACAAGCATAAGCCGCCATGACAATAAGCTTCCCAAATGTCCAACTTAAGGACTTAAACTAAAAGTGTTAGGTGGGAGACACCCCACCATGGTATACTCTTTCCACTCTCTTGTAGACTTCATTAATAAGAGATTTGAGTTACCATTGTAGGTAGTTCCCCATTCATTTTAGTCGCCTTAATAAATTGATTGTTAGCATTTTGGCATGTATGTTGTGCTTATTAGTATATGAATAAATCCTAAAATCAAATTGCATTTTTGTGAATTGTATGATTTTTGATTTAATAAGGAGTTGTAGGCACTGTAGGGAGTTTATGGGCAAATAAATAAAAAAAGGAGGTCGAACGCGCACGAACGCCGTATGCGCACGCGTCCATGAGCGGATGTACCACCATGCTGAATTCCAAAGAGTTGGGCCACTCTTATACGAGCGTTAGGCTTTTAGCCCAACTTACTTCATGCGCGCCAATAAACAAAAGTGTCAATGGACGCAGATGCATACCTGCCGCGTACGCGTCACCTGACTGATGCCACCATTCCATACATGCCTCCCGAGAATTAGGCGAGCGCTGGGCCAGCACTATGCCTCCAGCCCAACTCCTAGCACGCATGCGCGCACCATACGCGCACGCATCCTTACCAATTCTCACCACAAACGCATGAGCATACAAGGCGCGCACGCGCCCATCCCCAAATTCATCAATGCACACGGACGCGCGTTGTGCGCACTTGCATCGATTCAAAAATAGGAATAACCCTAGGGCGCGATGGATACTCGCGCAGACGCACCCCTCAACCCCTCTCTTCTCCAATGTCTCTTCTATACCTCTCTTCTTCCCTGTCACACTCCGACCACCACACCAGCGACGATTGCCGCCGCAACCTCTAACCATCACCCTTATTTCTTCCCTCTCTCGTTCACACACAAACTCTCTCTCCCTCTCACCCATCCCCCCTCTCTCTCACTGCCACTGTCCAGCGCCGCTGAGTGCCGCCGCAGCCACCGGTGAACCCAGCCCTCCTCACTTCTTTCATTCTTCTTCCATCTCCCACACCCCTCAACCCCAGTTCACTATCTCCGTCTCTTTCACTCCACTCTGCCTCTGTGCGCCACCTTCTTGCCTGCGTCGCCGTGGATTCCCGCCACCATCATCCTAGGCGGTGATTCTGCTCCTGATTTTTGCTCATCCATGCTGCCTATCCTCCCATTCCCAACCCTATTCCACTCTGCTTCCAGGTTACCAGCCTCTGCTCCAACTCTGTTTTATTTCCTTAGTTTATTTCTGTTATTAGTTAGTGTTAGCTCTTGTTAGTTACTTAGAATTTGAATTTTGATTGTTAGGATAGATAGAAATTTCTGCTGTTAGGTATCTAGGTTCTAGATAGAGGATTCTAGGCCTGATAATTACGTCGTATTTGTTTACCTAACTGAGCTTATGTTGATTGATTGCTGAGTGATATTGATCATGTTTGCTATGATGCAGTCTTCATACATGTTTGCTATGTTTGCTGAGTGGTATGCTCAATCTTTGTTTCTATCCCTGTTTATTGCTACCTGCTGCATTTCTCACTCTAAAATTGTATTGCTGCTGCCTGGTTATGTGACTATTACTAGGGTATTGCTTTGTGGATTCATATGACTCCCCTGTTGTTTTCTGCCTATCCGGGAATGTCCAATTTTATGCTCGAATGCTGCCAAATTTTTCCAAACTGTTTTTGAATTTACATTCCCAATTTGGATTGAACTTGGCATCTTCAAACTAAGCTTGGCATAACTCATACCAAGTTCAATCCCCGGGATTTTTGGGCCAGTTTCTGAGTTTCGCTTTGGTTCCCATGATTCGCAGTGGCTAAAAGGATTTCATGAAATGCTTACTTGCGAAATTGAACCACAATTTGCAATTCTTCTTTTTACATCGTGCATTCTTCCACAATATCTAGTGTATTCCCCTTGTGTAACTTTTCTTTTTGCTCAATCTGATCTTCCACTTTCCATAGTTACACAATTGCTTTCTATTGTTTGCACCACCATTTATTGTGAGTCCATCTTCATGCACTTGTGGCATTTTTGTATTCTCATGCATGTGAACATCCTTATTAAACACACTCTACGACTTTCTTTTGATTAGGCTATTCTCCATCATACCACTAATTTTCAATCGTAACCTTCTAACTCTCTAACTTGTTTTGCTTCCTAACTTCTTTTCTCACTTCTCTTACTTCTTTGACCAATTTTTTTTTGGGAATGGTGATGAATATGCCTAATACATGAGTTTTGTCCTACCTTGTTTGCAATTCTTGAATTCTTGGTTTATACCGATGTTCTCTATGCTTACTTGTATTCCAAGTTTTCAATTTTAGTTCACATCATGATTGCTTGTCATTCATCTTACATCCTGAACATGTTCTTCCTTGCTTCATGCTACTTGCTTTATTGCTTAATTGCTTATTCTAATTTTCAGGATGTCAGACAAAGGAAAGAGGAAAGCATACCTCTCCCTGATCCTCAGGATTAGCATCGGGGACAATGCTTGATCTTAAGTATGGGGAAGTTGCCGTTGGCACCATTAGAGGACCGGTGAACATTTTGGCGTATTTCCTAGTTATATCTTCCTAGTTATCTTGTGCTGCACATTGTTGTATATATTGGTTGTTTTTGTCTATTTTGGATACTTTTACCTTAGTTGTTGCATATTTTCTCATTTTGGATTATTAGATGTTTTGGATGTTGGATTTCATACTTTAGTAGAGATTTTTCTCATATAGTCATCCTCTTAGTTTGTGATTGTGATTTAAAATCATTGTGTGGAATTGTCAAGACCTAGTTAACCCTTTTTTTGCATATGCACTTGTTTTGAGTGAAAGGAAAAAAGGGGGTAAAACTAAGGAATTTTTAGAATTTCTTAATCACGACAATGCTTAGTCAAATATTGAATTTTCCAAGGAATTTAACTATAGGGCACCACCCAATTGATTGAAAATTTTTGAAACTTGCTTGAATTATCTATATTTTGTGAAGCATGCTTTGAGCTAAGAACACAAACTTGTGAGACTTGAGCCTATTGATGTGGTTACATTTTATAACCACCTATTTTCCCTTTTTGTGTGCAATTATTCTCTTTTTATGACTGTGATCCTTAGTTTGCTTGATTCTATATGTCCATTTACTCCTTATATTCATGCATTTATATGATTGAGGCCATTAATCATTAGCTCACTTACCTAAATAACCTTACCTTTTATCAACCTTTGTTAGCCAAGTTTGAGCCTATGCTTAACCCAATTATTCCTCAATTTAGCACATTACAAGCCCAAAGTGAAAAACAATAAATGTCCTATTTGGATCTTTGATTAGCTTAGGCTAGTGAGAGTGCTTATTTTCAAGTTTAGTGAGGATTGGGAACATTGGTTGGGATAAAAGGGTGTGTTTGTATTTTTATATTTAGAAATTGGGTACATACTCATGTATTGATTAAATGAAAAGACCTTATGCATTGATATTCTTTAAAGAAAGAAAAAAGAAAAAATGGGAAAAAGAAAAAAATTAAAAGCAAAAAAGAAAAGAAAAGAAAAGAAAGAAAAAATAATATGTAGAAAAAGAAAGGAAAAGAAAAGCAATAAAAGGGGACAAAATGCCCCAAAGTAAAGTTCAAATAAAATCAATGCATATATGTGGTAATCAAAAGAAAATGCATGAGTATGTTAAAAAGTGAGGAATGGGTAGTTAGAGTAGCACTTAATTGTATAGGTCATTATATAGGTTAGCTGGGAAAGTTTAAGCTAATCAAAAATTCAATTCCTAGTCCACTAGCCATATATGATCCTACCTTGACCCTAACCCCCATTACAACCTATGAAAGACCTCGTGATGAATGTATGCATGCATGGATTAAGTGTTGATTGTTAGAAGAAGATCAAATTTTGGAAAAACATGATTAGGAGAGAATTAAGTGAATTAACCCTTAAACACTTGAGTGAAAAGAGCGGATACACATCTGGTGAGGGTTCCATATCTCAATTACATGTGTTCACCCTTGTCACCTATATTCTTGCAAGTTTATAATTCTTTTGATAATCCAATGCAATTGTGGTTTGGACTTGGTTCCTATTGCTCTAGCTCTTGTGCTTACACATGTTTTCTTGGGAATTGATTTATTTTGACCAAGTATTTTTATTCACTTTAGGTAGTTGCATTTAGATAGGTTCATATAGTTTAGTTGCATTTAATAAAGATCATACCCCTTGTTTCCTTCTTATTTTAGCATGAGGACATGCTAAGGTTTAAGTGTGGGGAGGTTGATAAATCCCGTTTTTAGGGTTTATCTTGTGTTGAATTTAGAGTATTTTGCTAACCATTTCTCACATTTAGCCAATGAATTAGCATGATTTTGTGATCTCTCCCTTATTTATGCTTAATTGTAAAAACATGATTTCTAGGCCTCTAATTTGATAATTTTAATTCTCTCTTGATTCCATAAGGTGCCTTGATGTGTTTGCTAGTAATCTCAGGATGGAATAGGCTTGGAATGGATCAAAGAAGCAAGGAAGGAAGCATGCAAGTGGAGAGAAGCATAAAAAGCCAAAGAATTGATCCCGGCCAAGGACGCGCATGCGCACAAGGCGCTCGCGCACACATCGCTAAATCGGCCAGGGACGCGCACACGCACCGTGCGCGTCTGTGCCGAAGGCCGCATGTGATTTTTAAATAGAAAATGAGCCCAGCAATTTCTGGGAAGCTGTGGGGCCAAGTTGCAACCAATTTTGGTGCCAAAATGCTTTAAAGGATCAAGGATTGAAGGGGGGAATGATCATTCTACCATTCTAGCACTTTTTAGTTCACACACACTCATTAGGATTAGGATTAGTTAGTTTTAGAGAGAAAAGCTCTCACTTCTCTCTAGGATTAGGAATTAGGGTTAGATTAGGATCTTATAGTTCTAGGTTTAATTCAAGTCTCCTTCTACTTCTACCTTCAATCGATGATTGCTACACTTTGGTTCTTCTTTCTATCCCTATTCTCTTGTTGTAATTTCTCTTATTTTGTTTCTAGGTTTTGTAATTGAGATACTCTTGTTCTCTTTATTTTCTTTTAATAATGCAATTTGAGGTAATTCATGATAATTGTGATTTCCTTGATTGTTGTTGTTAATTTTTTACATTCAATTGTTGTTAGAATTCATTCTTGTTGTGATTTACTATACTTTTCTTTTGTACCTTCCAAGTGTTTGATAAAATGCTTGGAAGGATGTTAGAGTAGAATTTTATGTTCTTGGCTTGGGAAGGTAACTTAGGATTTCTTGAGTTACTAATGTCCAAGTGATTGATAGTTGATAGCCATTGACTCTCTAGCCTTCATTAATTCAATTATTGGAAAGCTAGGATTTATGGATTTGGATTGATATAACTCACTTGACTTTCCTTTGCTACTTGTTAAAGGATGACTTAGTGGGATTGATCCTTGCAACTATCATAATTGTGGCTAGTGATAATGAGAGAGATCCTTGACCACCAAACCTTGCCAAGACCATTATGTTAATAAAATTTCATTACCATTTACTATTCATGTTTCTCATTCAAAACCCCAAAATAAACAAGTCCATAACCAATAACAAGAATACTACCCTACAAGTCCTTTGAGAGACGACCCGAAGTTTAAATACTTTGGTTTATAGATTTTTGGGGTTTGTACTTGTGACAAACAAATTTTTGTATGAAAGGGTTATTGTTGGTTTAAAGATTATACTTTACAACGAGACTTCATTGGTGAAATTCTAAACCATCAAAAATCCAATCATCAGTACGTACAGGTGTTCGCACATGCCTTCATTAAAATAGCACGTGACTCGCGATTTTGGAGGTTTGGAGGCCCATTTCTGAAGCCATTTAGCTCATATTGAGGGGAAAATGAAGACCATAACATATCATATCATTAGTATAGTTTAGGAGTAGAGTAGGAAGTTTTTAGTTTAGTTTTTTTCCTCTAAGTGTTTCATCTTCTCTATTAGGGTTTATATTAGGGTTTTACTTTCAAGTGCCATTTCCATTTTTGATCTTGGATTTTGCTAGCTTCCATTGTAAGTATATCTTTGTTATAACTCTTTATAGTTACATTGTTCTTATTCTTTCTTATAATTCAAGTTATAGTTCAACTTTACCTTTCTTTTGCAATTTCAATTTCTTGTTGATGAATTTGATGTTTGATGTTTGTTTCATGCTTTCTTGTGTTATTCTTGTTGATTAAGATCAATTGTTGCTTTTAATTTCAAGCATTTTCTTATTTTTCCCATGTTTAAGGTTTTTGCCCACCAAGTGTTTGACAAAATGTCAACCATGGTTTTAGGCTAATTTTTTTGCTCTTGACTTGGGAAAATTGAGCAATTGGGTTCCTAGAGTTGGAATGTCCAACATTTAGTATCAATTCTTGAATTGTTAATTGTTCTTGTTCCTACTAACGCTAATTTGTTGCTAAGGCAATTAGCAAGCAATTTAGGATTTGTGGGTTAAGAAAACTTATGCTCATTTAACTTACTTTTCGATGTGAGGGTTGATCAAGTGAGGGTTGATCAAGTGAGACTAATCCATTATAATTGTCATAGTTGTGGTTCTAACAAGGAAAGGACCCTTAGCTCACTCCAAGCCAAGACCCCTTTTTTATGCTTTCAATCTTTTATAAACACTTATGTTAATCTCTTTCATACTTTACTTGTTTATAGTACATAGTCGGTTCTTTAATTTCTTCATTAGTTCAATCATTACAATTTTGCACGTTCTTTTATTGCTTTATATGTTCATTTCTTTATTAAAAACCCCTTGATCACTACAACTGGAATTATATACTCATTGATCTCAAGTGTCCTTAGGAGACGACCTGGGAACCAAACACTCTCGGTTTTTGAATTGGTTTTGATTGTGATATCCTTTGAATTTAAACAATTTGATTGCGAGAGTTGTGGTTGGTTTAGACTATGCTACCAACGAATTGATACTTATTTTGATTGATTCTAAACCGACAATAGTTCTCGTCCACATCACCTACATGAAACATATGCGTGGAACGAAAAATGCCAAGCGACGTGTACGCGTGACCCACGCATACGTGTTGATACTCGCACGTGACTTCATTAAAGTAAAAATACTGGGGGCGAATTCTGGGCTTTCCAGGCCCAAATCCAACTCACTTCTGAGCCTATTTCATGCAGAAATCAAGAGGAGTCAAGGAAAAAAATCAGAACTGAATTTTGAAGGAAATGCTTTAATTAGTTTCTAGAGAGAGAAGCTCTCTCTTCTCTCTAGAATTAGGTTAGATGTAGATTAGGAATTCTTAGATCTAGGTTTAATTCATGCTCTGATTTACTTTTCCTTTATCAATTCTTGCTCCTCTACCTTTCCTCTCTCTAGTTTTGTACTTTACTCCTTGTAATTCTTTACTTTTATGTTGATACACTCTTGTTTCTTCTATTTCTCTTTTAATGCAATTTATGATTCATGTTACTTTATTGTTGATTTGATTTGTTGTTGTTAATTTCCTTGCAATTAGTAGTTTTAGATCTACTTTTCTTGAAATTTCATCTTGCTTACCTTTTATGCCTTCCAAGTGTTTGACAAAATGCTTGGAAGGATGCTAGAGTAGATTTTTCTCCTCTTGGCTTTGGTTGAGTAATTGGAGACTCTTGAGTTATCAAACTCTTTTGTTGATTGATAATTGAAAGTTGCTAGTTAATTTGACTTCCACTAAGTCTAGTCTTTCCTTAGGAGTTGACTAGGACTTGAGGAATCAAATTGATTTATCCACTTGACTTTCCTTCATAGTTAGAGGTTGACTAAGTGGGAGCAATGGATAATTGATGTCACAATTGAGGATGATAATGAGGATAGGACTTCTAGTTCTCATACATTGCCAAGAGCTTTCTTAGTTATTAGTTTAATTCTTGCAATTTACCTTTCTTGTTCTCTTATTCAAAACCCCAAAATATACATCCCATAACCAATAACAAGAACACTTCCCTGCAATTCCTTTGAGAGATGACCCGGGATTTGAATACTTTGGTTATTTTTATTGGGATTTGTTACTTGTGACAAACAATTTTTTCTATGAATTATTTGTTGGTTTAGAAACTATACTTGCAACGAGATTTCATTTGTGAAATTCTATACCATCGAAAATCTGTTCATCAGGGATCGCATCCAAATATTGCCCTCTTGACCATTCCAGCCATACACACATCTCGACCGTTCTAGCCACACACACATTTCGACCATTCCGGCCACACACAGTCAGTGCCAATCTCAACATTCACCACTCAATTCAGTCATATCACAAGTCAAACCTTTCTTCACTTTCAAGTAACCTCCCTTTCCATAGCCTAATCTCATCACTACACTTAAAACTAATCTTTAGGGGCTAAAAGAATGAAAATAGAAGTTTAGAGGTTTAAAATCAGGTTTAAAACACAAAAATCTCATTTGCTGAAAAATAAGACTATGCGTACGCATGCAATAGGTATGCGTACATATAGGTCTATTTTTGGACCAGGATGAGTATGCATGCACCTGTCCGCATACGCATACGCACAGGACAGAATCGACCCTTCGCATAGGAAGGGTATGCGTATGCATGCAAGGGGGTTCTGTCAAAAATTTGGTTAATCTGAAAATATGCAAAATTTTAGTTTTGAACCCCAAACTTCCAACGCACATAACTTTTGTTTCAAATAATTTTTTATCCGTTCTTCAAACGGCGTAAACTTCACGGACCTAATTTTCTTATGAAATAAGTTTGAAACCATTCGGGGGTCTGGAAGCCAAGTTATGACTCGCCGAAGTTTGGCCAAAAATTAATATTTCACAAAAATCCTCAAACCTTTATTTCATTAATTCACCATTCAAATATCAATCATCCTACACTAAAAACTAGTCCAAACATATTCAATATCACAACAACACAGTTTTACACCCTTCCATCATCCATCATACATCAGCATTACACAATTCCACCATATATGCACATTTAACCTCATCAACAAAACAATCATAATTTAAACACCATTTTAACATTCTAATTCCACCATAACAATAATCACCACACATGCTCAAGCCATATCATCAACCATTATCACAAATTCTAATCATTCAACATACTTAATCATTCCTCCTCTAGCCTAAGTTTTAACAAGACATTATGTATTAAATATGAGAAACTAAAACCATACCTTGACTGATTTCTCTCCAAGCTCAAACTCCTCAATTCAAGCCTCCAAGGTTTCAATTCAAGTGCTACAAGGTCCAGCCACGAAAGCTTGATTTCAAGCACTCTAATTCATCGAGTAAATCTCCAATTTAACATAAACTCAATCTAATTCCATAAAATTCACCAAATTAATAACTAGGGTTCACGTAATTGGATAACCACAAGGGTTTAGAGTTTTCTTACCTTACTCACAGACTATTTAGACAAAATCCATCAATTTTTTCAAGTTAATTCAATCCTAATACATCAAAACATCAAAATCCTCAATACCTATTAACCCAAAAATGAAATATGAATAGAAGGGAATGTCTGGGCACGAAAACAAAGTTTCTTACCAAATTGTTCAATGGATTTTGTAGAGAATTCTGAGACGAACGCGTGACCACTGATGACTCGTCAATTGGAGCTCCGGATCAAAAGTTACGTAAATTTGAATTTGTGGTGAGGGTTTTAGGTTTCCTCCTTGTTCTTCCCTCTTTCCCCGGCGTTATTTCTTGTGTATGAGAAGCAAATGAGCTGAAGTTCATGAGTATATATGAATTGGGTTAGGTTTTGAGCCCAATACGGGCCCGATTCATCCGATTCGGCCCGTTTGGTCCAATTTTGGGCAAAATTCTTTGAAATTAGTGTCGAAATTCTTATTTTAATTTTTTTCTATCATATTAAACCATAAAAATCACATTTCTAATTATCTTGATTAATAAATAATTTATTGACTAATTATTTACTAATTTCTCAGGTTTTACACTTTCCAGACGCATATGGCATTCTGATGTAAAAAGAAACGGTTTTAAGGGTTTCTTTTGCTTTTCGATATCACCTCGGTTGGTAAGATTTATTTCAAAAGTGACTACATGCTTTGTATTTATTGCAAAAACAATTTTTTTAAATTTCTAATTGTTTATCATGGATTACTGTCCTCATTCATATAGGCCGGCCAGTGAAAAGTTCAAGTCTATTAATTTTTCTAATTATTATGATTTAGAACAAAAGATAACTTTAAAAATTAGCTAATATTAGCTAAAAATAGGTTTTTAATTAAACTCTTAATTAATATCTAACTTTCAAAAAAAAATATAATTTTATATCTTAAAATTTTAAACTATTTTGTTTTTCACTAATATTTATCAATATTGTTTCACATAATTTTTTAAATTAAAACGTAAGTTTCACATTTGCAATACATTATTTTATAATATTTTTATTATAATAATATTTTTTTAGTTTTTTTGTTTAGTTTTAAATTTTCACTGTTTATCTTTTTAATCTATATTTTTATTTTTCTTCTTTCAAATATTTATTAAATATAATATGGAGAGAATACTAATATTATTAATTTTAATATTCGTTATCTAAAATTTGAAATAATTTAACTTGTATACTTTTAATTAGGTGTTAAGTCTATTTCACAAATAGAAATAATTAATTTTTATGCTTGCTATTTAAAAATAATATGTTTTCTCTCTATGTATATAAAAATATAATTAGATATTAGTATAAAAAAATATATTAATATTTATACTTAAAATCAATTTTTTTAAACAATTGAATCTTGATTTTAACTTTTAATCATAATTATTAGTAATAAATTAAACTCTTTACATAAAAATAATAACTAAAAATCTTATTACTTAATTTTTTCATCTACAGAGATCCTAGTCTTCTTAGTCGATAGGGACATTTGTCCTCTACGTTTTTTTGTAAAAATAATTTGATTCTATAAATCTTTTGTGTCATAATTTATAATGTCAAAATAAAATCGACGTAATTTTTAAATATTTATATTCCCGTAATAAAATTACAGATAAAAATACTAGTTATTATATATTTTATATACCTTTTTTATAGTTTAATATTTAATAAAAAGATTCCTGTTATGAAAAAAAATCGTGTATGACTTTTAAAAATTATTTAATTTTAATTATATTTATTTTGGTTATTTTGGTTAATAATATTAAATTACATTTAAAAAATCATATATAATATCAACTTTTTAAAAAATCATCTTAAAATTTTTGTATAGTTTTTTTGTTTAAATCCAACATTGTTGAGGAACAAAAAATTTTTTTAGCATTCAACTTTTGAAAAAAAAACAAAATTCTTGCAAGAACAATGCCAAAGGCCTGATTGATGGCCCATTTAAAACGAAACAAACATTTGAAAATTTATCCAACACACCTTGCATATTCATGTTTGTTTCCTCAAATCAGTGACAAATTTAAAATTACATATTTATTAGTTCGAACAGATTAAAAGTCACACTTAACACGTGAATCTCACATATTGATACATGTGTCACGTACTCTACTTGCCAACATCACATAAAGTACGAGGGGTACTACACGCCTCATTTGGGCGCATGTTTAAATTCACCATCTCTCTTTTTCTCATTGAATATACAATGGTTTTAATCTCCATTTTGACGGGAAATTTTAGTCAGCGTCAATTTAAAAGAGGCTTTTCAGGTACCTCTAGCACTCAGATGCAAAAGAAAACGATTTTAAGGATTTCTTTTACTTTTCAGTGTCACCTCGGTTGGTAAAATTTATTTCAAAAGTGACTATATGCATTGTATTTATTACAAAAATAGGTTTTTTATATTTTTAATTATTTATCATGAATTGGTGCCCTCATTCATACAGGCCGGCCCAATAAAAAGTCCATATCTATTAATTTTTATAATTATTTATGATTTAAAACAAAAGTTAACTTTAAAACTTAGATGATATTAGCTAAAAAATATTTTTCTAATTAAACACTTAATTAATATCTAAATTTTAAAAAATATAATTATATATTTTAAAATTTTAAACTACTTTATTTTTCAATAATATTTATTAATTTTTAGG
>NC_029780.3:40624071-40652372 GCF_000817695.3 Arachis duranensis
TTCAATAAAAATATTTTCTTACATAAATATAAATATTTTTAAATTAAATTTAACATATGATAAATGTTAGTTAATATAATCTTTCTAAAAACTATTCAAAGAAGTGGACAATTACTAGTTACAATTCCTATAATAATTAACATGCCCTTGACTTCGCTAATGCATTTTAGACCGCATGTGTAACATAAGAAATTAATTGACTTGTCAATTGTCTACAATAATATTAGTATTTTTTAAATTAATATTAGTCGTATGTATTATATATTACTAATTTTATAATTAAAATATGTCACATATTATTTTTTATTATAATTAAAATTAATTTTTTTAAATTAAAGAATTTTATTCTCCTTCTTACTAATTTTACAACTAAAATGTGTCACATATCACTTTTTTATTGCAATTAAAATAAAATTTTTTTCTTTAAAATTAAAGTACTAATTTTACAACCAAAATGTGTCACATGTCATTTTTTCATTACAATCGAAATTAAATCTTCTCCTTCAAACATAATAAATTTCTTTCCTAAATTCTGTCATCTACCTCTCTCCATTTTTTCTATTTCTCTCCACCCTTCTCACTCTATATATAATTTATTATCTAATTTAATAACCAAATGTGTCACGTGACATTCTCTTGTTAAAATTGAAAAGAAATATTTTTCTCCAAAATTAATAAATTCACTTCCTAAATTCTTTTATCTATCTTTTTCTCTTTTTCTCTTTTTCTATTTTTCCCTACTCTTTCTACTCTATATATAATTTATAATTTATATTTTATATTAGTAATTTGAGAAATCAAAACATGTCATCCGATATTTTTCATTATAATTAAAATAAAATTTTTTCTTTTAAAATTAGCAGTTTCTCTCTCTCAGTCTTCATCTTTATCTTTCTCTCTCTTTTCTTTCATTCTCTATTTTTTCTATCTTTTTGTTTAACAAAAAATAAAATTAACAAAAGAATATAATTCAAATAAAATTATAATTATTATTATATACATATTTTTTTAGTCTTTTTGTTTAGTTTTAAATTTTTGCTGCTTATCTTTTTAATATATATTTTCTTTTTCTTTATTTCAAATATTTATTAAATATAATTTGGAGAGAATACTAATATTATGATTAAAAGTTAAAATCAAGATCTAATTGTTTAAAAAAAATTTGAGTTAATTTTATAACTATCAATATAATTTTTTAATTTTTTTATACTAATATCTAATTATATTTTTATATACATAGAGAGAAAAAATATTATTTTTAAATAGCAAGCATAAAAATTAATTATTTCTATTTGTGAAATAGAATTAACACCTAATCAAAAGTATACAAGTTAAATCGTTTCAAATTTTACAAAATGGATATTAAAATTAATTATTAGTAATAAATCAAACTCTTTCACATGAAATTAATAACTAAAAATTTTATTATCTGATTTTTTATCTACAGAGACCATGATCTTCTTAGTCGATGGGTTAATTTTATAACTATAAATATAATTTTTTTATTCTAATATCTAATTATATTTTATATACATAGAGAGAAAAAATGTTATTTTTAAATCACAAGCATAAAAGTTAATTATTTTTATTTGTGCAACAAACTTAACATACATCTAATCAAAAGTATATAAGTTAAATCGTTTCAAATTTTAGATAATGAATATTAAAATTAATTATTAGTAATAAATTAAACTCTTTCACATGAAAATAATAACTAAAAATTTTATTATTTAATTTTTTATATATGAAGACCCTGATTTTTTTAGTCAATGGTGACTTTTGTCCTTTATAATCTTTTTGTAAAGTAGTTTGATTCTATATATTTTTTGTGCCATAATCTATAATGTCAGGATAAAATCGATGTAATTTTAAAATACTTATATTCACGTAATATAATTACAAAATAAAAATGTTAGTAATTATATATTCTATGTACTTTTTTATATTTTAATATTTAATAAAAAGATTTCTGTATGTTATGAAAAAGAAAAATCGTTTATAACTTTTAAAAATTATTTAATTTTAGTTATGTTTATTTTGGTTAATTTTAAACAGTAATGCATTTATTTGTCTACTGTTTTTTAATAATATTAAATTATATTTAAAAAATTATATACAATATTAACTTTTTAGAAAATCACCTTAAAATTTGTGTATAATTTTTTTTGTGCAAATCCAACATTGCTCACGAACAAATAACTTTTTTAACATTTAACTTTTGAAGAAAAACAAAAATTCTTGCAAGAACCAAAGGCTCAATTGGCGGTCCATTTTAAACAAAATGAGCATTTAAAAATTTACCCAACACAAAATGAGCATTTAAAAATTACCCAACACACTATGTATATTTATGTTTTTTCTCCAAAATTAATGGCAAATTTAAAATTATATATTTACTATTTCGAATAAATCAAAGGTCACACTTAACATATGAATTTAATACATTAATACACGTGTCACGCACTCTGTTTCCAACTTCACATAAAGTACGAGTCGTGTTATACATTTCATGAGTAAATTTTCTTATCAAAAAACAGTGAACGAAAAAGAAAAATGCACAAAACTAACGACAAAAAAAATGGTAGTCCATAATCTTACTAAATTCAAAAAATATATTATTGAATATTTACATAATCTTAAATATGTAAATTATTCTTTTTAATATTATTTTGGTTAGATGTTTGTTAGCGTAGTTTATAGACTATTATTTGTTATATTATTGTTAAGAAATAATTTAGTTGTATAGTCGTATAAGTTAAAGTATAGGAATATTATAGTAAAATGTTATTGCATTCAGTAATGTAACTATTGTCTGTTATATTGCATTATATCTAATTAGATATAATAAAAAAATGTATGTGATTAGTTGAAAATGTACTTTAATTTTTTTAATATATTTAGAAATATGGTTAGGAAAATTAAATAATTTTGTTGTTGGGTTAGTTTTATATTTAGGCTAAATCATTTAGTAATATATGTAATTGATATGGTCGTCATTAATACGAGTTATAACTCGGCCTCATAACCGTTATCAGTATGAGTTATAACTCATTATCACCCGTTACAATTCGGATTTTATGAGCCACAGCTCGATAACATCAACATTTTATCATAATCGACGTATAAACGGCTTAGTAATCAATGGCATTATTGACCGTTCCAAAACCGACGTTACGACCAAAGATGCAACGGACGAAGAAAACCAAGGTAAAGTATCTCTCGAGTAAGTTCGAATAAGACAATATACTGACTTAAGCTTTAGAGTGCCTTTGTAGGTACACTCCTCCTCCTCTTCATTGCTCGTGCTCTCACACCACAACACAAGGAAAAAACTCGGATTCAAGAGTTGGACGTTCAGCCTCCGAGGATATAGCTTGGCTAACACCAGATAGTTGAAGCCAATCTATTTCGCAGGCAAGATCAATTGGCGCCCACCGTGGGGCCGAGGAAATCGATTCTTTCTTTTGGTCCCATTACCTTCTCTTACACCCATGGCTGACGTACCACCTCCTTCACTATCCGAACTTATGCGGATGGTGGCTGAGCTACAACAAGCTAATCAACGAATGGCCGACGAAAACTAAATAATGGCTGCTCAAATCGCTGAACTGAACCATGCTTAGATAGAACATAACGACACTCATCACCAGCAACCAGAAGATAATGAGCACCATTCCCAACCCTCTCATGTCTCGGAGACTATCCGAACCAAGGAGGTTCAACCTGAAGATGAAAAGGAAGAGTCCGACGAACTTGTAGGACCCTTCACAGAAGAAGTGATGAACTTCGAATTGCCGAAGAGATTCACCCTGCCACTAACCCTCACACCTTATGATGGGCTCGGAGACCCGAAGAAATTTCTCAAAAAGTTCCGATCAATAATGATCGTCAACGGTGCATCAGATACTGTTTTATTCCGTTATTTTCCAAATTACTTAGACGGTCCTGCACTTGATTGGTTGTGTGCTTTGCCTGCAGGTTCTATTTCGCGATTTCAGCAGCTGGAGAAGCTATTTGAAGAACACTTTGCTGGATGCGCGATTTACCTGCACGACTCCGATTATCTGAATACGATCAAACAGGGACCAAACGAAAGCTTGAAGGACTATATGACCCGCTTCACCAAAGTTGCCATCAGTATACCTGACCTCCACCCCGAGGTTCACCTACACGCAATTAAAAGCGGACTTCGCCCTGGAAAATTCCAGGAGACCATCGCAGTAGCCAAGCCGAGGACCCTTTCAGAGTTTTGCGAGAAAGCAAAAGGCCAAATTGATATCGAAGAACTCAGACAAACTCGAAAATCTGAGAAGACAAACTACCGAGATGAAGATAAGGCCCTAAGCACAAAGAAAAATTTTAAACTAACCCCTCAATTTGATTCCTATACGCAGTTCAATACTAAGCGAGAGGACATAATTAGAGATATCTTAAATTCAAAGCTCATCAAGCCATCAAGAAAGGCCGGTACCTATCAAGATACAAAGAACGTGGACAAGTCTAAATATTGTGCTTTCCACCAGAAACACGGCCACAACACTGACGACTGTATGGTGGCCAAGGACCTTCTGGAACGCCTAGCTAGACAAGGACACCTTGACAAATACATTGGGGGTCACATGCAAAAGCGCATCATACCTTCAACAACCAACGATTCGTCCGAACAACAAAACCGAGGAAAAGAAAAGGCACCTTCAAGCCAATACGAGAAACCTCGAGGTATAATTAATCGTATTTCAGGAGGATACGCAAGTGGATGATCCTCAAATTCGGCTAGAAAAAGATCATTCCGAGCAATATGCTCGGTGAATGGGCCACAACAAGAAGCTAAAACGACAAATCCTCCACCACAAGTAACTTTTACACACGCTGACTTCGATTTGAGCATACAAAACTTACACGATCCCGTGGTCATCACTCTTCAACTGGGGGACTTGTTGGTAAGGAAAGTACTCCTAGATCCCGGAAGCAGCGCCGACATTTTGTTCTACTCTACGTTCCAAAAAATGAAGCTCAGCGACAACATACTCCAGTCAACAGGAGGCGACCTGGTTGGATTTTCAGGGGAGCGAGTTCCAATATTGGGTTCAGTGTGGTTACAAACCACATTGGGTGAGCATCCTCTTTCAAAAACAAATGACATTCAATATTTAGTAATCGATTGCTTTAGCCTGTATAATCTTATACTTGGCCGACCTTTTTTAAACAAGTTTGGCGCAATTGTCTCTACATTTTATCTGTGTGTTAAGTTTCCTCTGCAGGACGACCATGTAGTAACAATCCACGGAGATCATAAAGAGGCACGCCAGTGTTACAACATCAGCATGAAACTCCAAAATTGTTCCAGGCAACAAGTCAACAATGTCGACCTTACAACCAACAGCCACGTACTCGCCGACCTAGATCCAAGAGCTGACTTTCTTGAACGCCCTAAACCATCCGACGACTTACAAAAAGTATATTTTAATAACGATCCTAACAAACTTACTTATGTAGGTACGTCAATGAGCACATTAGAACTAAAGAACATCACTACCTTCCTACAAGAGCAAGCCGACCTATTTGCATGGACACCTTCAGACATGCCCAGCATCGACCCACAAATCATCACCCACAAACTAGCTATAAACTCGTCAGCCCGACCAGTACAGTAGAAGAAAAGAAAACTCGGCAAAGAAAAGAAACGGGCGTCCTTAGAAGAAACACAAAAGCTCATCAACGCAGAATTTATCAAAGAAATCAGATTTACTACCTGGCTGGCCAATGTGGTAATGGTAAGAAAACAAAACGGTAAGTGGCGCATGTGCGTCGACTTCACTGACTTAAACAAAGCATGCCCAAAAGATTCCTATCCTTTACCATCCATAGACTCTTTAGTAGATAACGCCTCAGGATATGCTACCTTAAGTTTTATGGATGCATATTCGGCGTATAATCAAATACTCATGCACCCCTCCGATCAAAGCAAAATGACATTTATCACTGATTTTGGCAACTACTGTTATAACGTTATGCCATTTGGATTAAAGAATGCAGGTGCAACTTATCAACGTCTTATGGACAATGTCTTCGCCAAGCAGATCGGCAGAAACATCGAAGTATATGTCGATGACATGGTCACCAAGACAAAGATCGGGGAAAACCATATCGACGATTTAACAGAAATATTTGGTGAGATACGCCGCTACAACATGCGCCTCAACCCCAAGAAATGTGCATTCTCCGTTCAAGTGGGTAAGTTTCTGGGATTTTTACTAACACGCAGAGGAATTGAGGCAAATCCAGAAAAATACCGAGCAGTTCTGGATATGGCAAGCCCAAAGACAGTTAAAGAAGTTCAACGCCTTACAGGAAGACTTGCTGCCTTATCGAGATTTGTTCCATGCCTAGCTTCAACATCTATTCCCTTTTTCCAAACAATAAAAAAGAAAACCAAATTTCAATGGAACGACGACTGTGAGAGAGCTTTCACCAAATTAAAAACAACTCTCTCACAACCGCCGATCCTACAAAAGCCTCTCCAAGGGGAGGATTTGTTTTTATATTTATCAGTTACTGATTGGGGGATAAGCTTGGCTCTTGTTATAGAAAGGAACAAAGTTCAACATCTGATATATTTTGTTAGCAAAATCCTCCAACACGCTGAGCTCAACTATCTGAGGATAGAGAAGCTCGCTTTAGCTCTAATATTCTCGGCGCGACGACTCCGACCTTATTTCCAGAGCCATATAGTCTACGTCAGAACAGATCATCCATTAAGACAGGTATTACACAAACCAGAAATTGCAGGCAGACTTATAAAATGGGCAATCAAATTGTCCGAGTTTGACATCAGGTATCAATCCCGAGGACCTATTAAGTCCCAATTCTTGGCCGATTTCATTGCCGAGCTTACAATACCATCAGAAGAGAACCACATGAAGCAATGGACTTTATATGTGGATGGCTCCTTAAATAACAAGGGATGTGGAGCTGGAATCCGTCTAGAGGCCGAAGATGGCTTTATACTGGAACATTCCTTACACTTAGCATTCAAAGCCAGCAACAACCAGTCCGAATATGAAGCACTACTCGCCGGACTCCGACTTTGCTTGGATCTCCAAATATCGGCCATAAAGGTATACTGTGACTCTTTACTAGTAGTACAGCAGGTAAACGACCTTTTTCAGGTAAAGGATCCTCTTCTATCTAAATATCTGCTATTAGTTAAAAAATTAACTTCAAAGTTCTCCAAATTTAAAATACAACATATACCACGAGAACAAAACCAAAGGGCTGACATTTTATCTAAGCTCGGCAGCACACAATCCGACTTATCGACACTGCATCAATTCACCATAACATCTCCAAGTGTTACTCTAACAAATGTGTTAAGTGTTACACATGAAAAAGATTGGAGGAACGACTTCATACAATATTTACAAACAGGTCATATACAAGCAGAGGTCGAAAATACAAAAAAATTCCGAAGACAAGCATCTTACTTCACATTACTCAACGGAACTCTATACAGACGAGGATACACTCGCCTATTGCTAAAATGCCTCAACAAGCCCGAATCTGACATAGCATTATCTGAGGCACATGAGGGAATCTGTGGAACACACACTGGTGCTCAGAGCTTAACATCAAAAGTCCTCTGCGCAGGTTTCTTCTGACCGACTTTACACCATGATAGCCAACAGAAAATCTGGACCTGCAACAATTTCCAAAAACATGCACTACTGATACACATTCCCGCCGAGGAACTGCATCACTCTGTTATCAGTTGGCCTTTCAACCAATGGGGGTTAGATATACTCGGTCCGTTCCCCACGGCACCGGGCCAGGTAAAATTTCTCATAGTCGGAATCGATTACTTCTCAAAATGGGTGGAAGCCCAACCTTTGGCAAGAATCACATCCCAACAAATCATTTCTTTCGTTTGGAAAAATATTATTTTCCGTTTTGGGATTCCTAACCATA
This sequence comes from Arachis duranensis, assembly GCF_000817695.3. Lineage (NCBI taxonomy): Eukaryota > Viridiplantae > Streptophyta > Magnoliopsida > Fabales > Fabaceae > Arachis > Arachis duranensis. The sequence goes on from NC_029780.3 coordinate 40,632,037, forward strand.
TCACAACTGACAATGGTCGCTAGTTTACAGATCAGAAATTTCAGTCTTTTTTGCAGAACCTTAAAATCAGGCAACATTTCACCTCAGTTGAACACCTCAAATGAATGGACTAGCCGAGGCCGCAAATAAGGTAATCTTACATGCATTGAAGAAGAAGCTAGATGACGCCAAGGGACTCTGGGCCGAGCTAATACCTGAAGTCCTTTGGGGGTACAATACAACCCCACAATCATCAACAAAAGAAACACCATTCAGACTAGTATATGGCTCGGAAGCTATGATATCATTGGAGATCTCCTAGAGCTCAATCAGAACACAGCTCGTCAATCAAGAAGACGCTTGGAGATCCGAACTTGATATCATTGAAGAGATAAGAGACATCGACACATTACGACAACGTGCGGCACAGCACGCACTAGCTCGCCAATACAACAAAACGGTAAAAAGCAAATCATTTGTGAAAAGGGACCTAATACTTCATAAGACATACACTGCTCGAAAACCACCATCACATGGGAAGCTTGCAGAAAACTGGGATGGTCCATACCAAATAGATGAAGTACTCGGCAATGGAGCGTACAAACTAGAATCAATAGAGGGTAAAATTCTGCCTAATACTTGGAATGTTTCCTCCCTAAAGAAATTTTATAGTTAAAAGTCAGGGACAGCCTTGTACTCTTTTTCCTACTACCAAGATTTTATCCCAAAGGATTTTGCTTGGAGACGTTTTAACGAGGCTAGCCTACCTGTACCTTTGTATTCAAAGGTTTACCAATTTATCAAAGATGAGAAATAAAAATTATCTCGTTCTATTTAACCAACAACTATGCGAATTATATTGTCAGTCAAATACAACTCTATCTATTATCCATATAGGTCGGACGATGACTCGTCTGGTTACAACCTGCCAATACTCGGCAGTCATATCAAACAAAAATGAAATATTCCCAAATTAATTTCTGATCAATCAAACACAGCTTTTTCTTAAATAAAAAAGCAATACCATTAAACGCAATAAAAGTTCAAAAGCGTCACAAACTACTAGCTATTACATATGCAAAACAGCAAAATATTCAACACGCGTATGAAATTCTCTATAACAAAATAACTCAGCATACTGCACATTATCAGCCTGATCTTCAGCATCACCATCATCCTCGATCATCTGGCCATCACGAACGATTTTCCCAGGGTCCATCTCGAACAAATCAATCTCTGGTGCCAAAAACCTTACTATAAGCATGCTCTTTCAAACCCCTCGACAAAAGAGTCCAGAATTTCATCGGTTTTCTTCTTCTCAATCTCTTTAAGTTGAGCAGTGACCTCAACTAGGTGAGATTCCATGCTCGCCAAATCACTTTCCTTTTTCTTCAAATCCTACACATCCTTAGCATAACTGTCTTTCGTCTCCTTTAACAACTTCTCAGTATCAGTTAACCGAGTCTGTAGCTCGGCAACAACACTTTTGCTCTTACTCAATTCTCCTTTTAACAGAGAAACCGCACCTTTTTCTACTGAAACTTTCTTATGCTTCAACTCTTGGCTACGCCCAAGACTGGCCAGACGCAAGCCAACAACCTAGAAAAAATAATAAGAAGAATTATATACATTTTCCCAAAACAACAACAGTATAAACAAGGTCGGCTACTACCTGCATGTACTGTCTAATCACCATGTCACTGACCTCATTTGCAAGAGAAACATCAGCCGAGGATTGGCAGTACTCGTCCACCACAGCCATGTAAGGATACTCCTTTTTCCACACAGAAAAGCACTCACTTTGTTCGGAAATTTCATGAAGCTTCTTATGATTACCCATAAAAGCCTGTATTTCTTCCAAAGGAACCCCTTCTTCCTTTTGACCAGAATCTTCGGACACTTCAACCGCGTCCGACTTCCTCTTCTTCAAAATCACTTTCGTCTGACCCCGAGGAGGTTGAGTGACTTCTCCAGTCACAGCCACTTTTTCAGGGTTAGAAGATGACACTTCCTTCTCCAAATTTTTGTTCTTAAAACAGGACCTCAAAGACGCAGCTGAAACACCTGGATATTTACCACCTGCAAAAAACACAACATGTTAGGCATCCATAGAAGAATAACACACACATCAGAGAAAATCCCAAAACTCACCCAAATACTCTAAAACAGCATCTTTATCCTCTTCCCACTTCAGCAACTCACACATCGAAATTAGATCTTTACGATCAATATTTTCAACCAGGAACTCAATCAAACAAACATTTCTCGGAGATATAACCTCCGGTCCGAGTATATTTTGAGGTTTCGAGCACCAAAATAATGGAAACTTCTCAGCCAGATTTTCATCAATGTAAAAAGGGAAATCTTTTTCCAAGCCTCTAACTTTGAAATACATTTCCTTAAAATCCTTAAAAGAGGATTTATACAGCCTAAAAATACCAAACCTTGGGGTGCTATTGAAATTTATCCAACCACCCTTCCACATCCCCTTGGCTTGAAATAAAGAAAAGAACAGATAAACAGATGGCACTTCTCAAGAAATTTCATCAGGATTTCAAAAGAACGAAGGAACGCCCACCCATTAGGATGAAGCTGTGATGGAGCGCAATTTAACTGTTTTAAAACCTGACACTCAAAATCTGTAAATGGCAACCTCACTCTTAGCTCTTCAAGAACACAGTTGTTCATGTAGAAAAACTCGAACCCCCCTCCCCGGTGATAAACCCTATCATCAACACTACATGGCAACAACTCAACTTGAACTCCAGAGCCAACCCTTACTAACTTTGCTACATTCACCTCTTTCACAGCAGCCTTATTACGGAACAAGGAGACTCAAGACTTCACATCCTCCCCAACCCAGTCATAGGACCAGTCTATCTTATCCTTTTTCTCCTTTTCAAAACCCATTAAAAAACAAAAACTAGAATGCAAACAGAAACAGAGAAGAATGAAGAAGGAAATCAGAAGCAGAGAGACAAAACCATACCTCTCTTACTCATTCTTCACAAAGAAGCAGAAAATCAAAACGCCAAAAATATCAAGGTATGACTCCAATCAGCAGAATTAATAATCCCAAAGACGAAAAAATGTTCCAGATGATAAAACCACTCCCTCAGTTACATCAAATGACGAATGGAACATTGGAAACCAACAAACCTTTAATATAATTACTAATATTTCTCTCTCCTCAATAAAAAATGGGACACAACTCCCCACGTCACAAATAATAAACTTCTTTTAATGAAGTATGTTGAATTGGGGGCTCACTCAGCAACCCTCTCAACCGACTTATAACTCATCACGAAGCTCAACCTACTTCATTAAAAAACCTCTCCTCAGGTTAAGCTTGGGGGCTGTGATACGGTCGTCATTAATACGAGTTATAATTCGGCCTCATAACCGTCATCAATATGAGCTATAACTCATTATCACCCGTTACAACTCAGATTTTATGAGCCATAGCTCGGTAACATCAACATTTTATTATAACTAATGTATAAACGGCTTAGTAATCAATGGCATTATTGACCGTTCCAAAACCGATGTTACGACCAAGGACGCAACGGACGAAGAAAACCCATTATATAAAGAAAGGTAAAGTATCTCTCGAGTAAGTTCGAACAAGACAATATACTGACTTAAGTTTTGGAGTGCCTTTGCAGGTACATTCCTCCTCCTCTTCATTGCTCGTGCTCTGACACCACAATACAAGGAAAAAGCTCGGATTCAAGAGTTGGATGTTCAACCTCCGAGGATATAGCTCGGCTAACACCAGATAGTTGAAGCCAATCTATTTTGCAGACAAGATCAGTAATAAAATGTATGTGATTAGCTTTAAATTTACCGAAAGATTTTTGTTATATTTAGTAATTTTGTTTGGTGCTAATTTGATACTTATAGCAAATTTTTTAGTTGATAAATGTAAATTTGCGTAGGATCGATTGATTACTAAGTGTAAAATATTAAAATTTATAATTAATATTTTTTAAAAAATATTTTTATTAAATTTTAGTAAAATGTATGAACAATTAGTATAATTTTTAGAATAATTTTTTAGTTGTAATAATTTATGTATGAATAATTAGTATACATGTTAATGTAAGTTAATAAATTATATGTTACAAAATATATGTAATTAGCTTTAAATTTATTGTAATTTTTATTTTGTTTTGTAAAATCTTTAGGAATAAAAAACTGAAAGTTACTAAAATTTATGATTAATTTTTTTAGTAAATAATTTTATTAAATTTAGTATTATGTATGGATAATTACTATCATTTTTATAGTAATTTTAGAGATAATATTCGTTATTTAAACTCAACTTTATTATTTTTTTAGAAAATTTCCACAGCATTGTCCAAATCGTCAATAGAGATTGTCAGATTGCTCTTAGCATTTTGTTTTACGTGCAACTTTTTTCTTTATCGTGTTTAGATATCGCCCCACGTTTTGATTTTAAAAATTATTTTTAATTTCCACAAAATGAAATCGCAGATACCGATTTTATTAAAAGGAACCCGACGTCCACAAACAGTCAAGGGCAATTTCCTCTTTCCAAATTTTTTTTGTCCAACGTGCAAATCGCTACCGACAATTTGTTAGTTTGCACTATGGTTCTCTAAATCTGTAAAAACGCATAATGAACTCATACATATGCATATCAACATTTTTTTCCAATATCTAAAAAATTTAGCCTCTTAAATCTTTGCTAGAGGTGTTCATATATTAGATTCAATCTGCATATCCGCGGTATTTATTCGAATCCAATTTAAAAATTACGGATATGGATCTGATCCGCGAGACTGTGGGATCGGATCGGATCAGATCCACATGCTAATAAAATCGGATTACAGATTTTGTGTAAGTATTCTCATATCCGCATATCCGCAAAAATAAAGGAATAAATAAGTTAATATTTTTTTATGTTTTTATTTCAATTAATAATGATCATATATGTTGTATTATTTTAATTTATTATTTAAGAAAAATATGTTTAATATTATTTTAAGAGTAAACATATTTAAAAGAATATAAAAAATAAATTTTATTGATATTTTTTTAATAAAATAAACTTTTAAAAATATTTTTATATTTTGAGTATATATCTAATATCCGATCCAATCCAATCCGGTCCGCAAATATGCAGATCGGATTGGATTCAAGCTGAAAAACTGCGGATATTTGATCCAATCCGATCCGATGATTTTAGTATGGATCGGATCCAAATTGTGGCCATATCCGAGCCCCATTCATCCCTAAATTTGCTTTCTCTTTTCTCTCTCTACATTAAAATCTAATATCGCTGTCGTCATCGCAACCTCCCTTAGCCACATCTCCCAACGTCAATATCACGACTTCTAGCCTCTCTCTCCCCCTCCATATCTGCTCCCCTTATGTTCATCTTTGTCACATCATATCATCCCTTGCCATCACATTCGTCTTATCTGCGTTTCGGATCACAGATCTTTAGTCTTCATTATTGAGGTCCCGATCTTTTAGAAGCTTCCCTCCTCGACCTCACTCATGTTCTTTGCATCTCCTAAATTGTATCGTTGTGATGAGTGATATCCAGTAATCTAAATACAATAAAATTTCAATAGTTTAAAATGCATTTGTTGTGTGTGTTTTCAAAAATATTTAATTTGTTTTTGAAAACTTGTTTAAAAATAATTTTTTAATTTATTTCAAATTTTAATATCTAACTTTCAAAATAAATTCTTTTAAAATAAAAAATAAAAAAGTATTCATAAAAATGTAAAAATTCTACTCCCACTCATTTCAACTAGGAAGACAACGAGAATTGTGAACAACGTAAACGACGGGCTACACCTGCAACCCTAATTTCAGCACAACCATTCCACCGTCATAGCCGCTGTGACAATGCTCATTGCCTCCTCCCTTGTGACACCGCTAATTGTCACTGGCATAAAGCATCTCAGTGTCGCATTCGTCCACCGTCACCGCAACGAAGCCATGCCTTCTCCTTTTCTATTCCGCTGCTGCCCCGACGTACTTTTGCCCAGCGTCCTCCCCAACGCCGCGTCCCTACCTAGCGTGGTCACTGCCACAGCCTCAGTGCCAATTGTTCTCCCTGCCGCACATCTTCAGCAGCCAAGCCCGACTCGGTTTGTCATTGCGTACTTGTTCTTTTTTTCAAATTATATATTGGAGGGAGAAGAAGCTGGAATTTTTCTTTGACAAGTGTTTAATAATGAACATCCACATCCCAGTGAAAAAAACCTCTGCATACATAGTAAAATGAACATCCTGCAGAGCATGTGCATACAGAATCAAGCAAATTAAGTAAAATACCAATGGTATATACAAATAAACATCTACTTTAGAATGAAAAGAACCATTGATAAACCCTAATTTTGTGCTTTATCTTGTGTTGAATTTAGTGGATTTTGTCAACTTATCTCACATTTATTCAATGAATAGCATGGTTTTGTGATATCCTTCTAAATTTGTGCTTAAATCTACTTTAGAGTGAAAACATGCTTTTTAGGCCTTTAAATCGCTAATTTTAATTCACTTTAATTCCATTCGATGCCTTGATATGTTTCTTGAGTGATTTCAGGCTCATAAGGCAAGGATTGAGTGGAAGAAGTGAAAAGAAAAGCATGCAAAGTGGAGAATTCATGAAGAAATGAGCATTTGAAGAGTTTATGGCAACGCGTGTACATGGCCTACGCGTACGCGTGGGAAGGAAATTTTCCAGGCGACGCGCACGTGTGACCCATGCGTACCCGTGAAAGGCGTTGTAACACCCTAACTATCAAAATGTCACGCTTCCGGCCATGCCACTCTAATAGTTCGGGTATTACAACGATTCTTATAATATTTAATAATAAAATATGAGTCTGTTTAAAACTTAAACCGAATATTTCAAAAACATACATTCATGCTTACAATATAAATTACAATACTCACAAGAACTACATATATATTTACATATACATATTAATTTACAAGCATCTCATATCAAAATCCTATCCCTCTTACAAAACTTGCAAAGTTAAAGGTGAGCGAAACATAAATACTAAAACAATACAAAAATATCGTCTAACAGAAAAGAAATAAGCTCTTCTAAACTTCGTCGTCCGTAACCTGAAAAAGAGAAGACCTGTAGGGGAATGAGAACATCATCCTCGAAAGGGTTCTCACTATAGGGTCGCAGAATTACTATAATAGGATACACGAGATAAAATCGTTACAGTGATTAATAACCACCTTATACATCTTTTCAAACCAAAGATTTAATATCAAATTTCCGAAATGATTTCTGAAAGGGACAATTGTCAATTCTTCAAAATCCAAAAGCCCTTCGAAAAGTCTTTCCTAGACAGTATAAATGACCAAGATATTCTAAGCATAGGTTCATTAAGTCTATCTTAAATCAATTTAGTTTTTCATACTTTCCTAGACCAAAAACACAAATCAAACACGGCCTTTGGCCCACCTTTTAATCAACTACGGCCCTAGGCTCAAACAATCCAAACAACAGACCATCCACCACAATCCAACCAATTTATTAGTTACAAATACAAGTAGGAATGTTCAAGCACAGACAAAGGGTTATTTCAAGTAGAGCAAATAGCAATTAAATATAATTAATCACATAGGCAAACCAAGTACAATATGCACGCCCAAACAATGTCACATAAATGCATATGATGCATGCCTGTCCTAATGGTTGATGAGTCTCATCTGTCGGTTATAAAGCCAACTCGACAAATCCTGGTAGCTAACCATTGGACTGTCCCTCTGTCGCGCATCCCCAACTCGAGTTATCCACAATCATAATTACCAATATATATATATACAACACCCACACTGGTGCTTATCCACGGGGACGAGCTCATCTGAAACTTTCACAGTGTCTGGTCACACTTACGGCATAGTGTCAACAGAGTATCGAGTCTCAACCTGGAGCACGTGGTGGCTAGCCACTGCCTTCACCCAGGAAAACTCATATCTCAGATAGTTGGAAGTGCAACAATCACTTTATCAAGTCAATTCTCATTCATATTCATCTTAGCCATCCGGCTCATAACATATTCCACAAACAACCATATTTCATTATTATATACAGTCATCCGGCTCATAGCATAACAGCACTTCCACCATCTAACATCATCAAACATATAATCATCGTTTAAGCCATAAATAACTTTTTCTCAAATCTTTTTACTTCGAAATCAAAATCAATTCCTTCCAACCTTAACTTTAAACTCCCGATTTCTCATAATCATTACAGGCTCACTAGCCACTTTTCTTCAAACGTATATTTCTCTTTTTAAAAGAAAGTCACATTCCTCAACATCTTTCCATAATATTTTAAAAACTACACGAAATCAAAAGTCTTTTCTGAGAGACTCAAAATCATTCATACTAAAGCAGGATTTGGTGACAAAGGTTCCTCAACAGAGTCTTAAGTCTTTAGGGGAGAATAACATAATTCATTTCCTCCAATTCGTTTAAAATCCTTAAAACCTTGGATTCCTGATGTGAGGAATAAAATAGAGATCTAAGCCAAATCGAGTCGTGTAATTAATTAGTCCACCCATATTTTCAAAACCATTTCTTGTACTTAAACCAAACCAATCTCAACCCCATATTAAAATCTGAAACATTTTCAACGACTCGTAAATCATTTTAGTTTTTCCTAAACCAGAAATCTAAGGATACTTAAACCTTTCTTAAAATGTCAAAGAAAAATGAGAATTTATCAATCGAAAACCAAGTCCTTTCAAAGTCACTAAAACCCTTTTAAGTAAAAATCTTTAAATTAAATTCAATTATATAAACCTTTTCACCTTTGAAACAGCTTTAAAGCAAAAACTCTTCCAAACAACTCCCACCCAAACATGATATTTTTCTTAGAAAACAAAGCCAAGTCATAATTCTATTTTTGATAATTCGTTTCAAAACATAATTCATAACTTTCTTAAATGATTTAAGTAACATAGTAAAAGTCTTAAGCTCATAATTTTCCAAATGATATTTTGATAAAGCCTCGGATCCCATCGGAATTTTGGCAGCACCTCCGCTAAAACTTGGACTTTGTCACCCTTTCCAGGTCCCATCCAAACCATTCCATAACCCTGTTTAAAGGGTCCAAAACCAAATCAGCTCAAAATCCAACTGAATCCAAAGGTAAATCCCATTTTTCATATTTCAGGAAAGCCAAATCAAACTCAAATCAGTTTTCAACAAATTAAGCTTGATTTCAAAACTTTAAAGAAGCGACTTTAAAGAAACACTTCAAAACCGTCCGTTTCACAAACCAAATAATAATCAAATCAACCAAGCATTGATATTCATCCATGACAACCAACATTACATAACACTTATACAATCACTCAAGGATACATTTTTACCACATAATATCCATATATAATAATTCCAATTTATAAAATATGCTTTTCTAAAAAGGCCCCTACCTCGATATGCAAAACCATATCCCAAACGCCTCACAAATGTCCTTTAGCTTCAACCCAAAATCAACGGCAGCTTCAAAGCACAACCCCACACACTTTTGCAACAGCATAAACATCTATAAATCACAATAAGCAACTCTGGTTACTAAATCCTAGGAACATTAATATCGCAAGGGCTTAAATACACGTACAGAACACTAACACGGGAATTTTCGAAACAGAAATACTTACTGAAAAGACAAAACAAGATAGCTGCAAACTTTGAGCACGGAATGCAAGCACGGATACGCAACCATATGATATATAACACCGCAACGCCTCAGCATAAGTATACAGAGCAGCGACAAAAGGCCTTTCAAATCAGAAACGCTTACCAATACAGAGGATTCAGTGGTGGTTTTTGGCGATAGGGCGGTGGAGGCAAGGTGCGGCGTCACCCAGTGGCTCTTCCTCCCTCCACGCGACCTAGACGGCGGCTGCAACAACATTTAGTGACAATATTATTCCCAGAATTAAAAAAAGGACCAAAACTAATAACAAGACCCTTACCGACAGAGTCTTCCGATGACGGCAGCAGGGTTCCGAGCGGCAGAAGCGACGGTGGCCAGCGCAGGTCTCTCCTCTCTCTCCTCTGCTCCTGTGCTTTCTCCCTCTCTCACTCTGTGCGACCCGACGGCCCCCTCCTCGACGGCACGGCGGCAGCAGGGACGACTGAGAGAAGCAACGACAGTAGCTGGCTTCACGTTGGACGACAGCGACGAAGGCCCGGCAGCTCCAAGCCCATGACCACCCCTCACTTGCGAGCCATCTCTCTCCGTGACTCAATTTTGACGGCGGCTCCATGCTGGACCAGTGGCGACGGCGATGGCACGGACAACAGCAGTGGCGTGATGCTCCTCGCGGTGACGACGTATTGAAAATTAGGATTTGGGTAAAATTTAATTTTAGGAAAATTTGGTAATTTCAAATAAAAATAGGCATAATATAAAAATTAGAAATAATTTTTTAATCCAACAATAATTATGTTTAAAATTTTATTTGTTCATCAATTTCGCAAAATATTTTCAATTAAGTGCTCAAATTCAAAAATTAGAGATGATATAATTAATTTTTTTATTGGTCAAAATATAAGTATTAAATTATAAAATATTAATCATTTAACCCAAAATCATATAAAATTCTTATGATTACATAACTGTTGTCGTTATAATTTAAATATAGAAAATAAATCAATAATTATAAAATTGGATAAGAATCTTAATTTATTTCAAACTTAGTTAATCAAAACTTGTTTTAATTATTTTTAGTAAAAAAATTTTTGAAATTAAAGTTATAGATAAGTAATATAATTTGAAATTAGTTTATAATAAACCTTATCAAAAGTTCTGGGTCTTACAGGCATCACGTGATCTCATTAAAGGCAACAAGCTGAGGGCAGTTTTTGAACCATCCAAGCCCAAATCTAACTCATTTCTGAAGTTATTAAAGGCCAAATTTAAGAAGGATCAAGGGGGTAGCAATTAGTATAGGTTAGAACCATATTTTAAGATAGTTTTTTAGAGAGAGAAGCTTCCTTTTCTCTCTAGAAATTAAGGTTTTTAGTTTAATTGTCTCTTAGATTTAGGTTTCAATTCTTGTTTTCATCTAGTTTCTTTTACCTTTCCTTGTTCTATTGCTTTAATTTTTCTTTTTATGTCACTTTTAGTTTTATGAACTCTTGTTAATTTTCATTTTTTTTAATGCAATAGATGTGTTTTTATGTTTCTTGTTGTTTGTTTGAATTGTTATTATTATTTTCTTACATTTGGTAGCTTTAGATTTTATTATTCTTGCCCTTTTACCATGCTTTCCTTTTAAGCCTTCCAAGTATTTGACAAAATGTTTGGCTTAGGTTTAGAGTAGTTTTTTAGCATTCTTGGCTTGGAAAGAGAAATTAGGCAATCTTGAGTCATTAATACCCAATTTAGATTGGTGATCTAGAGTTGTTAGTTGATCTTGTTTTCATTGATGCTACTTATGGATTGAGATTAACAAGTCTTATTTGATTTTCTCCCGGTGTTGGAGATACCGAAATAGGATTAGATATTGTTAATTATTGTCTTATGATTAATGACTATGATAAAAAATCTAGATTTTCAATACTTGCCATGAATGCCTTTTTTTAGTAGTTGTTATCTTTAATTGTTTTCTTTACTTTATTGTCATTTAAATTCTTGCCTTTTTAATTTTTTGTCTTATCATCAACCCAACCCAGTGAAAATTTTAACCAATAATTGAGCACTCGATTATAATTCCTAGGGAGAATGACCCGAGACTAATTTTCTCGGTTATTTTTATTGGGTTGAACTTGTGACAACCAAAATTAAACTTTGATTTAGGGTTGTTTGTCGGTTTGGAACTATACTTGCAACGAAATAATTTTTTTATTGAGAAGAAATTCTACACTGATGATAACCTTCTCTCAACCATCCACATACATAGTAAAATAAACATTTGAATCAATTGATAAGAAACAAGTAATGAGACAGCAGCTGCGGCGGTGGCACAGGATTACAAAAAGAGCGTTTGCGACAAAAATAAAAAAATTCAAAATTATGTTTAAACCTAATTAATTCAAAATTTGATTTTTAAAATTAAAATTAACTTTTCTTTTTTAACATATTATTTTCGAACGAACAAAAATAATCTGATTTGTCCAAACAATAAATAGAAACTAAATTATGTCTAAACGATGGTGCATAAAATGTCTCAAACAAATTCAAGTAAAATCTACTTGTAGAACGTAATCTAAAAGTTCATATAGCTTCTACTGCAACTATATTACCGTCTACTACATAGATATATCTTTCAGCATCACTTGGCGGTCGGCTCCACAAGCAATCCTTCATAGTAACACTTACATGAGTAGTAGCAGCAGAATCTATCCACCAAGTATTAATAGGTGCATAACTTCAATTAGCCTCAGAATAAATGAAAGTAAAAATCATACCCTTTTTTGCACAGCAATGCAAGTGGCATATTTAGTACAATACTTCTTTATGTGTCTAATCTTTTTGCCAAAAAAAATAGGTTGAAGCATGATCCTGTTTCTTAGTTTTTTTCTGCTGAGAAGGTGTATTCGTAGTAGTATCATGCTTTCTTTTATACTAAGAAGATGAAACCACATAAGCACTTTTTAATCTTATCTCGCTGTAGCCTCTCTTCTTCTTGTTGTACACAGTGAGATATAAGCTCATATAAGGACCAAGTATTCTTTAGAGTGTTATAACTCACATTGAATTGCCTAAAGTATGCAGAAAGAGAGATCAAAATAAAATGCATGAGTAAATTCTCAAACAACTCTAACTTTAGTGCTTTCAATTTAGAAGCAAGATAAGACATTTCCATAATGTACTCCCTTATATTCCCTTTATCTTTATATATCATGGAGACAAATTTGCTCAAAAGGTTACTTACTTTCGCTTTTTTATTCTTAGCAAAGAATTTTTCAACATCTTTTAGGAATATTTTGGTATCTGTATTCTCAGTAACTGAGTCCCGAAACATCTTAAGAATTGAGCATTTCATAATCATGAAACTCATTCGATTGGATCCCTCCCACTTTTCTATTTTAACCTCATTGAAAATTTTTCGAGTGAAAGTGGGTTTCTCCTCTCAAAGAGCTATATCCAGATCCATACAATTAAGGACAATTTCCACAGTATCTGATGTGAGAATTAATGTTGCTTTCGAATTCCTCAATAGAATTTCTTCGTCGCAAGTATAGTCCAAACCAACAACTAACTCCTGATCAAAGTTTAACTTTGTTTGTCACAACAGAAACCAATAAAAACCGAGTTTTAAGTCCTGGATCGTCTCCTTCGGACAATGCAATTAAGATGTTACACTTTTGGTTTTGAAGAAAAGGGAATTTTGAATCAAGGAACGAAAGATTAAAAGAAATAAGCAATACAAGAACTAAGAAACGATAAAAAAGGGAATTAATGCAATTAAAAGGAAACAAGATCAAAACTTAGTGAAAATGCGGTAAATGCATAAAAAGAGCCTTGACTTGGGAATGAGAATTAAGGAATCCTATCATTACCATAACCACAGCTATGATAACTATGATGAGTCAATCTCACTTTGTCAACCCCTAACATCGAGGAATAAGTCAAGCAAGCATAATTGACCTTAATCCAAAAGTCCTAGCTAACTTACTAATTTCTTAGTAAAAAGCTAGTGTCAATGGAAACAAGAGCCAACTAACTACCCAAGAATTACCACTAAATGTCGAACATTATAACTCTAGTATCTTAGGAACTCATTTCCCAAGTTAAGGTATGAAAATCTACTCAAAATCTATAGTTGGCATTTTCACAAACACTTAGTTGGCATAAAAGCAAAACATAAGAATTTGCAAAGAAAAATGAAAAATATAGAAAAAAACTATTCACAAAATCAACAATAAACTTGCAATCAAGCAAATAAAAATCATAAAAGACAAAATTCACCAACCAAACCTTCAAGAAATCAAAATTGCATATATTAACAAGTAACTTGAAGTAGAAGAAAAAGTAGCAAGAGTAGTGAAATTAAAGAGGAAATTAAAGAGTACTTACAATGAGATAAGTAAAATCCAAGACCAAAATTGAAACTATAGAATGCTACAATGAGATTTTAGTATACCCTAAGAGAGGATTGAGAGAAAACTACTCTACACTACTCCTACTCCTAATTATGTTTTTCTATCTAAAAGTGAGCTCTCCTAAGCTAATGCCTTGATATGTTTTGGAGTTCCCTTCATATAGCACTCCAAAATGGCTTCAGCACTTCCAAAATTGGGCCAAAGAGTCCCAAAAATTGCAAGCCACGTGCTTCATTAATGAGGTCACGCGCAAGGACTTGTGCGTACGCACAGATATGTGCGTACGCACACTTGCTGATTTTGCCACTTGTGCGTACTGATATGCAAAAAATTAAGATTTCACGTAATTACCGGAAAGTATACCGGGTCGCATCAAGTAATAAAACTCACTAAGAGTGAGGTCGATCTCACGAAGATTAAAGGATTAAGCAATCAATAGTTAGTTGATTATTCTAGTTAGACAATCATTTTGGAGTGATGAGCAAACAATAAATGTAAATGACATGAAATTAAAGGAAAGCAATAAATTGCAAGAAAGTAAATGACGGAAAGTAAAGATGGCAGACATGAGGGATTGGAGATATTGATTCCTCTTGAATCAATGGGTCTCACTCCTTCTCAATCATGTAAGATAGATCCATGGCGGATTATGAATAATTAAACCCCAATCTCTTGGTGATTTAATTTCTCTTAACATAATCAATTGCCACTCTCGTGATCTAATTGGTCATAAGAAGAGGTGAAGTTCAATTTCTAATCTTAGAGCCACACAACCCTCAAGACCTCAACTCAAAGAGGTTATATGTCACGTACCAACTAAGAGTGTATTGATCAAGAGAATTATGAGAGAAGAGCCTCAAACTGAATTCCATGATACCTTTCTCAAGGCTCACATGTAATTCAAGTAGATCCAATCCCCCTCTCGGTAGTAATTGGATCTATGAAGCACAAAGACTCTCTCTTAGATAAACAAACATGATTTTTAATATCATACTACATAAATCCAAAGAACCCAATATTAGAGTGGTTATATGTCATATACCAACTCTAAATCAAGAATCAACTTCATTATGCCAAGAGAGCTTAAACTGAATCCTATAATCCCTCTCTCGAGGCTAACAATAGGATTCTAATAGATCCAAGGATCTTTGAAGAACAAAACTCTATTGCAAAGATTCTAAAAGATATCCAAGTATTAAAATAGAGTGAAGAAGAGAAGAAGGGATAAACATCAATTCAATTAAAATTGAAACAGAGCTCCTTTCCCAAATGCAAAGGGAATTAAGTAATCATTGCTCTCTAATGAAAACTAAATTGCATGAAATTAAAGTGCATGAAAATAAAGAGTGAGAATTAAGAATTCAAAACTGAAAATTAAAGATTCATAAATGAGAATTACAAACTAAAGAAGAAAGAAGAGAAAAGAGAAGAAGAGAGTATGAGGTGAGGGGTCCGAAGACCCACTCCCAGTGGAGTGTGTCAATGAAGTGTGTGTGTTATGCCCAGAGTTCCCCCTCTCTATTCTATGAAACTATGGCCTTTATATAGGCTCTCCTAAATTACAAATTGATATGAAATTAAAAGCAAATTATGGTCAAAATAAAAATTAACTATTCTAGATGATTCTTGTGGCCTTGATTGATTGAGATTTATGGGATTTGCTTTCTTGAGGTTGGATGGACCTTGAAGTAATTTGACTAAACCAAAACCAAGCTCCAGAGAGTCACATGGGCGTTATTGGCACCAACGCCTTCACAAGCCCAAGTTGCTGCCAAACACTTGGCTCTCTTCTTCTAGAACTCAGTTTTGATGCCCAAAGTTACCCTTGGTTTGAGCTTACATTTTGTGCTCCACTATAAACTATTATACATGGTTGGAAAGCTCTGAGTGTTAGCTTTTCAACGCAACTTGAAGCACTTCAATTGGATCTCTGTACCTCAAGTTATGTTCCATTAAAGAAGACATGGTCAGCCTGCCAGAATCGCAGGCGTTTTTGGCAAACATGCTTGTGCCAACGTGCTCAGTTTCTAAGGCTCTAAATGAAGCCTGCTTTTGAAGCTTCAAATGGACTACAATCCCATACTATGATATATAGTTGGAAAGCTCTTGATGTCTACTTTCCAATGCCACTGAAATAACCTCATTTAGAGTTTTGTAGCTCAAGATATACTCCATTGAAGAGGGCAAGGTCAGGCTGCCAATTTTGCATAGGCATTGTTGCTCACGTTACTGCCAAACACGCCAGCAACAACATGCAATCCTTTTTCTCTGGTAGCTTCCTGGCATTGCTGCCCACGTTGTTGCTGGACACACCAGTGACAACGCCCATCCTTAGAAACTTGGCTTGTTGGGCGTTGCTGCCCACGTTGTTGCTGGACACGCCAGTGACAACGCCCCTCCTCTACTCTCAACTTCATTTCCTTGTTTTTGGGGCTTAAAGATGGCTATGATTTGAGCTTCCATTTCATGCTACATTATAAACTATTATATATCATTGGAAAGCTCATGATGTCAGCTTTCTAACACAATTAGAAGCATGTCAATTGGATCTCTATGGTTCAAGTTATGCATCCTTGAAGGAAGTAAGGTTAAGCTGCCAACTCTGCTGGATACACACTAGCATGTTGCCAACTTGGTTTCCAAGTTGCCAACGTGCTGCTTCTCCTGGCTGCACCTAAATGGGCGTTGCCAACTTGGTTTCCAATTTGCCAACTTGCTGTTTCTCCTTGCTCCAAGATTTCCTTGCTCCATTGTCTTCTTGCTTCACCTATCATCAACCAAAAACATGCATCAAAGCCTTGCTAAATCACAAGATTTTGCATCATTCATAACATCAAACAATTCTTGCATAAATCTCATGAAAATGCACATAATTAACAATGTTTGATTGAATCAATGCATGCATACAATTCTCATCCAAATACTTGCTTATTGCATAAGAAAATGCATGAAACCAACCTAAAGCATACAAAAAATGGCTAGTAAAACTAGCCAAGATGCCCTGGCATCACAACACCAAACTTAAATCTTGCTTGTCCCCAAGCAAGAAAAGAACTATGCACATAGAACTCTCTTAATTGGAATGTATTGAAGAATTGCTTATGATGCCTTAGTGGGTGAAGTGAATAAGTGTCAGTGGGGTGAACTCTAATTTGTATGCTCATGCAAGGATTTCAGTGTTTATTAGTCCTCACATTTTGGAAGTCTTAGAACTTAGGACTTTTGTTTAAATGATATTATGGAAGTCTCTTTATAGATTATCACCTTGAAGCAACACTTATTTTCTGACAATTTTTCCTTTTTGGATTTTGACCTCGACTCTAATGTCATGTCTCAAAGCGGCTCTTTAGATAAGCTTTCAATCAATACGCCCAAACCAGTTGGTCTAAGGTATTAGGTGTTGAAGCACCCCTTAGGATTTACTTGCTCAAGCCTCTCTCTTTGACACAAATCCACCACAAGCATTTAACTAGGACAATAACTATTTGAGTTCTTGTTTCTTTCTTTTTCTTCCTAGTGATTGATGGTTAGAGCCTTGGGCTTGTTCCTTGTTTTTCTTTTTCTTTTGTTTTCTTTTGTTACTGCTTCTTGGATCAATAGATGTTTGAGAAATTCCATAATACTTCTCTAAATTTCATTTCCTGTCTATGAGCTCCCATGCAAGTTTTCACAAACATGTAACCTCAATACACAATCATACAATCAGAACCTCCACTCCTCTTAATCTTTTACTTGTCCCAAGATTTATAAAATTCTTCAACATTTTCCTTTCAAAAGAATTATTTCTTTGTTGCATTCTTAGAGATATTGGGTGCAAGTAAAATTCAAGATGATAATCATGATATCATAGTAACATGTTTCAAATCAAATACCAAATTATGCTTATTCACAAGGAGTAATTACACATGCATACAAAGAAAATAGAAGACAGTCATTGATGTGTGAAAAATGATCCAACACAAAACTCACCGGCAAGTGTACCAGGTCGCATCAAGTAATAAAAACTCACGGGAGTGAGGTCGATCCCACAGGGATTGAAGGATTGAGCAATTTTAGTTTAGTGGTTGATTTAGTCAAGCGAATCAAATATTGTTTGAGTGGTTTATCATTAACAGAAACTAAATTACTTGAAATGTAAAGGGGGAGGGGAGAATTGCAGTAAATTAAAGAGCAGGAAAGAAAAAAGTGCTGAATCTTAAAGAACAAGAAATTAAATGACTGAAACTTAAAGTGCAAGAAATGTAAATTGCAGTAACTTAAATTGCAAGAAATGTAAATTGCTTGAATGGAAAAGGGATTTGAGGATTGGGAATCCAGAATTTCAGCAAGGAAAATTAAATTGCAACAATTAACAAAGCAGCAGTTGAATTTGAAATAACTAGAATCCAAACAGAAATGGAAATTAATCTTGCAGCAAAGGTTCACAGAAGAACCAACAAGGAAAATGGGATCTCAGGACTCACGAGACTAGATAGCAAAGTCTAGATCTCAATTGCCTTCCCAGATCCAAGTTCACAAAGCAATTAACAAGAAATTGAAGAAGAAGCAGTGAAGGAATTGTAATTAAACTCAATTATGTAGAAGAGGAATTAAATAGATTTTGAATGGAGATTGAGACAGGATTTCCTCAATTCTTCACACCCAAAGCTCAAACAAGAAAAATAAAAATGCCCACACAAGAATGAGGAAGAAGAGAGATCAATTCTCCTCCCCAATTCTCTGAAATCTCAGTGAAGTCCCTAAGAGAAAGTTCAAAAGCTCAAAATAAAAGTAAAGGTTCAAAGGAAAATTCAAAGTTCAAAAGTAAAGGAAAAAGGTCCTCATTACATCAAACTAGCTCCTATTTATACACTTTCTATTCTTGGATCTTAGGATTTGGATAGGCTTTTGATTTGATGAAGAAATGAATTTTATTGGATTTTTAATCCAATTTTAGCCCATGAAGAAAGTAGCTCCCAGGAGGCTGCCCTGCCCTTGTGGAGGGCAGGGCAGAAAATTGTGCATCTGGCCCATGGTGCGTGTGTGTGGTGCGTTGGTGCGTGCAGGATGCTGCCCTGCCCTTGCGGAGGGCAGGGCAGAACTTTTTGGTGCGCCAGAATGGTGCCCGTGCGTGCTGCTGGTGCTGCCGAGACTTCCCTTGGTGCGCCAGAATGGTGCGCTGGCCGTGCATTACAAGATGTTGCCCTGCCCTTGCGGAGGGCAGGGCAATGTTTCCAAATTGAAGCCCCGTGTTCGATCCTTGTGTGACGCGCACGCTTCCTCTTTTCTTTGATTTTCTTGGCACCAAAGTAAGGCTTAGTTCCTTGCTTCCTCATGGTGCCGTGTTCGATTCTTGTGGAAAGCAATGGTGACTTTTTCTTTGAATTTATCCCTTTGGTGAGCCCGATACTGCCCTTGAGGAGGGCAGGGCAAGGTTTTTACTTTCTTTGATCCAAGGCACAATTTTGTGCTCTGCCCTTGTCGTGGGCAGGGCAGCGTTGCCTCTCTTGGCTTGCTTGCTCATGTTGCAGAGTTGCCTCTCAAGCCTTGTTTCCTTATGTTGCCCTCCTAGAGGGCAGTGTGCCCTTGTGGAGGGCAATGCTTGCACTCCTCCTTTATGCGCCACGCCTTTTTCTCCTTGGGCCACGCTTTCTTAAGCCACACTTTCTCTTTTCTTCTTTTCTTCACCTACAATAAACCAAAACAACCACTCAAAGTATCACTAAATTCACAAGGCTTATGAATCAATTAAAATTCAATTAAAATTAGCTTAAACCTAATGAATTAGCATCAAATTAATGGTAGTTGCTTGATTTAAAGAAGTTTTTAGCATTAATTTAATGGTAGTTGCTTGATCTAAAGAAGTTATGTATTTTCACTCCAAATCACTTACTTAGGATGCAAGAAAGTGCATAAAGACTAATAAAACAAGTGAAATTAGCTTGAAAAATGGGTATATGATGACTTGTCATCACAACACTAAACCTAAATCTTGCTTGTCCCCAAGCAAGCATCAAAACTAAGAGAAAATGAAATGAACAAGAAAAGAACACATATCCTTATTAGGCATATAGCAGAACTTGATTTATGGAGTCTTTATGCAGACAATGATAACTCAATTGTTGTTGCTATTACATAATATACATCTTTCCTCAAAGGCTTGCTAAACTTGCTGTTATAAGACTTACTTTTTAATTACTCCCTTGCTATCTTTTCTTTCTTATAATGCTTAACAAGCTTATTCTTTTGGAGGTTTGGTGTCTAAAGTTACAATAGTAGCCTTTGGCTTTATTTTTTTTTCTTTT
>NC_029780.3:40652565-40654219 GCF_000817695.3 Arachis duranensis
ATACCCCTTAGAATTTACTTATCCAAGCATATCTTAGTACAAGAACACCACAGGCATATGTCCTAGGGTCCAAGCTATTGGTGTCCAACCTTTATTCTTTGTTTTTCTTGCCACTTTGGCTTTTTCTTCTTCCTTTTCTTTCTGTTTTTGTTCTCAAGGGCTTTTTCTTTATTGATAAGAATCCTTATAACAGCAAGCTAACTCACACTTTAATGAAACTGATATTATGCAACAATTATTTCATGAGTTATGCATTTAATCAAACACATATACCACCATTAACTTCCATTCTTACTTATGCAACATTGGATATTTCACTTTTCAATTCAAACAATTCCCTTTTATTCAAGCATGTGGGAAACAAAACTAAATTTAGCTAAGTGATGGATAACAAACAACATGCAGATTTAGCATTCTTAACAAACAATTCCACTTGTAACTAGATATGCACTTTAGCAGGACATACAATGGTTTCCAGATTCAAAACATTTCACAGCAGCAAGGATTAAGTTTAGATACAGCCTTTGAAGTTGCAGCCCTTTGATTCTTCCTTCTGTTGTGTTTGTGTTTGGTTGCTTGGAGCTAGCATCATGCAAGAGGTGAGAATGTGTTTTTAAGTGATATTTTTGGTGGAACACCAAACTTAGAATCTTTCATTCTTCCCTTAAATTGTTTTGGTGTGCAACACCAAACTTAGCTCCTTGCAATCCATACTAATTATTCAACATTCTTATTGAAAAATTTATGAAAGAAAACTACCTCCGGTTGGGTTGCCTCCCAACAAGCGCTCTTTTATTGTCACTAGCTTGACATCTTCTGTTTTTACTTCAAGGAGGATTTAGGTTCTGAACCTCTTTTTCCTTGTCCCATTGTCCTCCTAGATATAGCTTTGCTCTGTGACCATTTGCTGTAAACCGACTCTTTGTTGCTTCATCTAGCAATTCAATACTCCCATAAGGAAAGACCTTAGTTACCAAATATGGACCAGTCCACTTAGACTTAAGCTTGCCAGGAAATATCTTGAGTCGTGAGTTGTACAAGAGTACTTGTTGTCACTTAGACTTAAGCTTGCCAGGGAATATCTTGAGTCGTGAGTTGTATAAGAGTACTTGTTGTCCAGGTTTGAATTCTTTCTTCAAAATCTTCCTGTCATGCCATCTCTTGGCTTTTTCCTTGTATATCTTGGTATTTTCATAGGCTTCTAGCCTAAACTCATCCAGCTCATTCAGCTGTAACAACCTTTTCTCCCCTGCTGCTTCAGAATCAAGGTTTAGAAGTTTAGTAGCCCAAAAGGCTTTGTGTTCAAGCTCTACAGGGAGGTGACAAGATTTGCCATATAACAGCTGAAAGGGGGACTTCCCAATGGGAGTTTTGAAAGCTGTTCTGTACGCCCAAAGTGCATCTTCCAACTTCCTAGCCCAATCCTTTCTTGTGCTACCTACTGTTTTCTCTAGGATTTTCTTCAGTTCTCTGTTTGCTAATTTAGCCTGCCCATTGGTCTGAGGGTGATATGGTGTGGCCACTTTATGAGTAACTCCATATTTATGAAGAAGTTTCTCCATTTGTTTGTTACAAAAATGACCACCACCATCACTGATAAGACCCTTGGGCACTCCATATCTAGTGAAAATATGCTTCTTGAGGAATTGAAGGA
>NC_029780.3:40654348-40658246 GCF_000817695.3 Arachis duranensis
GAAGGGGGAAAGGGTCCCATGAAATCAATGCCCCATAGATCAAATAATTCTACTTCCAAAATGAAATTCTGCGGCATCTCATTCCTTCTTGTCAATCTTCCTGCTCTCTGGCATTCATTACATTGGTGGACAAACTCTCTAGCATCTTTGAAGATAGTTGGCCAATAGAAACCACTTTGCAATATCTTTGCGGCTGTTCTTTCTGGACCAAAATGTCCACCATAAGCTAAGCCATGGCAATGCCATAATATATCTCTTATTTCACTCTCAGGGACACATCTCCTAATTATTCCATCAGAACATCTTTTGAACAGATAAGATTCATCCCACAAGAACTTCCTTGCTTCATTGATTAGCTTCTTCACTTGTTTCTTAGTGAATTCTTGAGGTATCTTCCTCCCCACTTTGTAGTTTGCTATATCAGCGAACCATGGTGTTTGTTGGATCAGCAGAAGATGTTCATCTGGGAAGCTTTCATTCACAGGTTGTGAAGCTTCTTGAATTGCCTCTTGTGGCAACCTTGACAAATGGTCAGCAACTCGGTTCTCAGTACCTTTCCTGTCCCTTATCTCAATATCAAACTCCTGTAGAAGTAGTATCCACCTGATAAGTCTTGGTTTAGCATCCTGCTTTGACATCAAATACTTGAGGGCAGCATGGTCAGTATAAACCACAATTTTAGATTCTATCAAGTATGATCTAAACTTATCAAACGCATAAACTACAGCTAACAATTCCTTCTCTGTTGTGGTGTAATTTTTTTGAGCCTCATTCAACACCTTACTTGCATAATATATGACATGATGCAGGTTTCCCTTTTTTTGTCCAAGCACAGCACCAATTGCAATATCACTCGCATCACACATGAGTTCAAAGGGTAATTCCCAATCCGGGGGTGTGATAATTGGTGCTGTTGTGAGTTTATGTTTTAAAGTTTCAAAAGCATGCCGGCAGTTTTCATAAAAAACAAAAGGGTTATCAATCATTAATAGATTACTCAAAGGTTTAGCTATTTTAGAAAAATCCTTGATAAACCTTCTATAAAATCCTGCATGTCTCAAGAAACGTCTAACAGATTTCACATTAGTTGGTGGGGAAGCTTCTCTATAATTTCCACCTTTGCCTTATCAACCTCTATCCCTTTTCTTGAAACTTTGTGACCAAGAACAATCCCCTCAGGCACCATGAAATGACACTTTTCCCAGTTTAAAATCAAATTGGTTTCTTGGTGAATAAAGTCTTTTCTTGGTCCTTTGGATCTACCACTATCTGATTATACCCAGAATAGCCATCCAGGAAGCAATAGTATGCATGGCTGGCTAATCTTTCAAGCATCTGATCAATGAAAGGAAGTGGGAAATAATCTTTGCGTGTGGCATCATTCAACCTCCTATAATCAATACACATTCTCCATCCTGTCACAGTTCTTGTTGGAATGAGTTCATTCTTCTCATTAACAATGACTGTCATTCCTCCCTTCTTTGGTACCACTTGGACTGGGCTTATCCATGGACTATCAGAGATAGGATATATTATCCCTGCATTCCACAATTTCATTACTTCTTTCTGGACAACTTCCTTCATCGCAGGATTTAACCTTCTCTGAGGTTGAACTACTGCTTTGAAATTGTCCTCCAAGAGGATTTTATGCATACATATTGCTGGGCTAATGCCTTTCAGATCATCGATGGTCCATCCTAAAGCATCCTTATGAGTTCTGAGTACATCAAGAAACTCTCCTTCTTCTTTTTTTGTCAAGGATGAATTGATGATCACTGGGAAGCTCTCTGATGTGCCTAGGAATGCATATTTGAGATGAGTAGGTAATGGCTTCAGTTCTTGTTTATGCACCTCTTTCTTCTTGCTTGGGTTCTCCTCCTTGTCAATAGAGATCTCAGCTGCGTGTTCCTTTGCTGTCTCTTGATTAATTTCTCCTTCTTGCTCATGCTGATTAGTGTCTAATATTTCTTCCACCAGGCTTTCTATCATATCCACCCTCAAGTAATCTTCTTGCTCAGGAATGTGTTGCATTGACTTGAAAATATTTATGATCATTTGCTCATTGTGTACTCTGAAGATCATTTCTCCTTTTTCCACATCTATAATGGCTCTTGCAGTTGCTAGAAACGGTCTTCCCAAGATTATTGAATTGTTTCCTTCCTCGTCGGTGTCCAAAATCACAAAATCCGCAGGAAAGATAAACTTCCCAACCTTCACTAACAGATTTTCCACAATTCCATTGGGTGTCTTGATTGATCTATCTGCCATGATTAGTGACATCCTGGTGGGTTTGAGTTCTTCTATAGCAAGCTTTCTCATCATGGACAGGGGCATTAAGTTGATGCTAGCTCCAAGATCACAGAGAGCTTTGTCCAAAGTTAAATTGCCTATGGTGCATGATACTACAAAACTTCCTGGATCTTTAAGCTTTGGTGGGATTCCTTTTTGTAACACAGCGCTACATTCTTCACTGAGCATTACCGTCTCCTTTTCATTCCAGTCTCTTTTCTTGTTGATGAGTTCCTTTAAGAACTTGGCATACAGAAGCATTTGCTCTAATGCCTCAGCCAGCGGTATGTTGATTTCCAACTTCTTGAAAGTCTCAAGAAATTTGTGGAAATGTTGATCCTTTGTCTCTTTGTGGAATCTTTGGGGATAAGGCAGTGGAGATGTCAAGCTTTTCTCCCCTTGGTGTTGTCTTGGAATTGGTTCTTCCACGATCTGCTTCCCCTTCTTCAGATTTTGTGGTGTATTTTCTTTCTCTTGAGGTTGATTCTGAGAGTACTTGCTTGCTGTTGCATCTTTTTCATTGGCTGCCTCATTT
Organism: Arachis duranensis; assembly: GCF_000817695.3. Classification (NCBI taxonomy): domain Eukaryota; kingdom Viridiplantae; phylum Streptophyta; class Magnoliopsida; order Fabales; family Fabaceae; genus Arachis; species Arachis duranensis. The sequence goes on from NC_029780.3 coordinate 40,657,173, forward strand.
TCAACTTGTTTCTTGTCACTTTCCTTGGGCTTCTTAGTGACTTCTTCATCTTTCAGCAGTATTTTTCCACTCTTCAACTGTATTGCCTTGCATTCCTCTTTTGGATTAGGAATGGTGTCACTTGGTAGTGAGCTTGATGGTTTTTCAACAGAAATTTGTTTGGAGATTTGCCCAATCTGCCTCTCTAGGTTCTTCATGGAAGCTTCCTGGTTCTTTGTTGTCAATTCTTGGTTCTTCATCATCTTTTCCATGAGCATCTCTAAATTAGTGATCCTCTGAGAGTCTTGTGAGATTGGTTGGTTTTGGGGTGTTGATGGATGATGGTAAGTATTTTGGTTAGTTGGGTGGTTATTGGGTGAATAATGGTTAGAGTTGGGATAAGTGTTTTGTGGTTTTTTGTATGTGTTTTGGTTAGTGTTTGGCTGGTTGTTGTTTGTGTTTTTCCAATTATTTTGAGTTGAGTTCCTTTGCCATGGCTACTGAATTTGATTGTGGTTGTCTCCCCATCTGAGGTTGGGATGGTTCTTCCAAGAAGGATTGTAGGTATCTCCATAGACTTCATTAGTTCCAGGATTTTGGTTGTGCATGTATTGGACTTGCTCTTGTTGTTGCTCTTCTTGAATTTCTTCATTTTTCCCCCAAGTAGTTGATGGTTGGCTTGTGGCACTCACTGGTGCAACTTGAAGGCTGTCAATTCTCTTGGCCATCTGCTCAAACTGCTTGTAGGCCATCAATTCTTTTGGCCATTTGCTCAAATTGTTGCTGAATTTGCTGCTGCATCATTTTGTTTTGAGCTAAGATTGAATCCACTCCTTCCAACTCCATTACTCCTTTCCTTTGTGATGGTTGGCGTTGCCTTTGGTGAGCAAAGAAATATTGGTTGTTAGCCACCATATCAATGAGATTTTGTGCTTCCTCTGTAGTTTTCATGAGTTGTAATGAGCCTCCAGCTGAATGGTCAAGTGCTTCTTGAGCCTTCAGAGTGAGTCCCTCATAGAAGTTCTGCAGCTTATCCCACTCCGTGAACATCTCTGGTGGGCATTTCCTCAATAGTGCCTTATATCTTTCCCATGT
>NC_029780.3:40658423-40658876 GCF_000817695.3 Arachis duranensis
GAAATGTCTCTAGCCATTGAGTGGCTTTGTCTCTGAGAGAAAATGGAAAGAGCAACGACTTGTAGCTGTCAGGAGGCACACCATTGGTTTTGACAGTGTCACAAATCCTCAAGAAAGTAGATAAGTGTTGATTTGGGTCCTCCAATGGCCCTCCTCCAAAAGAGCAGTTGTTTTGAACCAAAGTGATGAGTTGTGGCTTTAGTTCAAAATTGTTTGCATTAACATTAGGAGTAAGAATGCTACTTCCACAGGGTCTAGCATTTGCAAATGTGTAGGAAGCCAGGACTCTTCTTTGTTGTGGGTTATTGTTGGCCCCTCCTCCTGGTTGATTGAGATTTGATGGATCTCCTTCCATTTCTTGGAATTCCTCCTCAGACTCTTCCTCTCCAACAACGTTCTTCCCTCTTTCAGCTCTTCTTATTCTTCGAAGAGTTCTTTGCTCAATTTCAGAGA
>NC_029780.3:40659687-40669619 GCF_000817695.3 Arachis duranensis
TAATTACATCAAACTATTTCCTATTTATACACTTTCTATTCTTGGATCTTAGGATTTGGATGGGCTTTTGATTTGGTGAAGAAATGAATTTTATTGGATTTTTAATCCAATTTTAGCCCATGAAGAAAGTTGCTCCCAGGAGGCTGCCCTGCCCTTGTGGAGGGCAGGGCAGAAAATGGTGCATCTGGCCCATGGTGCGTGCGTGTGGTGCGTTGGTGCGTGCAGGATGCTGCCCTGCCCTTGCGGAGGGCAGGGCAGAACTTTTTGGTGCGCCAGAATGGTGCTCGTGCGTGCTGCTGGTGCTGCCGAGACTTCCCTTGGTGCGCCAGAATGGTGCGCTGGCCGTGCATTACAAGATGCTGCCCTGCCCTTGCGGAGGGCAGGGCAATGTTTCCAAATTGAAGCCCCGTGTTCGATCCTTGTGTGACGCGCACGCTTCCTCTTTTCTTTGATTTTCTTGGCACCAAAGTAAGGCTTAGTTCCTTGCTTCCTCATGGTTCCGTGTTCGATTCTTGTGGAAAGCAATGGTGACTTTTTCTTTGAATTTCTCCCTTTGGTGAGCCCGATACTGCCCTTGAGGAGGGCAGGGCAAGGTTTTTACTTTCTTTGATCCAAGGCACAATTTTGTGCTCTGCCCTTGTCGTGGGCAGGGCAGCGTTGCCTCTCTTGGCTTGCTTGCTCATGTTGCCCTCCTAGAGGGCAGTGTGCCCTTGTGGAGGGCATTGCTTGCATTCCTCCTTTATGCGCCACGCCTTTTTCTCCTTGGGCCACGCTTTCTTAAGCCACACTTTCTCTTTTCTTCTTTTCTTCACCTACAATAAACCAAAACAACCACTCAAAGTATCACTAAATTCACAAGGCTTATGAATCAATTAAAATTCAATTAAAATTAGCTTAAACCTCATGAATTAGCATCAAATTAATGGTAGTTGCTTGATTTAAAGAAGTTATGTGTTTTCATTCCAAATCTCTTACTTAGGATGCAAGAAAGTGCATAAAGATTAATAAAACAAGTGAAATTAGCTTGAAAAATGGGTATATGATGACTTGTCATCAGTCATGCAATTTAAGGTGCTGGAAATAAGTAAGAGGAGAAAGGAAATTTACCACCTTATAGTTCATCTTCATTATTGTTGTCCTTTTCCTCCTTTTCTTCCCCTTCCCACACCAAACTTAGAATAATTTCTTGTCCTCAAGCAACAATTAAAATAGTGGTGATGGGGTCTATGATGGATCATGAGTGTCTTGCACATTGAAATGTGAGTAATGCATGTGCTTAAGCAAGCAAAATTAAGGATACAATAAAGACACTAGAAGTAAAACAGAGACAATGTGATTGCATTAATAAGTGGTGTGTATGGTACAAAGCATGAAAAATAAGTGACAACACCAAACTTAGGATGCCACTTTCAATTGAGAATAATGCAAGTACCTAGTGAAGATTGAAAATCAATTTGTTGCAAGGCAACACCAAACTTAGAATGCAATCATATGCCCATTTATTTGGAATGAAACTAAGCAAAAGAAACTGTTGTATGTTAATAACACAATCACTAAGAGAAAAGATTGTCACGAGTAAGGTTTTCTTGGTGAGGCATTAACACAAATAGTTGGGGATAATAAAAGAAAGTATTAAAAATAGAGAAATGACTAAAACAGAGAGAAAAAAATGTCTAATCAAGGTAATCAACCACCGGTAGATTGTTAATCACAATTAATCACCGGCAATGGCGCCAAAAACTTGATACGCAAAAAAAATTAGAATTCACGTAATTACCGGTAAGTATACCTGGTCGCATCAAGTAATAAAACTCACTAAGAGTGAGGTCGATCCCACGAGGATTAAAGGATTAAACAATCAATAGTTAGTTGATTATTCTAGTTAGACAATCATTTTGGAGTGATGAGCAAACAATAAATGTAAATGACATGGAAGTAAAGGAAAGCAATAAATTGCAAGAAAGTAAATGACAGAAAGTAAAGATGGCAGACATGAGGGATTGGAGATGTTGATTCCTCTTGAATCAATGGGTCTCACTCCTTCTCAATCATGTAGGATAGATCCATGGCGGATTATGAATAATTAAACCCCAATCTCTTGGTGATTTAATTTCTCTTAACATAATCAATTGCCACTCTCGTGATCTAATTGGTCATGAGAAGAGGTGAAGTTCAATTTCTAATCTTAGAGCCACACAACCCTCAAGACCTCAACTCAAAGAGGTTATATGTCACGTACCAACTAAGAGTGTATTGATCAAGAGAATTATGAGAGAAGAGCCTCTAACTGAATTCCATGATCCCTTTCTCAAGGCTCACATGTAATTCAAGTAGATCCAATTCCCCTCTCGGTAGTAATTGGATCTATGAAGCACAAAGACTTTCTCTTAGATAAACAAACATGATTTTTAATCTCATACTACATAAATCCAAAGAACCCAATATTAGAGTGGTTATATGTCACATACCAACTCTAAATTAAGAATCAACTTCATTATGCCAAGAGAGCTTAAACTGAATCCTATGATCCCTCTCTCGAGGCTAACAATAGGATTCTAGTAGATCCAAGGATCTTTGAAGAACAGAACTCTCTTGCAAAGATTCTAAAAGATATCCAAGTATGAAAATAGAGTGAAGAAGAGAAGAAGGGATAAACATCAATTCAATTAAAATTGAAACAGAGCTCCTTTCCCAAATGCAAAGGGAATTAAGTAATCATTGCCCTCTAATGAAAACTAAATTGCATGAAATTAAAGTGCATGAAAATAAAGAGTGAGAATTAAGAATTCAAAACTGAAAATTAAAGATTCATAAATGAGAATTACAAACTAAAGAAGAAAGAAGAGAAAAGAGAAGAAGAGAGTATGAGGAGAGGGGTCCGAAGACCCACTCCCAGTGGAGTGTGTCAATGAAGTGTGTGTGTTTTGCCCAGAGTTCCCCCTCTCTATTCTATGAAACTATGGCCTTTATATAGGCTCTCCTAAATTTCAAATTGATATGAAATTAAAAGAAAATTACGATCAAAATAAAAATTAACTATTCTAAATGATTCTTGTGGCCTTGATTGATTGAGATTTATGGGCTTTGCTTGCTTGATGTTGGATGGACCTTGAAGTAATTTGATTAAACCAAAACCAAGCTCCAGAGAGTCATATGGGCGTTATTGGCACCAAAACCTTCACAAGCCCAAGTTGTTGCCCAAGTTGTTGCAAAACACTTGGCTCTCTTCTTCTAGAACTCAGTTTTGATGCCCAAAGTTGCCCTTGGTTTGAGCTTAAATTTTGTGCTCCACTATAGACTATTATCTATGGTTGGAAAGCTCTGAATGTTAGCTTTTCAACACAATTAGAAGCACTTCAATTGGATCTCTGTAACTTAAGTTATGTTCCATTGAAGAAGACATGGTCAGCTTGCCAGAATCGCAGGCATTTTTGGCAAACACGCATGTGCCAACGTGCTCAATTTCTGAGTCTCTAAATGAAGCCAGCTTTTGAAACTTCAAATGATCTACAATTCCATACTATGATATATGGTTGGAAAGCTCTTGATGTCTACTTTCCAATGCCACTGAAATCACCTCATTTAGAGTTTTGTAGCTCAAGATATACTCCATTGAAGAGGGCAAGGTCAGGCTGCCAATTTTGCATAGGCGTTGTTGCCCACGTTACTGCCAAACACGCCAGCAACAACATGCAATCCTTCTTCTCTGGTTGCTTCCTGGCGTTGCTACCCACATTGTTGCTGGACACGCCAGTGACAATGCCCATCCATGGAAACTTGGCTTGTTGGGCGTTGCTGCCCACGTTGTTGCTGGACACGCTAGTGACAACGCCCCTCCTCTACTCTCAACTTCATTTCCTTATTTTTGGGGCTTAAATATGGCTCTGATTTGAGCTTCCATTTCATGCTACATTATGAACTATTATATATCATTGAAAAGCTCATGATGTCAACTTTCTAACACAACTGGAAGCATGTCAATTGGATCTCTGTGGTTCAAGTTATGCATCCTTGAAGGAGGTAAGGTTAAGCTGCCAACTCTGCTGGATACACACTAGCACGTTGCCAACTTGGTTTCCAAGTTGCCAAGGTGCTGCTCCTCCTGGCTGCACCTAAATGGGCGTTGCCAACTTGGTTTCCAAGTTGCCAACTTTCTGTTCCTCCTTGCTCCAAGATTTTCTTGCTCCATTGTCTTCTTGCTTCACCTATCATCAACCGAAAACATGCATCAAAGCGTTGCTAAATCACAAGATTTTTCATCATTCATAACATCAAACAATTCTTGCATAAATCTCATGAAAATGCACATAATTAACAATGTTTGATTGAATCAATGCATGCATGCAATTCTCATCCAAATACTTGCTTATTGCTTAAGAAAATGCATAAAACCAACCTAAAGCATACAAAAAATGGCTAGTAAAACTAGCCAAGATGCCCTGGCATCACATACGCACACGCACACTTCAGTGTGCTTCTCCTTTGTTTTCTTCATGTGTTCTCCCTTCTTGTGTAAAACCCAGTTAATTAATGACTAATTAACCCATAAATTAAAATATAATCTAAAAAGTGAGAAATGAGATTTTTATGGTTTAATGTGATAGAAAAATTTAAAACGAGAATTTTGACACCAATTTTACAGGAATCGGTCCAAGATTGGGCCGAACAGGCCAAACCGGGCCAACCAGACCCAAGTTAGGCCCAAGGCCCAGCCAAGCATCACTCAATTAAAGAGTTCAGCACACTCTCTCCCCTCACAACACACACACATGCTGAAATTGGAAGGGAGAAGAGGGAAGAACATGAAACCCTTGCTCCTATTCACCTCCAACTTCCATTGATCATAACTTTTGATCCGGAGTTTTGATTGACACAATGTTTGCAGCCACGTGACCGCGGCGTCAAGCTCTACAAAAGCTACACAGCAATTATGAGGTAAGTCACAGTTTCATCTTCAAATTTACAGCCCTTGATTTCGAGTTTGATGGGCAACAATGTTGAAATTATGAGCTCCTTTGTGTTATAGGATCAAATTAACTTGAAGGGGAGGCTTGTTCTTTCTCCCTTGATCCTTGGATAAGGTAAGAGATCTCAAAGCCTAGTGAAAATATTGAATTTGAGGTATTGGGTATTGAGTTATTGTGTTTTGGTGTGATATTGTGGCTTAGGCATTATATGTGTGTGTGTGTGTGTGTGTGTGTGTGTGTGTGTGTATTGGAGCTTAATTGGTGGTTTTTGGAAAGATTGGAAAGGCGATTGGTGCTTGGAAATCTGTTGGTGAGGATTTGGAGACCTTGAAGGTTGAAATTAGAGAGTGTTCCGGGTGAAATTGGAATCGACCAAGGTATGGTTTCGGTTTCCTATATCTAAAATGTAATGTGGTAGTGAAAATGTAGGCTAGTGGCCCTAGGTTAGGATTTTGAAATATTGATGTAGTTGATGGATGATGTGAATTGTGTTGTTATGTATGTATTTGGTGGATTGTGAAAATGTTGATGTAATTGTTGGATGATTTGGGTTGAGTGGAATATATGAGTAATAGTGATAATGGTTGGTAAAGTATGAAATGTTGTTTGTGATATGGATTAATATGTTGATTGATGATAGGGTTAAGGCTCTTGTTGATGAGCATGATTTGAAGTGTGATAATGATATGTGTATATTTATATATATGGTGAGTGATAAATTGAATATTTGTTTGGAGATTGAGATATGAAATGTTGATTGTGATGTGATATTTGTGAAAATGAGATATGGCTAAATATGGTGGAATTGGTGGGTTGATGATTGTATGTGGCATTGGCAATGATTGATGTTGGAATGGTTGAGTTTTTAGTTGATTTTGAATTGATTGGGAAGTGTATGTTTTGAAATTTGGGAGTTTATGAGTTTTGGTAAAAATGGAATTTTAATGAATTTCAACGGATCATATATTGAGCTATTGTTTTTGGAATTTGATGATTTTTATATCAAAGGAAAGATAATTTCATAAGCTTTAAAATGGTTTAAATTTGGTGGAAATCTGATTTTTGTGGAAGGAGATATGATCATTAGAAGTTTGGGCCAAAAATCTGAATTCTGTAACTTCTGCAGAATTTGTGATTTCTGGTTTGTGTGCGCACGCACACCCCGTGTGATTTTGAACCTATGCGCACGCACAGCCTTGTGCGTACGCACACGCGGGGACAGGGCCACTGATGGGAGCGCTAGCACGCCCTGTGTGCACACACAACCAACAAAGGTTTGCGAACTGTGCGTTCGCACAGGCCTGTGCGCACGCACACGTTGGGAATACCATTCGATTGATGGCACTAGCCCACCTTGTGCGCGTACTCAACCCTAAGAATTTAACTTTATGTGTGTACGCACAGCCCTGTGCGCACGCACACTTTCTGAAAATGCTTCTGGGCGTGCGCACGCACACCCCTGTGCGTACGCACATGACCCAGTTCTTTTCTAAAGCTTTTGTTTTCAAGTCTTTCACATTCCCAACAAAATTGTAACCTTTCGAGGTGTTATTTGACACTTATAAACCCCCAATTTCATCCCTTAAATCTTAAATTGATATAGAATGCCTAGCGAATGAGAGTAAGCTAGGGGAGATGGTAACTTGTGGGTGAAGAAAGGGCATGTTATGATGAGTTGATGAAAGATGATGATATGAGTTGTTGAGAAGGATGGTGGAGTGCTGTATATGATAAGAGCCGAATGATTGAGTGTGATATGAGCCGAATCGCTGCGTGTTATGATGATTATGGCTGAGTACGAATTATGATTTGTAGGCCGAATGGCTGAGATAAATATTAATGTATGGCTGTGATTAAATGCATATATGATGAATGGTTGATTATTATGATTGTTTGCACTCCACCTATCTAAGATACGAGTTTTCCTGGGTAAAAGCAGTGGCTAACCACCACATGCTCCAGGTGGAGACTTGATACTCTGCTGACCCTATGTCATAAGTGTGGCCGGACATTGTGAAAGTTCTGGATGAGCTCACCCTCGTAAATATACACCAATGAGGGTGTTGGATATATGTATATATATGATGTTTATGTTGTAGATAACTCGAGTTGGGGATGCACGACAGAAGGACAGTCCAATAGTTAGCTACCAGGACTTGTCAGGCTGGCTTTATAACCGACAGATGAGACTCGTCAGCCACTAGGACAGGCATGCATCATATGCATTATATGTGTTTTGTCTAGATTGCCTAATTGATTGCATTATTACTTGCTAATTGCCTAATTGTCTTATCTGCTTCCTACTTTTGCATTTCTTTGTTTAATATACTTGTGTTTGCACCTAAATTACTGTTGGCGGTTGGGAGGTTTGCAGGATTTGGAAAGGGGATATTTAGTTAGCCTGGAGATCTTTAAGTTAGTCGCCTGTTTTCACTTTTCTCATGGTTTAGTTGTATTTATACGCTTTGATTATAAGATGAAAGTTCTAGGATTGCCTTCGGCTTTTCCAGGACATTACATGTTAGATATTTGGGCACTGTTACCATGCTAAGAACCTCCGGTTCTCACCCATGTGAATTTTGTTGTTTTCAAATGCAGGACGTGAGGCTCCTCGCTGAGGCATGCTGGAGACTTCTATTTTGGCAAAGATCCTTAGCTCTTGGTGTAAAACCCAGTTAATTAATGGCTAATTAACCCATAAATGAGAATTTATTCTAGAAAGCCTAAAATGTGATTTTTATGGCTAAATGTGATAGAGGAGATTGAGACGAGAATTTCGGTACCAATTTTATAGAAATCGGACCAAGATTGGACCGAACGGGCCAAACCGGGCCAACCGGACCCAGAGTGGGCCCTTGGCCCAACATAACTAGACCAAAACCCTAGTTTTCAGCACTCTCTCTCCTCACAACACTCAAAAACACGCCGAAAGTAGAGGGAATGGGGGAAGAACACTCTCTCAACCTTCCATCTCTCACTTGATCTTCAAACCACCATAACTTTTGATCTAGAGCTCCGATTGCTGCTCCGTTTGCAGTCACGCGTTCACCGCGGAGAGCTCTACAAAACCCATACAATTAATCTTGAGGTAAGCCACGTTTTGCTCTTCGAAATTCCAGCCTTGTTTTCGAGTTTTATGAGCAAAAATGTTGAGAGTTTGGGCTCTTTGATGTTATAGGACCCAACTCTCTTGAAGGAGAAGGCTAATCTTGTCTCCTTGGACCTTGGGTGTGGTAAGATTCTCAACTCTAGTGTAATTTGTTGTTCTATGATGTTTGGGTATTGAGATGTGTGTATGGGTATGATGATTGTGGCTTAGGTTGTGTATATGTGAATATTAGAGCTTGAGTGGTGATTTTGAAAAGCTTGAAAAAGGGATTTGGTGGTGAAAAATCTGTTCTTGGAGGTATTGAGGCCTTGAGAGCTTGTGGATAAGTGGTTTGGAAGTGCTCCGGTTGAGCTTGGGAAATCGGCTAAGGTATGGTTTCGGTTTCCCGTATCTAATATGTAATGTGGTAGGAAAATACTTAGGCTAGAGGCCCTAAGATAGGCATTGAATGGTTGATGTTGTTGAATGATTGATATATATGATGTGGTCATATATGTGATGATGATTAATGATGCCTTGATGGTATGATGTATGAGAAATATGCATGTTGTGATATATGCTTGATGATTGGTTATGGTTGAATTGTGGGTTTTTATCATGTTGATGGTGAGTATGATATTAATTGTATACCATGATGATTTAGTGGAATTGATGTTGAGAGAATTGGCATGAGGAAGAGTATATGATATGTCAAAATATTTGAGTTTGAGCCACTTGGGTAAAGTGGGTTAAAATGATGGGATAGTGATTTTGTATATTGTGGTAAAGTCTCAATGTGTGAGTTGAGGAGGCTTGATGTTGAAATTGATATATTTTGATTGATTTCAAAGAAAAGGGATGAAAATGGCATGTTTTGATTGATTTTGAAAAGAGTTGGAAATGGCTTGTTTGAAAATGGTACTTTGTGGTTTTTATGAAAAACATGGTTTTTGGGCATACTTTGTTGGGACAAAACTTGGACTACGGATCTCTATTTTGTGCCAAATCTGTTTAGAAAGGAAATTGGATCCGGGATGTCCATGCCGTTCGAAGAACAGGTGAAAAACGATTTAAAATGAGGAAGTTATGTCCGTTGGAAGATTGGGGTTTAAATTGGTGAATTCTGCAGCTTTTAACTTAGAAAATTTTTAGCAGAATAACCCCTTACGCGTGGGCGCACTTGGTGCGTGCGCGCCGTTCTTCCAGAAAATGCCATCCATGCGTGCGCGTGATGTGCGCGGGCGCGCCGATGGTGCTGCACCCAATGCCCAGCCATTTTCCAGAGAGTTATACCAGAACTGTGCTAGTGTTGTGCCTAGGGCACGAGAACACCCACGCATACGCGTGGTTGACGCGTACGCGTCGATTGGCAAATTTTTAATCCACGCGTTAGCGTGCATGACGCTTGCGCGTCGATGAAGTTTTTGGGGCCATCCACGCGTGCGCGTGGAGTGCGCGTATGCGTGGACCTGTTTTCATCCCAAAGTTGATTTTTGAGTTTTAAAAGCCAAATCTCACACTTCTAAGCCTCCGATCTCACCACTTATATCTTAAATCATTATGATATGCCTAGCTAAGAGAGAAGGAGCTAGTGGATGTGGTAACTTGTGAGTGAAGCAAGGGAAAATGAATAATCAATGAGGATCATTGATGATTATGTGAGATGTGGAGGATGGTGGTGGAAGTGCTTGTTATGCCATTGGCCGAAGGGCCGTAATTGTTGATATAATTGGCTGGTTCTGGATTGAACCGTAAGCTGGAATAGCTGTGTATGCTATGAATATTGGCTGGTTATGGATTTAACCGTGAGCCGGATGGCTGATATGGATGTTGATCCATGGATGAGAATTCATGCATGTTTATGCTGAATTATTGAT
>NC_029780.3:40669654-40697928 GCF_000817695.3 Arachis duranensis
CTCCAGGTTGAGACTTGATACTCTGTTGACCCTATGTCGTAAGTGTGGTCGGGCACTGTGAAAGTCCTGGATGAGCTCGCCCCCGAAATATTCACCAGTGAGGGTGATGGATATGGATCATGTTTATGATCAAGTTTATGATGAGTATAGCTCGAGTTGGGGATGCGCGACAGAGGGACAGTCCAATGGTTAGCTACCAGGACTTGTCGGGTTGGCTCTATAACCGACAGATGATATCATCAGCCACTAGGGACAGGCATTCATCATATGCATACTATATGAATTGTTTGAGATTGCCTATTTGACTGCATATTACTTGCTAATTGTCTAAATGCTTTACTTGTTCCTAATTGTATATTTCTTACTTGATATAACTGTGTTTTCTACTTTATACTTCTGCTGGTGGTTGGGAGGTCTGAAGGAATTGGAAAGGGAAGAGTTAATTAGACTGAAGAATCTTTAGTCAGATGCCCTTTATGGTTTAGCCTGTTTATAAGCTTTGATATTATCTGAAGGAAATTCTAGGATTGCCTTTGACTTTTCTCTATTATTATGTATTATATATGTGGAAGCTATTACCATGCTGGGGACCTCTAGTTCTCACCCATGCGGATTTTGTGGTTTTCAAATGCAGGACGTGAGGTTTCTCACTGAGGCCTGCTGGAGACTTCTGGATTAGCGAAGATCCTTTGTTCTTGGGGACGCTGTTTAGTTTATATGTTTTGCTTAGATACTTTTATCTCCTGTTTTGGTTTATATGTTTTGCTTAGATACTTTTATCTCCATTAAATAATACAAACTGTGATGACTCCTCTTATGGGAGATTTTGGAGAATAGGTTTTATGTATTTGTGTCCCTTTGGGTTTCCTTTGGGGTTTTCCTTATTTTATCATATGTATATATTGCTATGCTCGGACCAGTGTCTTCGCAGCCGGATTTTGAGTCTTGATATTCCTGTTTTTGACACTCCTTTGTATATATATAATCACGCGTTGGTTATCCTTGTTCGTTACGTTATCGATCGGAGTGTTGCGCTTTAGAGTTGCGATTTTTGTTTACCCCTTTTTCTACAAAGGCTCCTAGTTATAATCAATCATTCATACTACTATACGTACTAAATTTTTTTATTTTAGAGGTCGTAATACCTTGCCATCTCTGAATTATGACTTAAGCATAAGACTCTGTATGGTAGGGTGTTACACTTGGAATTTTGTTTTGTTTTGATTACATATATATATATATATATATGTTTTGTATTACTCCTCTTAGAGGCTATTTTGGAGAAACAGGTTCTGTATTTTGTCTTTTGGATTGTCTTTTGGAAGTTCCTTATATATGTATGTATACCTTATATGCTCGGACCAGTTCTCTTCACAAACCGAGTTCTAAGTCTTGATACCTGTATTTTTGGCACTCTCTTGTATATCTTATCGTGTTAGTCTATTCTATATCTGTTCGTTTACGTTATCGATTGGAGTGTTGCACTTTTCGATTTATCAGTTTTAATTTACCCTTTTATTTTCAAAGGCTCCTAGTTATGAACATTTTTACACTACTATACGTACTAAATTTTGTTTTTAGAGGTCGTAATACCTCGCCACCTCTATCTTATGACTTAAGCATAAAACTCTGTGTGGTAGGGTGTTACATCTTTCATGCTTCCTTCCACTTTTTCCTAGTCATTCTTGCCTTTAGGACCTAAAATCACTCAACAAACATATCACGGTATCGAATAGAATAAAAGTGGAATTAAAATGGTCAATTTAAGCACAAAAACGCATGTTTTCACATTTAATTTCAATTTAGGGATAAAACACAAGTATGCTATTTTGGTGATTAAGTGTGAGTTTATGTGATGAAATCCGTCCAATTCGAGAAAAAATTATCGTCAAATATGGACTCATCAGTATCCCAAATTTTAGAATTTGTACCATTTAGCATAAGAATACTGCTAACTTGTGGAAAAATATTGGTAGTTAAAGGCATAACAACTAGATTAGAAAAAAAATGTGCAATAAATATTAGTTAAATAATTAAAAAATGTCCATATTAAGATATTTAGAACAACATTAATTTTTTATTTTTGGATAGAAAAATTAATGGTAAGTGATACTCTTATTATGGTAATCAAATATTGTCAAAAAATTTCGACACATATTAAGTCATTTTTTTTTTGGACGGACTAAATACACAGATGAAAACCTAAATTTTACAAACTATTTATTAATGTATATATTTTATGTTAATTGGCCAAAACATTAACATTCTTTTGGGTCAATTATTGACTACATAATTAATAGAAAATAAATAAAAATGTACAATGCTTATTAGTTGGCAAAATAATAAATTTTTTTTGCTGATTATTATTTGCATAAATAAAAAATATTATTTTTAATTTTTAATTATTCAAATATTACTAATGTGGACATATAACTTGGCTAAATATAAATATCTCTTTGGATCGATTAATATTTACATAAATGATACATATATTTCAAAAGAACAATTAATTTTATACCAAATCAATATCACACAAAATTAAATTCGAGACAAATCATAGTTTTATAATACTCTACTAATGGTTTAGAATAAATCATTTATTTATTTATTATATCAAGATAATTCTACCAAACCAAATAAAAGAAAGATGCGGTCTCATATAAAATATATACCTTAATTAATATATGACTAATTCTATAGTGTCTTTCGTTTAGCGTTTAACTTTTATTTAAATTATTTTTTTAATAACTTTAAAATATTTAAATTTTTTTCATTTTTATATTTTTAAATTTAAAATTAATTATTAAACATATTTTAACAATTAAATAATATTTTTAAACATCATAACAAACATCTTAATATATTTCAACCAAATATTAAATTTATATAAGACTACAATAAGTGTAAATTATTTGTATTTTTTATTTATTTTATAAAAAATAACCCAATAAATAATAGAAGAAAAAGAACACATCATATTGAATTACACAATCTAAAAGGATTGAAAAAAAAACACGTGAAGGAAGTACATCATGCACTAATCATTAATTTTATGAGTATCATTTTATAAAAAAATATAAGTAATTAAAGAACACATTATATTCATTATAAATGCACATCAATATATATAAATATTCATACATAGCAATAAATATTTTTTTTTAAAGCAAGGAACTTAACACAATAAAATAAAAAAAATAAAAAAAATAATACTAAAATATAAAATTATAATAATCTGTAATTATTTTTGTTATTGTCATCAACAACCTATAAAAATTAACATTTTTCTATTTTTAATAGTTTTTAATTGATCTATTAATAATATTCTCCACACCCAATTGCTTATTTTTAAAAATCTTAACATTTTTTTTTCAAGTCAAATATTTCAAATCATAACAAAAAAAACTAATCACCCATTGATTTTACTCTTCTTTTTCACCAAAAGTATCGATTCAATTCTCAAAATACTTCTCTAAAAGTATCAATTAAATTCTCAAAATACTACTCAATATTATTTAAAATTGTCCACAGTCTATCTGACAGATACAACCAAACACACTATACATAACAGTGTATATATATAAAGAATTACAACCCTATATATAATAAAGAATTGCAACCCAAACGACACCAGCATTAAAAGTGATTATATTTTATGTTTGTACAACAATACTAGTTATATATATGACATATGACGCTTAGATATATATAAAAGTCAAACATATGACGCACACACATATTAAAGTTACATATTATATGTGCAACGACAATAAACAGAATCACAGAAGAATATTCATAATATATGACTTTGTTGTCCAACAATTTTAAATCTAAACAACATAAATATATACATATTTCAATTCAGTAATTAAAATTTAAAATAATAAATTAAATATTTTTTATGATTAAATTATGAAGGACTCTAATACCGTTTATTAGAACAAATAATTTTATAATTCGAATCTTTTATATTAAACCATCAAAAAAATATTTATCATAATACAAAAGTTTATCTGTACTCGTAAAAGTGATTGAAGAATTATCTTAATCTTGTTCAACCAAAACTTTTTGTATCTTTAATAGGATTGAATTGTAACTCTTCTGATAAAAAGCTACGGAGGCAATTTTGATATGTTGGGACAGAAACTTTGAAGTTACTATTTATATTTGAATGTGTCACCTATTAAACCCTAAATCCCAAATAAAATGGTAAATATCCTTTCCAGTTCCTGACCTTTTATCCGAGAGACGACGAGCACCTTGATCTTCTTGATATCTCATCCAGGCCCCCATCCATGCAAAGAAATGTAAATACAGACCCTTGTCACCGGATGCCAATGGGTTACCCGTGTGATGCATCCGTTGTTGTCTGATGTGTCATACCACAGTGTCAGGTGGCAGAACGAAGTTGTGAATGGGACTAAAAGCCCCCTCCCTGGGTCCCAAACGTCGTCGTTCATAAATAGCCTAGCCATATTTACATTACTTTTCTTGATCTCCTCACTCATTCGCAGAAAAGCCTTAATAATTCTTCTTCCACCATTATTTTCCTCCAAAAGTCAAGGAACACATTACAACTCTTAGCCTGCTGGTTACAAGTGGTTGACAGATGTTCAGAAGATTTTGACGGTGACTTCGTGGCACACATGAAAGGTTAGTTTCCCTATTTAGCTTTCTCTACTGTGAGTTGATAATGTACTTCTTTTGCATGCATGTCTCTGACGATGAATCGCTTGCATGATAAAACACTATTTTTTATTAGGGTTCATTCATTTCGTGTTGTCAAAAAGGAAGTTTATATTCAAGTTATTGATATAATGCAATGTTTTTAGTTCTGGTTTTTCTAGCTGTTGTTGATCTGTGATGTGTATTAGGAAAAAACTTTAATGGTTTAGTTCTAAAATATTGTAGATGTCTGTGTTTGTGGTTCCTATGTTTAACCATGGAAGAAAGTTTCGAGGAAATGCAAAGGGATGAGAGAGAAAGAGTTTTCGAAAATTTAAATGAAATAATAGAAAATTAGAATTTAAAACAATTAGTTAATTAAAATAATTTTTGAAAAATGGGTTAGTGATTTTCGAAAATGAGAAGTGAAAAAGATTTTAAAATAAATTTTGAAGAAGATAAGAAGTTAGAAAAAGATTTTGAAATTAAAATTAAAAAAAAAGATATGATTGAAAAAGATCTGATTGAAAAAGGATATGATTGAAAAGATATGATTGAAAAGAAAATTAAAAAGGGATTTAAAAAGATTTGATTTTTAAAATTGATGACTTGACTAACAAGAAACTAAAAGATATGATTCTAGAATTCAAAGATTGAACCTTTTTTAACAAGAAAGTAACAAACTTGAAATTTTTGAATCAAAACATTAATTGTTAGCAAGGATTTTTTTTTTTGAAAATTTAAGAAAAAGATTTTTTTTTTGAAAAATTAGTTTTAAAATTTTCAAAAGCATTAAAAGAGAAAGATAAGATTTTAAAATCATGAATTAAAACATGAAAATTTGAAAAAAATTTGAATTTGAAACGAAATTACCTCCCCTGTGTCATCCTGGCGTTTAACGCCCAGAATGCTACCTCTTTGGGCATTTAGCGCCCAGCCAGATACCCTGTCTGGCGTTTAACGCCAGAATTTCTTCCTTACTGGGTCTTTTTCTAAACGCCTAGCTTTTTCTCTGTGATTCCTCTGCTGTATGTTCTGAATCTTCATTTCTCTGTATTATTTACTTGAAAAGAGATATTTTTGAAAAATTAAGATCAGAACAAGTAATGCATGCAAGAACACTTTGAATGTCAAGATGAACACCAAGAAAACTTTGAAGATCATGATGAACATCAAGAACATATTTTTGAAAAATTTTAAGAAAAGAAAGATATGCAAGACACCAAACTTAGAAATATTTAATGTTTAGACACTATGGATTTGAAAATGCATATGAAAAATAAGAAAAGACACAAAATTGGAGAATTTAAAGATCAGAACAAGTAAAATCATCAAGAACAACTTGAAGATCAATGAAGAACACAATGCATATATTTTCGAAAATTAAGAAAAATTAAAGCATGCAATTGACACCAAACTTAAAATTTAACACTTGACTCAAACAAGAAACACAAAAAATATTTTTGGTTTTTATGATTTTATTAAATTTTTTTGTATTTTTATTTTTTTCGAAAATAAAAATAAAAGAGAGCTTAAATATAAAATAAAATTACCTAATCTAAGCAACAAAAAGAACCGTCAGTTGTCCAAACTCGAACAATCCCCGGCAATAGTGCCAAAAACTTGGTATACGAAATTGTGATCACACTTTTCACAACTCCGCACAACTAACCAGCAAGTGCACTGGGTCGTCCAAGTAATACCTTACGTGAGTAAAGATTGATCCCACGGAGATTGACGGCTTGAAGCAAGCTATGGTCATCTTGTAAATCTCAGTCAGTCGGATTCAAATGGTTATGAGGTATTGATAATTAAAAGATAGATAAGACGGAAAATAACATAGAGATACTTATGTAATTCATTGGTGGAAATTTTAGATAAGCGTTTGGAGATGCTTTGTTGCTTCTGAACCTCTGCTTTCATATTGTCTTCATCCAATCATGCCTGCTCCCCTCCATGGCAAGTTGTATGATCCTCTCAGTGAAAATGGTCCGGCTACGGTTTCTGTACGGCTAATCAACTGTCAGATTTCTCGTCTCGGATGAAAAATACCAGGCATAGCTACCGCAGGGCTAATCATCTGTCAGTTCTCACTTGTGTCGGAATAAGATCCATTGATCCGTTTGCACACTGTCACTGCGCCCAACATTCGCGAGTTTGAAACTCCTCACAGTCATCCCTTCCTAGATCCTACTCGAAATACCACAGATAAGGTTTAGACTTTCCGGATCTCAAGAATACTGTCTATTGACTCTAGCCTATACCACGAAGATCCTAATCACGGGGTCGGATGCTCTGTTGTCAGGAGAGATGATGCGAATCCGTGGATCAAAGACCCAAGAGAGTATACTCTGGCTGGCATCCAATGACTACGTTGAACATCATGTAGACCGCTTTGTGGTTGTCAGGCACGCGAATCTTGGCTAAGCGAGTACTAAAGATAGTGGGTGATTGTCACGGGTCACCCCTTCAGTCTGACTTAACCGAATTAAGTACAAGAGTATATCTTGGAGAAGTAGGCATGAATTAAAGGAAAAACAATAGTACTTGCGTTAATTCATGATGAATAGCAGAGCTCCTCACAATAATCTACGAGGTGTAGAAACTCCACCGTTGAAAATACATAAGAGAAAAAGGTCTAGGCATGGCCGAATGGCCAGCCTCCCCAGAGATGATCATAAAGCTCAAGGGTTCCAAAGAAGACCCCCATACAATAGTAAAAAGTGTTATTTATACTAAACTAGTAAACTAGGTTTACAAAAAATGAGTAGATAGTACAAAAATCCACTTCCGGGGCCCACTTGGTGTGTGCTTGGGCTGAGCTTTGAAGCTTTCACGTGCATAGGCCATCCTTGGAGTTAAATGCCAGCTTGGGTGCCAAGTTGGGCGTTTAACTCTAGCTTTGGTGCCAGTTCTGGCGTTTTACGCTAGAAAAGGGCCTCAAGTGGGCGTTTGGATGCCAGTTTGGGCCATCAAGTCTGGGGCAAAGTATGGACTATTATACATTTCTGGAAAGCCCAAGATGTCTACTTTCCAACTCAATTGAGAGCGTGCCAATTGAGCTTCTGTATCTCCAGAAAATCTACTTTGAGTGCAGGGAGGTCAGAATCCAACAACATCTGCAGTCTTTTCTCAGCCTCTGAATCAGATTTTTGCTAAGGTCCCTCAATTTCAGCTAGAAAATATCTGAAATCACAGAAAAATATACAAACTCATAGTAAAGTCCAAAAATGTGAACTTTTCATAAAAGACTAACAAAAGTATACTAAAAAGTAACTAAAACATACTAGAAATTACCTAAAAATAATGCCAAAAAGTGTATAAATTATCCGCTCATCAGTTACCTACAACAAGTATGAAGAGATGGGTCACTACGACAAAACCTACAGAGGATCTCCTGAAAATCCTAATTGGTGGCAAAAAAATAAAAAAAATAGAAGAGAAACAATTTAGCACTTGTAGTTGTTAACCCAGACCTACCTAATGCTGACATTCCCATAGAAACTAATGCTCTTCCATCTCAGGTACAAAAGTCTACACCTTACTCTTAATATGCAAATCTATTTCTCAAGGTAGCAGTGTGACACTATGTGGATGCTGTTTCAGGGAGGAGCACAAGTGCCTAACCAAAATGACTTCTACCTTTACAAGCCAATTAGGGTATAGGTATATGAGTATTTCCATACTTTGAACTATCTTTCTTTGGGCTAACATGGGCTAAGGCTAGTGTTCTGAGGCTTACCTAAAATGATGAGGTCAATCTCGCACGAGATCTTCAGGTGTGATCGGAGCTACCGTGTCTGACGAGTAAATCCCCAAAATGGTCCCTCAGATTGAGCCCTTGCACCAATGTTATCACTGACTTTCGAAATGCTCTAATTGCACCCTTCAGATTGAGCTCCGTGCGAAATCCTGGTCCTTCCACCCATTTTTGATGTGACTCAACAGCCGGAGTGCTAAGCTGGCGGTTTGTGGTCCACGTAGGTAGCCTGGAGGGTACTTCCATTGCTTGTTAAGAAGAGGACGGTACTACCTACAGCAAGGTTTCTTCTTCTACTTCTCTTTCTCTCAGATCTACTTGCTCTTTCTTGCTTGCTTTGTTGATTTGCTTTCTAATCTTGCTAAAAAGTTGATTTGATCTTGGAGGCTTGCGATCTAACTAGCTTTTGTAGTGTTAATCTGTCATTGTGATAGTTCTAGATGATTGATTATGCTCCGTTAGTTTCACCCTAGAAATCTTGATTGAGATTTGTGTTTTGATGATAGGGATGCAAGAGGCCACAAGGTGAGATTGGAGGAACTCCAGTGAACATGAGTGGTTGTTCTTCACTACAGCCAAGCCCACAGTCATCAGCGTTCCTAAGCCCTGTTCCTTCCTACCATGCTAGCCTAACTTCCTCATCATTCCCCAGTCCCTCTCGCATTGATCCCAACCTTCAAAACCCCTCTTCATTCCTCCTACCATTCATTCATAACATCACCTTCATCCCCACAAACCTTCCTCTTCTTAGAATATCCAATAGTGCCCCTATTACCTCTCCTCTTTCTTCCCCAACCTCTAGGGGTTCTAAAAGGAAGGAAGATTTCGAATCCCTCTCCAATGTCTCCTCTCTTAATTCGTTTTTCCAGCCTCTCTTCACGGTATCCGCCCCATCCAGCCCCTTCCGCCGCCACCAATTGGCTACTTCCACCATTCCTGAGTGTGATGAAGCTGATGCTTCCACTGTGGACTCCGGTCGCTGGCTTAGTTTTCAGACAACGACGACCTCAGCTGCTCCTCCATCGCCTACCTTCAACCTTGGGAAACCAGTAATGCAGCAGATCACTCTCCAGGTTCCATGGATATGAATGAAGGGATGCAATAGGGCCAGGCTGCAGAGAGAGGAAGACCATCGGATTTTGACTTTGAGAATGGTAGAGTGAAGCCATGGAAGGGTGAGAGGATACATGAGGTGGGAGTGGATGAGTTGGAACTTACTCTAGGATGTGGAAAGGCCTGATGTTGAAAATAATGTTTAGGGCTACCTCCAGGTAAAACAGCGTCGTTTAAGGCTGCCTACGTGGACCACAAACCGCCAGCTCAGCACTCTGGCTGCTGAGTCACACCGGAAATGGGTGGAAGGACCAAGATTTCGCACGGAGCTCAATCTGAAGGGTGCAATTAGAGCATTTTAAAATTCAGGGGTAGCATTGGTGCACGGGCTTAATCTGAGGGACCATTTTGGGATTTACTCGTGTTTGACTTGTTGGAGCTTGAGGTGCGGCTGGTCCTTGATCACCAGAGGGTGGTGGTACCTGTAAGAGACTCCGAAGCTTAAGTCAGCACGAAGTTTAAGCAGATTTTTTGTAGAATTTGAGTATGAGTTATACCTGGGTGCTCCTGTGTATTTATAGTAGTGTGGAGTGACCTTCCTTGAGATAAGTTAGTTATCTTATCTTATCTTTTGTGGGTAAGATCACTTATCTTTTGGCCAGCTGCCTTCAGGTGGGCTGTGATCGTCTACTTTTGGGCCTACTTGGGCCTCTTGTTGTGATCTTCTGAACTCTTTATGAAGAGGTCGGTAATGGACCAACCTTAAAAGAGGTTGGTCAATTTGCTTCAGGCTAACTCGGACCTTATAGCTCAGACCGATGTATGAACAGTGCCCCTGCTTGAGCTTTGATCTTCCGTGAGGTTGTGCTCGTTTCTGAGCTTCGACCTCTTTGGGGGAAGTTGTGCTCAAGCATTGCGTCTGGTCTGCTCTTACTTCGAAATAGCTTTTCGTGTTGCTGTAATGTCTTGTGAAGCATTTTTTCCTTTAAATGCGGCGTCGCATCAGTTTTGGGTTTTTTGTGAGTGCTTTTAAAGACTTTTAATAGGTATTTAAATTCCCTTTTCCATTTCATTTCCTCACTTAATTTGAAATTGAAAAGAAAGGGTTTTCTTTCGTTCCTCATTTGCTTCCGTCTTGTCTCATATGCTCAGTGAGAGAAACTTCCTTTCATTTATCTTCTGACTTCCCCAGCGCTCCAAGATTGTTCCTTTCTTGGATTTTCGGAGTTTCCATCTCTTAGTGGGGATCTATTCGTGGCTTGCTGCTGGTTCCTTTGTCTTCTTTCGCAAGTTGGTGCTCGGCTTCACACCATTTCACTTTTTATGCGCTTTTATTTGTAGATTTTCTATGTGTTTCACTGCTGCATGCGTTCTTTTCGGGAAAAGTTTTGATCTTTGCTGAGCTTCCTTTAAAAAGGTTGAAGCTTTCTGATACTTGCATGTCTTTGTTTCTTTTCAAAATTGCGATCTTTTTTATCTCTGCTGCTCCGTTTCGGGGAAATGTGCATGCTTTAGGTTTTCGTTGTTACCTCCAGTCGTTTACTTTGTTTGGGGGTTTTAGGGTTTTGGTTTATCACATTTATCTTCTTCTGTATTCTGTAATGCTGCCTCCAAAGGGTGCCCCTAGCGCTTTTGGTATTGATTTTTTGCTTTTTATGGATGCTGGGGTGCCCTTTTACTGGTAGACGTGTTGCTTTGTTGGTTGTTTCTTCCGTTTTTGCTTCTGTTTGAGTTGTTTGGTAGTGACACCCTTTTTATTTTTCTTTGCTGTAGGTGTAGTTTGCTATATGTCTTTTCATAAGAACATTGTCGAGATGTCCACCAAGGTCTCTGCTGGTATGGGCGATTGGCTAGACTCCATAGTCCTGATGTGTGTTACGGTAGCCGACCTTGAGTACTGTGAGAAACATAGGCGATTTTATAGGATCTGTGAGCGTAGGGAGGATGAGAAGAATTATGAATTAGTGTCGCCCGATCCTGAGGAGAGAGTTAGTTTCCCCCCTTTAGTTCGGACAGAGCGATTGATGAACGGATTTTTGATGGTAAAGAATTCACAAATAAATTCTCGTTGCAAGTATAGTTTTTAAACCAAAAAAGAATCCTCTCATGCAAAAATTTGGTTGTCACAAGTAACAAACCCCAATAAAATAACCGAAGTATTCAAATCTTAGGTCGTTCTCTCTAGGAATTGTAATAAAGTGTTCTTGTTATTGGCTATGAAGTATGTTTTGGGGTTTTTGAATTAAAAGACAAGAAATGTAAATTGCAAAAGAAATAAACTAATACTAAGAAAGCTCTTGGCAAGGTATGAGAACTAGAAGTCCTATTCTCATTATCATCATCAATTGTGACAACAATTGTTCTTTGCTCCACTTAGTTAACCTCTAACTATGAAGGCAAGTGATGAGCAGATAATTTATACGCTTTTTGGCATTATTTTTAGGTAATTTTTAGTAGGATCTAGCTACTTTTTAGTATATTTTTATTAATTTTTAAGCAAAATTCACATTTCTGGACTTTACTATGAGTTTGTGTGTTTTTCTGTGATTTCAGGTATTTTCTGGCTGAATTGAGGGACCTGAGCAAAAATCTGATTCAGATGCTGAAAAAGGACTACAAATGCTATTGGATTCTGACCTCCCTGCACTCGAAATAGATTTTCTGGAGCTACAGATAACCAATTAGCGCGATTTTATTTGCGTTGGAAAGTAGACATTCTGGGCTTTCTAGCAATATATAATAGTCCATACTTTGCTCGAGTTTTGACGATGCAAATTGGCGTTCAAACGCCAACTTCCTGCCCTATTCTGGCGTTAAACGCCAGAAACAGGATAAAAGCTGGAGTTAAACACTGAAACTAAGATAAAAGCCGGAGTTTAACTCCAAGAAAAGTCTCTACACACGAAAGCTTCAATGCTCAGCCCAAGCACACACCAAGTGGGCCCGGAAATGGATTTCTGCATCATTTACTTATTTCTGTAATCCTAGTAACAAGTTTAGTATAAATAGAACTTTTTACTATTGTACTGAGTATCTTTGGACGTTTAGTCCTTAGACCTAGGTCTTGGTTATTCTAGTTCCCTCTCTGGGGCCGAAACCAATGAACACCATTATCACTTATATATTTCCAACGGTGGAGTTTCTACACCTCACAGATTAAGGTGTGGAGCTCTGCTGTTCCTCAAGTATTAATGCAAAGTACTATTGTTCTTTTATTCAATTCAAGCTTATTCCTATTCCAAGATATCCATTCATACACAAACATATGATGAATGTGATGATCAAGTGCACTCATCACCATTCTCACTTATGAACGCGTGCCTGACAAACACTTTCGTTCTACATGAAAACAAGTGCATATCTCTTGGGTCTCTAATCAACGATTCACATCATTTTCCCTCTAACAATGGGGCATCTGAATATGAGATTAGAACCTTCGTGGTATAGGCTAGAAACAATTGGCAGCATTCCTGAGATCCGAAAAGTCTAAACCTTGTCTGTGGTATTCCGAGTAGGATCTGGGAAGGGATGACTGTGACGAGCTTCAAACTCGCGACTGTGGGGTGCAGTGACAGTGCACAAAAAGATCATTGGATTTTATTCCGACACGATCGAGAATCGACAGCTGATTAGCCATGCGGTAGCTGTGCCTGGTATTTTTCATCCGGGACGACAAATCCGAAAGTTGATTAGCCGTACAGAAACCGTAGAGGACCATTTTCATTGAGAGGACGGGAGGTAGCCATTGACAATGGTGATCCCCAACATACAGCTTGCCATGGAAATGTGTATGAATAATTGAATGAAGACAGTAGCAGAGATTCAGAAGGAATAACGCATCTCCATACGTTTATATGAAATTTCCACCAATGAATTACATAAGTATCTCTATCTTTATTTTATGTTTATTTATCTTTTAATTATCAAAGCTTCATAACCATTTGAATTAGCTTGACTGAGATTTACAAGATGACCATAGCTTGCTTCAAGCCGACAATCTCCGTGGGATCGACCCTTACTCACGTAAGGTATTACTTGGATGACCCAGTGCACTTGCTGGTCAGCTGCACGGAGTTGTGAAAAGTGTGAATCACGATTTTGTGTACCAAGTTTTTGGCGCCGTTGCTGGGGATTGTTCGAGTTTAGACAACTGACGGTTCATCTTATTGCTTAGATTAGGTATTTTTCTTTTTATTTTGTTCTTCAGAATTTTTAAGAATGAATTCTAGAGTTTCAGAGGATGCCTTTATCATCACAGGAGCTAGTTGATTCCCATCAATTTGGCTGTTGTATGTAATGTCTTGCTGAAGCTTGCCTAGCCATGTCTAATATTTTTTAGACTAAAGCTTTAGACTAACATTGCATGATTCCTGGAATTCTTATTAAAAATTTTTAGTTTCTTATTTTCTTTTCCAAAAATAATTTTCGAAAAAATACAAAAAATTTATAAAATAAAAAAAACAAAAAAATAAAAAATATTGTGTTTCTTGTTTGAGTCTAGAGTCAATTTTAAGTTTGGTCTCAATTGCATGTTTTCTTTTTTTCTTGCATTTTTCGAAATTCTATGCATTATGTTCTTTATTGATCTTCAAGTTGTTCTTGAAGATTTTCTGTGTTCTGATCTTTAAATTCTCTTGTTTTGTATGATTTGTTGTTTTTTATATGCATTCTCAATTTGTTAGTGTCCATAGTATACAAACTTCTAAGTTTGGTGTCTTGCATGTCTTTCTTTTCTAAAATTTTTTCAAAAATATGTTCTTGATGTTCATCATGATCTTCAAAGTGTTCTTGGTATTCATCTTGACATTCAAAGTGTCCTTGCATGCATTATTTGTTTTGATCTTGCATTCTTATGTTTTAATTCATTTTGTTGTTTGTCTCTCTCATCATTAAAAATTCAAAATTCAAAAATATATCTTTTCAAGTCAATAATACAGGGAATTGAAAATTCAGAACATTCAGCAGAGGAATCACAGAGAAAAGCTGAGCGTTCAGAAAAATGCCCAGTAAGGAAGCATTTTTGGCATTCAACGCCAGCCAGGATACCTGGCTGGGCATTAAACGCCCAAAAGGGTAGTATTTTGGGCGTTAAACACCAGAATGGATACCATTCTGGGCGTTTAACACCAGGATGGCACAGGAGAGGAGATTTTGTTTTCAATTCAAATCTTTTTCAAATTTTCATGTTTTAATTCTTATTTTTGAAATCATATATTTCAAAATCAAATCTTTTCAATCATATCTTTTTCAAAAAAATTTCAAATCTTTCTCATTTTTCTTTCACTATTTTCAAAAATCTTGATTCAAAAATTTCAAGTTTGTTACTTTCTTGTTAAGAAAGATTTAATATTTGAATTTTAGAATCATATCTTTTAGTTTCTTGTTAGCCAAGCTATCAATTTTAATAAACAAATCTTTTCAAATTGTTTGCCAATCATATCTTTTTAAACCATATCTTTTTCAAATCATATCCTTTTAAATTCTAATTTCAAAATTTCTTTCTAACTTCTTATCTTTTCAAATTTATTATTTCTTATCTTTTTCAAAACCACCTAACCACTTTCTCACTTTTGATTTTCGAAAACCATTAACCATTTTTCAAAATTATTTTTAATTAACTAATTATTTTAAATTTTGATTTAATTTTTTGAAAATTACCTCCATCTTATCTCTTTCTATTTAATCACTAACACTTCTCCTCAACTAGCAATTCGGACTCTCTCATTCCTTATATGTTCGAATTCGCTTCTATCTACCTCACCTTTCTATTCTTATTTTCCTCTGACACCTTAAAGAACCTCTATACTGTGACAAAAAGGATTCCTCTTCCTTTCTGTTCTCTTCTTTTTCATATGAGCAGGAGCAAGGATGAGAACATTCTTGTTGAAACTGACTTTGAACCTGAATGGATTCTGAAAAAGAAGCTAAGAGAAGCTAAAGAACAACAATCCAGAGAAAACCTTATAGAGAATCTCGAAAAAAAAGTAATGGCCGAACCCAACAACAATAACAATGCAAGGATGGTGCTTGGTGATTTTACTACACCAACTTCCAACTTCCATGTAAGAAGCATCTCAATCCCTGCCATTGGAGCAAACAATTTTGAGCTTAAGCCTCAATTAGTTTCTCTGATGCAACAGAATTGCAAGTTCTATGGACTTCCATCAGAAGATCATTTTCATTTCTTAACTGAATTCTTGCAGATCTGTGATACTATTAAGACCAATGGAGTTGATCCCGAGGTCTGCAAGCTTATGCTTTTCCCTTTTGCTATAAGAGATAGAGCTAGAATATGGTTGGACTCTCAACCTAGAGATAGTCTGAACTCTTGGGATAAGCTGGTCACGGCTTTCTTAGCCAAATTCTTTCCTCCTCAAAAGATGAGCAAGCTTAGAGTGGATGTTCAAACCTTCTGGCAGAAAGAAGGTGAATTCCTCTATGAAGCTTGGGAAAGATACAAGCAACTGACCAAAAAGTGTCCTTCTGACATGCTCTCAGAATGGACCATCCTGGATATATTCTATGATGGTCTGTCTAAATTGTCTAAGATGTCATTGGGCCATTCTGTAGGTGGATCTATTCACCTGAAGAAAACGCCTATAGAAGCTTAGGAACTCATTGAAATGGTTGCAAATAACCAATTCATGTACACCTCTGAAAGGAATCTTGTGAATAATGGGACGCCTTAGAGGAAGGGAGTTCTTGAAATTGATACTCTGAATGCCATATTGGCTCAGAGCAAAATGTTGACTCAGTAAGTCAATATGATTTCTCAGAGTCTGAATGGATTGTAAGCTGCATCTAACAGTACTAAAGAAGCATCTTCTAAAGAAGAAGCTTATAATCCTAAGAACCCTAAAATGGCAGAGGTGAATTACATGGGTGAAGCCTAAGGAAACACCTATAATCCGTCATGGAGAAATCATCCAAATTTCTCATGGAAGGATCAACAAAAGCCTCAACAAGGCTTTAAGAATAATAATGGTGGAAGAAACAGGTTTAGCAATGGCAAGCCTTTTCCATCATCCTCTCAGCAACAGACAGAGAATTCTGAGCAGAATCCATCTAGCTTAGCAAATATAGTCTCTGATCTATCTAAGGTCACTCTCAGTTTCATGAATGAAATAAGGTCCTCCATCAGAAACTTAGAGGCACAAGTGGGTCAGTTAAGTAAAAGGGTTACTGAAACTCCTCCTAGCACTCTCCCAAGCAATACAGAAGAGAATCTCAAAAGAGAATGCAAGGCCATAACTGTGACCAACATGGCCGAACCTGGAGAGAGTGAAAAGGCAGTGATTCCCAGTGAGGAAGACATCAAGAAACGTCCACTGGCCATTAAGGAGTACCCCAATGAGGGACTAAAGGAATCTGAGGCTCATACAGAGACCATAGAGATTCCATTGAACTTTCTTTCACCATTCATGAGCTCTGATGACTATTCATCTTCTGAAGAAGATGAAGACATTGTTGAAGGGCAAGTTGCCCAGTATTTAGGAGCAATCATCAAGCTGAATGCCAAGCTATTTGGTAATGAGACTTGGGAGGATGAACCTCCATTGCTCATTAATGAACTGAATACCTGGATTCAGCAAACTTTACCTCAAAAGAAATAGGATCCTGATAAATTCTTAATACCCTGTACCATAGGCACCATGACCTTTGAGAAGGCTCTGTATGACCTAAGGTCAGGTATTAACCTCATGCCACTCTCTATAATGGAGAAACTAGGAATCTTTGAGGTACAAGCTGTAAGAATCTCACTAGAGATGGTAGACAAATCAATGAAATAGGCTTATGGACTAGTAGAGGACGTGCTAGTGAAGGTTGAAGGCCTTTACATCCCTGCTGATTTCATAATCCTAGACAATGGGAAGGATGAGGATGAATCTATCATCCTTGGCAGACCTTTCCTAGCCACATCAAAAGCTGTGATTGATGTTGACAGAGGAGAGTTGGTCCTTCAATTGAATGAGGGCTACCTTGTATTCAAGACTCAAGGTTCTCCTTCCGTACACATGGAGAAGAAGCATGAAAAGCTTCTCTCAATACAGAGTCAAACAAAGCCCCCTTATTCAAACTCTAAGTTTGGTGTTGGGAGGCCACAACCAAACTCTATGTTTGGTGTTGGGAGGCCACAACCAAACTCTAAGTTTGGTGTTGAGAGGCCACAACCATGCTCTGATTACCTGTGAGGCTCCATGAGAGTCTACTGTCAAGCTATTAACATTAAAGAAGTGCTTATTGGGAGGCAACCCAATTTTTATTTATCTATGTTAAATTTCCATTTTCCATTATTATTTTATGTTTTCTTTCGGTTGATGATTATGTAGAGTCACAAAAATAACTATAATAATGAAAGCAAATTCAAAAACAACATTAAAAACAGCACACCCTAGAGGAAGAACTTACTGGCATTTAAACGCCCGTAAGGGTAGCAGGATGGTCGTTAAACGCCCAGTCTGGCACCATTCTGGGCATTTAACGCCAGAAATGGGCACCAGACTGGCGTTTAACGCCAGAAAAGGGCACCAAGTTGGCGTTAAATGCCAGGAAAGGTATAAAAGCTGGCATTTAACACCAGAAACAGGCAGCAGTCTGGTGTTAAACGCTAGAATTGCATTCTAGGGG
The DNA here is from genome assembly GCF_000817695.3 of Arachis duranensis. NCBI lineage: Eukaryota > Viridiplantae > Streptophyta > Magnoliopsida > Fabales > Fabaceae > Arachis > Arachis duranensis. The sequence goes on from NC_029780.3 coordinate 40,687,761, forward strand.
CATTTTGCACGCCTAAATGGTGTAGGGATGAGAAATCCTTGACACCTCAGGATCTGTGGACCCCACAGGATCCCCACCTACCGCACCTTTCTCTCTCTCCCTCGCACATCTCTATAACACTCTACCCAAAACACCACTCACCTATCAAATCCTATACTCTTCCCTATATTCTCTTCACCAATCACCTCCATCCCTCTTCCCCAAAAACCCCACCTACCTCACTTTTCAAATTCAAACACTTTTTCCTCCCAAACCCAACCCTAAATACACGAACCTACCTCTTCCCCCCACTCCTATAAAAACCCCTCATCCCTCTTTCAATTTCACACATCACAAACACTACTTCTACCCCTTGGCCGAACCACATACCACCCTCCATCTCTTCCATTTTCTTCTTCACCCCTTCTTTCTTTCTTTCTTTCTTTTGCTTGAGGATGAGCAAACTTTTAAGTTTGGTGTGGTAAAAGAATTGCTTTTTGTTTTTCCATAACTATTTATGGCACCTAAGGCCGGAGAAACCTCTGGAAAGAGGAGAAGGAAGGCAAAAGCTTCTACCTCTGAGTCATGGGAGATGGAGAGATTCATCTCAAAGGTCCATCAAGACCACTTCTATGAAGTTGTGGCCAAGAAGAAGGTGATCCCTGAGGTCCCTTTCATGCTCAAAAGGAATGAGTATCCGAAGATCTAACATGAGATCTGAAGAAGAGGTTGGGAAGTTCTCACCAATCCCATTCAACAAGTCAGAATCTTAATGGTTTAAGAGTTCTATGCCAATGCATGGATCACTAGGAACCATGATCAAAGTATGAACCTGAATCCAAAGAATTGGCTTACAATGGTTCGGGAGAAATACTTAGATTTCAGTCTGGAAAATGTAAGGTTGGCGTTCAACTTGCCAATGATGCAAGAAAATGCATGTCCCTACACTAGAAGGGTCAACTTTGATCAAAGGTTGGACCAAGTCTTCATGGACATATGTGTGGAAGGAGCTCAATGGAAAAGAGACTCAAGAGGCAAGCCAGTTCAATTGAGAAGACCAGACCTTAAGCCTGTGGCTAGAAGATGGTTGGAGTTCATCCAACGCTCTATCATTCCTACTAGCAACCGATCCGAAGTAACTGTGGATCGGGCCATCATGATCCATAGTATCATGATTGGGGAGGAAGTGGAAGTTCATGAGATTATACCTCTAGAACCATACAAGGTTGCTGACAAGTCCTCCACTTTGGCAAGGTTAGGCTTTCCTTATCTCATTTGTCACCTGTGCAATTTGGCTGGGATTGTCATAAAGGAAGACATCCTAATTGAAGAGGACAAGCCCATCACTAAAAAGAAGATGTAGCAAATAAGAGAGCCCATCACTAATAAGAGCATGAGGAAATTCCTTATGAAATCCCTGAGATGTCTCAAGGGATGCACTTTCCTCCACACAACTATTGGGAGTAACTCAACACCTCTTTGGAAGGCTTGAGTTACAACATGGACCAACTAAGGGTGGAGCACCAAGAGCACTCCATCATTCTCCATGAAATTAGAGAAGATCAAAGAGCCATGAGGGAGGAGCAACAAAGGTAAGGAAGAGACATAGAGGAGCTCAAGAGCACAATTGGTTATTCAAGAGGAAGAAGACGCTACCCTCACTAAGGTGGACCCATTCCTTAATCTTCTTGTCTATTTGTCGTTCTGTTTTTGGCTTTGAGCTTTATGTTTTACTATGTTTTGTGTCTTTACTACATGATCATTATTGTCTAGTGTCTATGCTTTAAAGCTATGAGTAATTTCATGAATCCTTCACCTTTCTTAAATGAAAAATGTGCCTAATTACAAAAGAACAAGAAGTACTTGGATTTCAAATTTTATCTTGACATTAGTTTAATTATTTTGATGTGGTGGCAATACTTTTTGTTTTCTAAATGAATGCTTGAACAGTGCATATTTTTTATAGTGAAGTTTATGAATATTAAAATTGTTGGCTCTTGAAAGAATGATGAACAAAGAGAAATGTTATTGATAATCTGAAAAATCATGAAATTGATTCTTGAAGCAAAAAAAAGCAGTGAAAAAGAAAAAAATTAGCGAAAAAAATGGCAAAAAAATGGCAAAAAAAAGAAAAGAGAGAAAGAAAGAAAAAGAAAAAGTAAGCAGAAAAAGCCAATAGCCCTTTAAACTAAAAGACAAGGGTAAAGAAGATCCAAGACTTTGAGCATTAATGGATAGAAGGGACTAAAGGAATAAAATCCTGGCCTAAGCGGCTAAATCAAGCTATCCCTAACCATGTGCTTGTGGCATGAAGGTCCAAGTGAAAAGCTTGAGACTGAGTGGTTAAAGTCGTGATCCAAAGCAAAAAGAATGTGCTTAAGAACTCTGGACACCTTTAATGGGGGACTTTAGCAAAGCTAAGTCACAATCTGAAAAGGTTCACCCAGTTATGTGTCTGTGGTATTTATGTATCCGGTGGTAATATTGGAAAACAAAGTGCTTAGGGCCACGACCAAGACTCATAAAGTAGCTGTGTTCAAGAATCAACATACGAAACTAGGAGAATCAATAATACTATCTAAATTCTGAATTTCTATAGATACCAATCATTCTGAATTTCAAAGGATAAAGTGAGATGCCAAAACTGTTCAGAAGCAAAAAGCTACTAGCCCCGCTCATCTAATTGGGACTAAGTTTCACGGATATTGTGAGATTCATTGTATATTCTCTTCTTTTTATTCTAATTTGTTTTTAGTAACTTGGGGATAAGCAACAATTTAAGTTTGGTGCTGTGACGAGTGGATAATTTATACGCTTTTTGGCATTGTTTTTAGGTAGTTTTTAGTAGGATCTAGCTACTTTTTAGTATATTTTTATTAGTTTTTAAGCAAAATTCACATTTTTGGACTTTATTATGACTTTATGTGTTTTTCTGTGATTTCAGGTATTTTCTGGCTGAAATTGAAGGACCTGAGCAAAAATCTGATTCAGAGGCTGAAAAAGGACTGCAAATGCTGTTGGATTCTGACCTCTCTACACTCGTAATGGATTTTCTGGAGCTACAGAAGCCTAATTGGCACACTCTCAATTGCGTTGAAAATTCGACATCCTGGACTTTTCAGCAATATATAATAGTCCATACTTTGCTTGAGTTTTAATGACGCAAATTGGCGTTCAAACGCCAACTTCCTGCCCTATTATGGCGTTAAACGCTAGAAACAGGATAAAAGCTAGAGTTTAACGCCCAAACTGGCATAAAAGCTGGCATTTAACTCCAAGAAAAGTCTCTACACACGAAAGCTTCAATGCTCATCCCAAGCACACACCAAGTGGGCCCGAAAGTGGATTTCTGCATCATTTACTTATTTTTGTAATCTTAGTAACTAGTTTAGTATAAATAGGACTTTTTACTATTGTACTGAGTATCTTTGGATGTTTAGTCCTTAGACCTAGGTCTTGGTTATTCTGGTTCCCTCTCTGGGGCCGAAACCAATGAAAACCATTATCACTTATGTATTTCCAATGGTAGAGTTTCTACACCTCATAGATTAAGGTTTGGAGCTCTGCAGTTCATCGAGTATTAATGCAAAGTACTATTGTTCTTCTATTCAATTCAAGCTTATTCCTATTCCAAGATATCCATTTTCACACAAGAACATGATGAATGTGATGATCAAGTGACACTCATCACCATTCTCACTTATGAACGCGTGCCTAACAAACACTTCCGTTCTACATGAAAACAAGCTGGAATGCATATTTCTTGGGTCTCTAATCAACAATTCACATTGTTTCCCCTCTGATAATGGGGAATCTGAATCTGAGATTAGAACCTTCGTGGTATAGGCTCGAAACAATTGGCAGCATTCCTGAGATCCGGAAAGTCTAAACCTTGTCTGTGGTATTTCGAGTAGGATCTGGGAAGGGATGACTGTGACGAGCTTCAAACTCGCGACTGTGGGGTGCAGTGACTGTGCGCAAAAAGATCATTAGATCTTATTCCGACACGATCGAGAACTGACAGCTGATTAGCCATGCGGTAGCTGTGCCTGGTATTTTTCATCCGAGACGAGAAATCCGACAGTTGATTAGCCGTACAGAAACCGTAGAGGACCATTTTCACTGACAGCACGTGAGGTAGCCATTGACAATGGTGATCCCCAACATACAGCTTGCCATGGAGTGGAGTATGAATGATTGAATGAAGACAGTAGCAGAGATTCAGAAGGAATAACGCATCTCCATATGCTTATCTGAAATTTCCACCAATGAATTACATAAGTATCTCTATCTTTATTTTATGTTTATTTATCTTTTAATTATCAAAGCTTCATAACCATTTGAATCCACCTGACTGAGATTTACAAGATGACCATAGCTTGCTTCAAGCCAACAATCTCCGTGGGATCGACCCTTACTCACGTAATGTATTACTTGGATGACCCAGTGCACTTGCTGGTCAGCTGCACGGAGTTGTGAAAAGTGTGAATCACGATTTTGTGTACCAGTAAGTCAAGTGAAGATAATCAATTTGGATTCACAAGTCCTAGTCAAATCCTAAGGAAAGACTAGCTTTAGTGACATGCAAATGAATTAGCAATTTGCAATTATGAATTAACAAATGAGTTTGATAACTCAAGAGTCACTAATTACTCAACACAAGCCAAGAGAAGAAAAATCTAACTCATGACTAAAAGAGACAATTCATCAAACACATGGGAGGCAATAAAGGTAAACATCATAAATTGCTAGAATTAAAAGAAGCTATAACTACAAAGGCAAGAAATCAATAATAGAAAACTAAAGCAAACATGAGAAGACAAGGAAATCATAAATTGCATTGAAAGGGAAAGGAGATCTATAAAAGAATTCATGAACTGCAACTAACAATACAAAAGAACTACAAGAGAAGTAGAATGCTAAAACTACAAGAGAACAATTAAAAATGAAAAAGGAAAATTGAAACAAAAGAGGAAGTAGATCTAGATCTAAAACTAAGAACCCTAATCTAGAGAGAAGAGAGAGCTTCTCTCTTTAGAAACTAACTAAAGCATCATCAAAACTAAACTATGTGCTAATGTGTGTTGATCCCCCTTTGAATTCTGCATGTAATAGGCTCAGAAATGAGTTGGATCTGGGCTTGGGAAGCGCAGAAATTGCCCCCAGCGGATTCACTTTAATGAAGTCACGTGCGAGCATTGACGCGTACGCATGGGTCACGCGTACGCATCGCCTGGCAATTTTCCATCCACGCGTACGTGTACTTCAAATTCACGCGTGCGTGTTGGTGAATGCATCCCAAATCCTTGATTTTTCATGATTTCTCCACTTTTCATGCTTTTCTCTTGCTCCTTTGATCCATTCCTAGCCTTTTCAACCTGAAATCACTAGCAAACACATCAAGGCATCTAGTGGAATCAAAGGTGAATTAAAATTAGCAAATCAAGGCCTAAAAATCACGTTTTCACACTTAAGCACAAATTAGGAGAAAGTCATGAAACTATGCTATTTCATTGAATAAATGTGGAAAAAGTGGATAAAATCCACCCAAATTAAGCACAAGATGTACCACAAAATAGTGGTGCATCAAATCTCCCCACACTTAAACTAAGCATGTCCTCATGCTATAATCAAGAAAGAACCGAAGGGTATCAACATTTATTCAATGTAAACTAATTAAATGCAATCTCTCTAAATGCAACTACCTAAATGCATGCAACCACTTGGTCAAAATAATTCAATTTCCAAAAAAACATATATAAGTACAAGGGCTAAAGTAATATCAATCAAATCAAGTCCACAATTGAATTGAGTTATTAAATATTTTTACAAATCGAACCCTCACCGGATGTGTATCCGCTCTAGTCGCTCAAGTGTATAGGGTCGATTCACTCAATTCTCCCCTAATCATGCTTTCCAAGATTTGTTTTTCATCTAACAATCAACAGTTATTTCATGCATGCATACAAATATCATGAGATTTTTCCACAAAGTTGTAATGGGGCTAGGGTCAAGGTAGGATGCATATGGTCAAGTGACTTGCAATTTGAATCTTTGATTAACTTAAACTTCCCACTTAACCTATATAACAACCTATAAAATTTACGTGCTAACCTAACTGCCCATTTTTCACTTTTTTTCACATACTCATGCATTCTCTTTTTTATCATAACTCATATGCATTGATTATTATTGGACTTCACTTTGGAGCATTTTGTCCCCTTTTTATTGCTTTTTTTTCTTTTCTATTATTTTCTATTTTTTTATATATATATTTTTTCTTTTTATTTTCTCATTTTTTTCTTTTTGAAATATAGTATATACAAACAATGCATATGGTTTTCCATTTAATTAACACATGAGTATGTACCCAATTCCCATGATTTTCAATGAAAAACTCAAAATACACTTTTACCTCAACCAATGTCCCAAGTTTCCCCACACTTGAATGATACACACTCACTAGCCTAAGCTAATCAAAGATCCAAATTAAGGACATTCATTGTTTTTCGCTTTAAGGCTTGTAATGTGCTAAAATTATGAATAAGTGGGTTAATCGTAGGCTAAAAGTTGGCTAACAATGGAAGATAAAAGGTAGGCTATTTGGATAAGTGAGCTAAATGAAACAATGGCCTCAATCATATAAATACATGTATACACAAAATAATGGACATAAAGAATCAAACAAATCAAAGATTACAGTCATAGAAAGAGAATAATGCACACAAGAAGGAAAATAAGTGGTTATAAGATGTAACCACACAATTAGGCTCAAGACTCACAAGCTTGTGTTCTTAGCTCAAAAATCATGTTCCACAATATATAGTTCAAGCAAGTTCAATGAAAAGTTTTCACTCAAATCAATTGGTATATATATGCAAAATAAGAAAATACAACTAAAACCCTAAAAGGCCTAAAAATGAGATGCAAAAGTGTTGGGATTAGAAATTTGTCATCCAAAAACGCTGACTGGTCGGACGACCTCCCCACACTTAAAAGTTTGCACCGTCTGGTGCACAAAATTGTGATCATCAACGATGGCACCAAAGACTTGGAGCTCTCAAACATGAATCACACTTTGTCACAACTTCGCACAACTAACCAGCAAGTGCATTGGGTCGTCCAAGTAATAAACCTTACGTGAGTAAGGGTCGATCCCACGGAGATTGTTGGTATGAAGCAAGCTATGGTCATCTTGTAAATCTCAGTTAGGCGGATTCAAATGGTTATAATGGTTTTCGAAAGTTAAGATAAATAAAGCATAAAATAAAGATAGAGATACTTATGTAAATCATTGGTAGGAATTTCAGATAAGTGTATGGAGATGCTTTGTTTCTGTTGAATCTCTGCTTTCCTACTGCCTTCATCCAATCCTTCATACTCCTTTCCATGGCAAGCTATATGTAGGGCGTCACCGTTGTCAATGGCTACTTCCCATCCTCTCAGTGAAAATGGTCCAAATGCTCTGTCACAGCATGGCTAATCATCTGTCAGTTCTCGATCATGTTGGAATAGAATCCAGTGATTTTTTTTGCGTCTGTCACTACGCCCAACACTCACGAGTTTGAAGCTCGTCACAGTCATCCCATCTTAGATCCTAGTCGAAATACCACAGACAAGGTTTAGACTTTCCGGATCTTAGGAATGGCAGCCAATAATTCTAGCTTATACCATGAAGATTCTGATCTTTCGGAATGGAGACTAAGAGATACGCGCTCGTCTAAGGTAGAACGGGAGTGGTTGTCAGGCACGCATTCGTAGGTGAGAATGATGATGAGTGTCACGGATCATCACATTCATCATGTTGAAGTGCAGCGAATATCTTAGAAGAAGAATAAGTTGAATTGGATATAAGAATAATAGTAATTGCATTAATACTCGAGGAACAGCAGAGCTCCACACCTTAATCTATGGTGTGTAGAAACTCCACCGTTGAAAATACATAAGAACAAGGTCTAGGCATGGCCAAATGGCCAGCCTCCCCAAATAGCATGTGAATACGGAAAATAGGGAATTAGACCCCTAGTACAATAGTAAAAAGTTCTATTTATACTAAACTAGTTACTAGGGTTTACAGAAATAAGTCTAAGTGCAGAAATCCACTTCTGGGGCCCACTTTGGTGTGTTCTTGGGCTGAGCTTGAGCTTTACACATACAGAGGCTCCTCTTGGGGTTAAACGCCAAGTTGTAACATATTTTTGGTGTTTAACTCTGGTTTGTGACGTGTTTCTAACATTTTACTCCAACATGCAGCATGGAACTGGCGTTGAACGCCAGTTTGCGTCGTCTAAACTCGAATAAAGTATGGACTATTATATATTTCTGAAAAGCCCTGGATGTCTACTTTCCAAAATCAATTGAGAGCGCGTCATTTGGAGTTCTGTAGCTCCAGAAAATCTATTTCGAGTCCAAGGATGTCAGAATCCAACAGCATCAGCAGTCCTTTGTCAGCCTCCTATAAGATTTTTGCTCAGGTCCCTCAATTTCAGCCAAAAAATACCTGAAATCACAGAAAAATGCACAAACTCATAGTAAAGTCCAGAAATGTTAATTTTGAATAAAAACTAATAAAAACATCCCTAAAAGTAGCTAGATCCTACTAAAAACTACCTAAAAACAATGCCAAAAAGCGTATAAATTATCCGCTCATCACAACACCAAACTTAAATTGTTACTTGTCCCCAAGCAACTGAAAATCAAATAGGATAAAAAGAAGAGAATATACTATAAATCTCAAAATATCAATGAATATTAACTCTAACTAGATGAGCGGGACTTGTAGCTTTTTGCTTCTGAACAGTTTTGGCATCTCACTTTATCCTTTGAAGTTCAGAATGATTGGCCTCCATGGGAACTCAGAGTTCAGATAGTGTTATTGATTCTCCTAGTTAAGTATGTTGATTCTTGAACACAACTACTTTTATGAGTCTTGGCCGTGGCCCTAAGCACTTTGTTTTCCAGTATTACCACCGGATACATAAATGCCACAGACACATGACTGGGTGAACCTTTTCAGATTGTGACTCAACTTTGTTAAAGTCCCCAGTTAGAGGTGTCCATAGCTCTTAAGCACACTCTTTTTGCTTTAGATCACGACTTTAACCACTTAGTCTCAAGCCTTTCTCTTGGACCTGCATGCCACAAGCACATGGTTAGGGACAGCTTGATTTAGCCGTTTAGGCCTGGATTTTATTTCCTTGGCCCCTCCTATCCATTGCTGCTCAAAGCCTTGGATCCTTTTTACCCTTGCCTTTTGGTTTTAAGGGCTATTGGCTTTTTCTGCTTGCTTTTTCTTTTTCTTTCTTTATAAAAAATTTTTTTCGCCACTTCTCTTTTTTTTTTCTTTTTTTTTTCCGTAAGCTTTGTTCTTCACTACTTTTTCTTGCTTCAAGAATCAATTTTATGATTTTTCAGATCATCAATAACATTTCTCTTTTTCATCATTCTTTCAAGAGCCAACAATTTTAACATTCATAAACAACAAGATAAAAAATATGCACTGTTCAAGCATTCATTCAGAAAACAAAAAATATTGTCACCATATCAATATAATTAAACCAATTTCAAGGATGAATTCGAAACTCATGTACTTCTTGTTTTTTTGTATTAAAAACATTTTTCATTTAATAAAGGTGAAGGATTCATGGAATTATTCATAGCCTTAAGACATAGTTACTAAATACTAATGATCATGTAGTAAAGACTCAAAACATAGACAAACATAAAGCATAAATTCGAAAAATAGAGAGAAAAGAACAAGGAAGTTAAGGAATGAGTCCACCTTAGTGAGGGTGTGGTGGAATTGAAGGACCATTGATGTCCTTGAGCTCTTCTACGTCTCTTCCTTGTCTTTGTTGCTCCTCCCTAGTGATTTTGGTGCTCCTAATAATTATGTGAAGGAAAATGTATCCCCTAAGGTATCTCAGAGATTTCTTGATGAGGAAATTCCTCCTACCTCCCATCCTCTCAGTGGAAATGTTCAACGCACCCTGTCACGGCACGGCTATCCATCTGTCGGTTCTCAATTAGGCCAGAATAGAATCCAGTGATTCTTTTGCGTCTGTCACTAACGCCCCGCCCTCAGGAGTTTGAAGCTCGTCACAGTCATTCAATCATCAAATCCTACTCAGAATACCACAGACAAGGTTTAGACCTTCCGGATTCTCTTGAATGCCGCCATCAGTTCTAA
>NC_029780.3:40698209-40698579 GCF_000817695.3 Arachis duranensis
TAATCTATGGTGTGTAGAAACTCCACCGTTGAAAATACATAAGAACAAGGTCTAGGCATGGCCGAATGGCCAGCCTCCCAAAGTGATCAAAAGATCTAAAGATCAAAAGATTCCAAAGATCAGATGATTAAAATACAATAGTAAAATGTCCTATATATAGAGAACGAGTAGCCTAGGGTTTACAGAGATGAGTAAATGACATAAAAATCCACTTCCGGGCCCACTTGGTGTGTGCTTGGGCTGAGCATTGAAGCATTTTTGTGTAGAGACTTTTCTTGGAGTTAAACGCCAGCTTTGGTACCAGTTTGGGCGTTTAACTCCCATCCTTGTGCCAGTTCCGGCGTTTAACGCTGGAAATTCTGAGGGTGAC
>NC_029780.3:40698874-40699233 GCF_000817695.3 Arachis duranensis
ACAAACTCATAGTAAAGTCCAGAAAAGTGAATTTTAACTAAAAACTAATAAAAATATACTAAAAACTAACTAGATCATATTAAAAACATACTAAAAACAATGCCAAAAAGCGTACAAATTATCCGCTCATCACAACACCAAACTTAAACTGTTGCTTGTCCCCAAGCAACTAAAAATCAGATAAGATAAAAAGAAGAGAATATGTAATGAATTCCAAAAACATCTATGAAGATCAGTATTAATTAGATGAGCGGGGCTTTTAGCTTTTTGGCTCTGAACAGTTTTGGCATCTCACTCTATCCTTTGAAATTCAGAATGATTGGCTTCTTTAGGAACTCAGAATCCAGATAGTGTCATTA
>NC_029780.3:40699406-40699532 GCF_000817695.3 Arachis duranensis
CAGATTGTGACTCAGCTTTGCTAGAGTCCCCAATTAGAGGTGTCCAGGGTTCTTAAGCAAACTCTTTTTGCCTTGGATCACAACTTTATTTTTTTCTTTTTCTTTCTTTTTCTCTTTCTTTTTCTT
>NC_029780.3:40700598-40701155 GCF_000817695.3 Arachis duranensis
CCTTAGTGAGGGTGGCGTCTTCCTCTTGAAGAACCAATGGTGCTCTTGAGCTCCTCTATGTCTCTTCGTTGCCTTTGTTGCTCCATCCTTAGTGATTTTGGTGCTCCCGATAGTTGTGTGGAGGAAAATATATCCCTTGAGGTATCTCAAGGATTTTTTGATGAGGAAATTCCTCATGCTCTTGTTGAGGTCCATGAGTGGGCTCTCTTGATGTGTAGTCAAATGCTCTACTACTGAGTTATTGACCCTTGAGATGAATCTCTCCATCTCCTATGACTCGGAGGCGGAAGCTTTTGTCCTCCCTTTCTTCTTTCTAGAGGTTTCTCCGGCGTTAGGTGCCATAAATGGTTATGGAAAAACAAAAAGCAATGCTTTTACCACACCAAACTTAAAAGGTTTGCTCGTCCTCGAGCAAAAGAAGAAAGAAGAGAGTAGAAGAAGAAGAAATGAAGGAGATGGAGGAGGCTTGTGGTTCGGCCAAAAAGGGGAGAAGTAGTGTGTAGGTTGTGTATGGGTGGGTTTGGGAGGGCAAGTGTTTTGAATTTGAATGGTGGGGT
>NC_029780.3:40701299-40701591 GCF_000817695.3 Arachis duranensis
GAAGAAGAGAGAGAGTGGTGGGGTAGGTGGGGATCCTGTGGGGTCCACAGATCCTGAGGTGTCAAGGAAAAGTCATCCCTGCACCAAGTGGCGAGCAAAATTGCTCTTTGTGCCAAATCTGGCGTTAAACGTCGGGCTGGTGCCCATTTCTGGCGTTTAACGCCAAGTTCTTGCCCTTCTCTGGCATTTAACGCCAGTCTGGTGCCCCTTTCTGGCGTTAAACACCCAAAATGGTACCAGACTGGGCGTTAAATGCCCATTTGCTGCCCTTACTGGCGTTTAAACGCCAGCA
>NC_029780.3:40702301-40703020 GCF_000817695.3 Arachis duranensis
ATTCTCCTCTGTCCACATCAATCACAGCCTTTGTTGTGGCTAGGAAGGGTCTGCCAAGGATGATGGATTCATCCATGCACTTTTCAGTCTCTAGGACTATGAAATCAGCAGGGATGTAATGGTCTTCAACTTTTACCAGAACATCCTCTACAAGTCCATGAGCTTGTTTTCTTGAGTTATCTGTCATCTCTAGTGAGATTTCTGCAGCTTGCACCTCAAAGATCCCTAGCTTCTCCATTACAGAGAGAGGCATGAGGTTTACACTTGACTTTAAGTCACACAAGGCCTTCTTGAAGGTCATGGTGCCTATGGTACAAGGTATTGAAAACTTCCCGGGATCCTGTCTCTTTTGAGGTAATTTCTGCCTAGGAAAGTCATCTAGTTCTTTGGTGAGCAAAGGGGGTTCATCCTCCCAAGTCTCATTTCCAAATAACTTGTCATTTAGCTTCATGATTGCTCCAAGGTATTTAGCAACTTGCTCTTCAGTGACATACTCATCCTCTTCAGAGGAAGAATACTCATCAGAGCTCATGAATGGCAGAAGTAAATTCAATGGAATCTCTATGGTCTCATTTTGAGCCTCAAATTCCCATGGTTCCTCATTGGGGAACTCATTGGAGGCCAGTGGACGTCCATTGAGGTCTTCCTCAGTGGCGTTCACTGCCTCTTCCTCCTCTCCAAATTCGGCCATGTTGATGGCTTTGCACTCTCCTTTTGGA
>NC_029780.3:40703893-40704785 GCF_000817695.3 Arachis duranensis
AAAAGGGAATAGCATAAGTCTGTAGACCTTAGGGTCAACCCCATTGGTCTTGACAGTGTCACAGATTTGCAAGAATTCAGCTAAAAACTGATGAGGATCTTCCAATGGAAGTCCATGGAACTTGCAATTCTGTTGCATCAGAGAAACTAATTGAGGCTTAAGCTCAAAGTTGTTTGCTCCAATGGCAGGGATAGAAATGCTTCTCCCATAGAAGTCGGGAGTAGGTGCAGTAAAGTCACCCAGCACCCTCCTTGCATTGTTGGCATTGATGTTGTTTTCGGCTGCCATGGGTTCTTCTTCTTTGAAGATTTCTGTTAGGTCCTCTACAGAGAATTGTGCCTTGGCTTCTCTTAGCTTTCGCTTCAAGGTCCTTTCAGGTTCAGGATCAGCCTCAACAAGAATGCTTTTGTCTTTGCTCCTGCTCATATGAAAGAGAAGAGAACAAGGAAATATGGAATCTTCTATGTCACAATATAGAGATTCCTTAATGTGTCAGAGGAAAAGAAAAATAGAAGGAAGAGGTAGAAGAAGAATGTGAGAAGAGGGGAAGAATTTTCGAAAATTAAGTAAGATATTTTAAAAACATTTTGAAAAACTTTAATTGATTTTCGAAAACTAAGAGTGAAAAGAAATTAAGTGATTTTTGAAAAAGATTTTGAAATTAGAAATTAAAAAGATTTGATTTTGAAAATTAATGACTTGGCTATCAAGAAAAGATATGATTCAAACATTAAACCTTTCTCAACAGAAAAGGCAGCATACTTGAAATGTTGAATCAAATCATTAATTGAGAGCAAGTATTTTTGAAAATAGAAAGAAATTGATTTTGAAAAAGATTTGATTGAAAAAAATTTGATTTGAAAAAGATTTGATTTTGAAAAGATTTTGAAAA
>NC_029780.3:40705791-40706054 GCF_000817695.3 Arachis duranensis
ATGGCAAGCTGTATGCAAGGGTTTCACCGTTGTCAGTGGCTACCTCCCATCCTCTCAGTGGAAATGTTCAACGCACCCTGTTACAGCACGGCTATCCATCTGTCGGTTCTCAATCAGGCCGGAATAGAATCCAGTGATTCTTTTGCGTCTGTCACTAACGCCTTGCCCTCAGGAGTTTGAAGCTCGTCACAGTCATTCAATCATCGAATCCTACTCAGAATACCACAGACAAGGTTTAGACCTTCCGGATTCTCTTGAATGCC
>NC_029780.3:40706395-40723734 GCF_000817695.3 Arachis duranensis
CAGAGCTCCACACCTTAATCTATGGTGTGTAGAAACGCCACCGTTGAAAATACATAAGAACAAGGTCTAGGCATGGCCGAATGGCCAGCCTCCCAAAGTGATCAAAAGATCTAAAGATCAAAAGATTCCAAAGATCAGATGATTAAAATACAATAGTAAAAGGTCCTATATATAGAGAACTAGTAGCCTAGGGTTACAGAGATGAGTAAATGACATAAAAATCCACTTCCGGGCCCACTTGGTGTGTGCTTGGGCTGAGCATTGAAGCATTTTCGTGTAGAGACTTTTCTTGGAGTTAAACGCCAGCTTTGGTGCCAGTTTGGGCGTTTAACTCCCATCCTTGTGCCAGTTCCGGCGTTTAACACTGGAAATTCTAAGGGTGACTTTTGGGCCATCAAATCTTGGGCAAAGTATGGACTATCATATATTTCTGGAAAGCCCAGGATGTCTACTTTCCAACGCCGTTGAGAGCGCGTCAATCGGGCTTCTGTAGCTCCAGAAAATCCACTTCGAGTGCAGGGAGGTCAGAATCCAACAGCATCTGCAGTCCTTTTTAGTCTCTGGATCAGATTTTTGCTCAGGTCCCTCAATTTCAGCCAGAAAATACCTGAAATCACAGAAAAACACACAAACTCATAGTAAAGTCCAGAAAAGTGAATTTTAACTAAAAACTAATAAAAATATACTAAAAACTAACTAGATCATATTAAAAACATACTAAAAACAATGCCAAAAAGCGTACAAATTATCCGCTCATCAGGGTGGCACCTTCTTCTTGAAGAACCAATGGTGTTCTTGAGCTCCTCTATGTCTCTTCCTTGCCTTTGTTGCTTCTCCCTCATAGCTCTTTGATCTTCTCTACTCTCATGGAGAATGATGGAGTGCTCTTGGTGTTCCACCCTTAATTGGTTCATGTCATGACTCAATCCTTCTAGAGAAGTGTTGAGTTGTTCCCAATAGTTGTTTGGAAGAAAGTGCATCCTCTTGAGGCATCTCAGGGATTTCTTGATGATGAGCTTCCTCATGCGTCTCTTGAGATCCATGAATGGGCTCTCTTGTTTGCTCAATCCTTTTCTTAGTGATGGGCTTGTCCTCTTTAATGAGGATGTCTCCTTCTATGACAACTCCAGCTAAGAGCATAGATGGCAAATGAGATGAGAAAAAGCTAGCCTTGCCAAGGTGGAGGGCTTTTCGGCTACTTTGTAAAGTTCTAAAGATATGACTTCATGAACTTCTACCTCCTCTCCAATCATGATGCTATGGATCATGATGGCCCGGTCCACAGTTACTTCAGATCGGTTGCTAGTGGGGATGATGGAGCGTTGGATGAACTCCAACCATCCTCTAGCCACAGGCTTAAGGTTCAGTCTTCTCAATTGAACCGGCTTGCCTTTTAAGTCTCTTCTCCATTGAGCTCCTTCCATACATATGTCCATGATGACTTGGTCCAACCTTTGATCAAAGTTGACCCTTCTAGTGTAGGGGCGTGCATCTTCTTGCATCATAGGCAAGTTGAACACCAACCTTACATTTTTCGGACTGAAATCTAAGCATTTCCCCCGAACCATTGTAAGATAATTCTTTGGATTCGGGTTCATACCTTGATCATGGTTCCTAGTGATCCATGCATTGGCATAGAACTCTTGAACCATTAAGATTCTGACTTGTTGAATGGGGTTGGTAAGAACTTCCCAACCTCTTCTTTGGATCTCATGTTGGATCTCTGGATACTCATTTTTCTTGAGCATGAAAGGGACCTCGGGGATCACCTTCTTCTTGGCCACAACTTCATAGAAGTGGTCTTGATGGACCTTTGAGAAGAATCTCTCCATCTCCCATGACTCGGAGGTGGAAGCTTTTGTCTTCCCTTTCCTCTTTCTAGAGGTTTCTCCGGCCTTAGGTGCCGTAAATGGTTATGGAAAAAACAAAAAAAGCAATGTTTTTACCACACCAAACTTAGAATGTTGCTCGCCCTCGAGCAAAAGAAGAAAAGAATAGAAGAAGAAGAAGATATGGAGGAGAGGGAGAGAGGTTTGGTTTCGGCCAAGGGGGAGAAGAGAGGGTGGTGTTGTGTGAAAATGAAGAAGGATAGGGGGTTTATATAGTGGATGTGAGTGGTGAATGATGTTTGGGGAAGAGTGTTATGAAAAGGTGTAAGAGAGAGGGAGAAGGTAGGTGGGAATCCTGTGGGGTCCACAGATCCTGAAGTGTCAAGGATTTCTCATCCTTGCACCCTTTAGGCATGTAAAATGCCTTCTGTATGCAATCCTGGCGTTTAACGCCAGACTGATGCTTGTTTCTGGCGTTAAACGCCAGCTCTATGCTTGTTTCTGGCGTTAAACACCACTTTGCTACTTATTTCTGGCGTTTTAACGCCAGCTTTCCTCAGGGTGCAATCCTGGCGTTTGAACGCCAGCCAAATGCTCTTTACTGGCGTTTAAATGCCAGCAAGCTCTTCCTTCAGGGTGTGCTTTTTCTTCTGCTGTTTTAGATTCTGTTTTTAATTTTTGCAACTGTTTTGTGACTCCACATGATCATAAACCTAATAAGACATAAAAGAACAATAGAAAACATAGATAAGTAAAAATTGGGTTGCCTCCCAATAAGTGCTTCTTTAATGTCTATAGCTTGACAGTGAGCTCTGATGGAGCTTCACAGATGTTCAGAGCATTGTTGGAACCTCCCAACACCAAACTTAGAGTTTGAATGTGGGGGTTCAACACGAAACTTAGAGTTCAGTTGTGGCCTCCCAACACCAAACTTAGAGTTTGACTGTGGGGGCTTTGTTTGACTCTGTATTGAGAGAAGTTTATCGTGCCTCTTTTCCATGTTTACAGAAGGATAACCTTGAGCTTTAAACACAAGGTAGTCCCCATTCAATTGAAGGACTAGCTCTCCTCTGTCAACATCAATCACAGTTCCTGCTGTGGCTAGGAAGGGTCTTCCAAGAATGATGGATTCATTCTCATCCTTCCCAGTGTCTAAGATTATGAAATCAGCAGGGATGTAAAGGCCTTTAACCTTTACCAACACGTCCTCTACCAATCTATAAGCTTGTTTTATTGACTTGTCTGCCATCTCTAATGAGATTCTTACAGCTTGTACCTCAAAGATCCTCAGCTTCTCCATTACAGAGAGTGGCATAAGATTTATACCTGACCCCAGGTCACACAGAGCGTTCTTAAAGGTCATGGTGCTTATGGTACAGAATATTAAAAATTTACCAGGATCTTGTTTCTTTTGAGGTAGAGTTTGCTGAACCCATGTATCTAGTTCACTAATGAGCAAGGGAGGTTCACCTTTCCAAGTCTCATTACCAAACAACTTGGCATTCAACTTCATGATGCTCCTAGATATTGAGCAACTTACTCTTCAGTTACATATTCATCCTCTTCAGAGGAAGAATAGTTCTCAGAGCTCATGAATGGCAGAAGAAAGTTTAATGAAATCTCTATGGTCTCTATACGACCCTCAGATTCATTTAGGTCCCCAATAGGGAACTCCCTTCTCTCTGGAGGACGTCCCATGAGGTCTTCCTCTTTGGAATTCACATCTTCCCCTTCCTCTTTGGATTCGACCATATTGATAATATCAATGGCCTTGCACTCTCTTTTTGGATTCTCTTCTGTATTACTTGGGAGAGTACTAGGAGGAATTTCAGTGATTTTCTTACTCAGCTGACCCACTTGTGCCTCCAAGTTTCTAATGGAGGACCTTGTTTCATTTATGAAACTTAAAGTGGCCTTAGATAGATCAGAGACTATATTTGCTAAGCTAGAGGGGCTCTGCTCAGAATTCTCTGTCTGTTGCAGAGAAGATGATGGAAAAGGCTTGCTATTGCTAAGCTTGTTTCTTCCACCATTATTAAAGCCTTGTTGAGGCTTTTGTTGATCCTTCCATGAGAAATTTGGATGATTTCTCCATGAGGAATTATAGGTGTTTCCATAGGGTTCACCCATGTAATTCACCTCTGCCATTGCAGGGTTCTCAGGATCCTAAGCTTCTTCTTCAGAAGATGCCTCTTTAGTACTGTTGGATGCATTTTGCCATCCATTCAGACTCTGAGAAATCATGTTGACTTGTTGAGTCAACATTTTATTCTGAGCCAATATGGCATTCAGAGCATCAATTTCAAGAACTCCCCTCTTCTGAGGCATCCCATTACTCACAGGGTTCCTCTCAGAGGTGTACATGAATTGGTTATTTGCAACCATGTCAATAAGTTCTTGAGCTTCTGCAGGCGTTTTCTTTAGGTGAATGGATTCACCTGCAGAATGGTTCAGTGATATCTTAGAAAGCTCAGATAGACCATTATAGAATATATCCAAAATGGTCCACTCTGAAAGCATGTCAGAAGGACACTTTTTGGTCAACTTCTTGTATCTTTCCCAAGCTTCATAGAGGGATTCACCATCTTTTTGCTTGAAGGTCTGAACATCCACTCTAAGCTTGCTCAGCTTTTGAGGAGGAAAGAACTTGGCCAAGAAGGCCGTGACCAGCTTATCCCAAGAGTCCAGGCAATCTTTAGGTTGTGAGTCCAACCATGTTCTAGCCCTGTCTCTTACAGCAAAAGGGAAAAGCATGAGCCTGTAGTCTTTAGGATCTACTCCATTAGTCTTAACAATATCACAGATCTGCAAGAACTCAGTTAAAAACTGATAGGGATCTTCTGATGGAAGTCCATGGAACTTGCAGTTCTATTGCATTAGAGCAACTAGTTGAGGCTTCAGCTCAAAATTGTTTGCTCCAATGGCAGGGATTGAGATGCATCTTCCATAAAAATTGGAAGTAGGTGTAGTATAATCACCAAGCATCTTCCTTGCGCCTCTACCATTGTTATTGGGTTCGTCCATGTCTCTTTCTTTTTCGAGATTCTCTGTAAGGTTTTCTCTGGATTGTTGTGCTTTAGCTTCTCTTAGCTTCTTCTTCAGAGTCCTTTCAGGTTCAAAATCTGCTTCAACAAGAATGTCCTTGTCCTTGCTCCTGCTCATATGAAAAAGAAGAGAACAAAAGAGAAATCCTCTATGTCACAGTATAGAGATTCCTTTATATAATTAGAAGAAGAAAATAATAAAAAAAGAGGAGAAAAATTCGAACATAGAGGAGAAGAGAGAGTTCGAATTTTTAGATGAAGAGAAGTGTTAGTAATTAAATAAATAAATAGAAAGAGATGAGAGGGGGAGAATTTTGAAATTTTTTTTTTGAAAAATAGTTAGTGATTTTCGAAAATTGAGAGAAGAAATACAATTAAAATTAAAATTTGAAACAATTAGTTAATTAAAAATAATTTTGAAAAAAAGTGAGAAATTTTCGAAAGTTAGAGAGAGAAAAGTAGTTAGGTGGTTTTGAAAAAGATAAGAAGTTAGAAAAGATTTTGAAATCAAATTTTTGAAAAAGATATGATTGAAAAGATATTTTTTTGAAAATTATTTTGAAAAAGGTTTGAAAAGGAAATTAAAAAGATTTGATTTTTTTAAAATTAAAATTGATTACTTGACTAACAAGAAACTAAAAGATATTATTCTAGAATTTAAAGATTGAACCTTTCTTAACAAGAAAGTAACAAACTTAAAATTTTTTAATCAATCACATTAATTGTTAGTAAAGTTTTTGAAAATCATGAAATAAAGATAAGAAAAAGATTTTGAAAATCAATTTAAAAAATTTTTCGAAAATAACAAAAAAGAAAAAGAAAAGATTTGATTTTGAAAAAGATTTTGAAAAGATAGGATTTATAAAATTGAAATCTTGACCTGACTAACAAGAAACAACTTATTTTAAAAATTTTTGACTAAGTCAACTCAGAGATTTCGAAAATTATGAGTAAAATAAGGAAAATATATTTTTTTATTTTTGAATTTTTAATGAGGAGAGAGAAAAACACAAATATGACCCAAAATACAAAAATTTTGGATCAAAACCAATGATGCATGCAAGAACACTATGAATGTCAAGATGAACACCAAGAACACTTTGAAGATCATGATGAACATCAAGAACTTATTTTTGAAAAGTTTTCAAGAAAAGGAAAACATGCAAGGCACCAAACTTAGAAATTTTTAATATTTAGACACTATGAATGCAAAAATGCATATGAAAAACAACAAAGGACACAAAACAAGAAAATATGAAGATCAAACAAGAAGACTTGTCAAGAACAACTTGAAGATCATGAAGAACACATGCATGAATTTTTCGAAAAAAAAATGCTTAAATTCTAAAAACATGCAATTGACACCAAACTTAAAAATTGACAATAGACTCAAACAAGAAACACAAAATATTTTTTTGATTTTATGATTTTATTATTTTTTGGATTTTTTTGAAAATTATTTTTAGAAAAATAAAAACAAAGAAAAAATTTTTGAAAACTTTTTGAAAACAAAATAAAAGAAAATTACCTAATCTGAGCAACAAGATGAACTGTCAGTTGTCCAAACTCGAACAATCCCCGGCAACAGCGCCAAAAACTTTGTGCACGAAATTATGATCATCAACAATGGCGCCAAAGACTTGGAGCTCTCAAACGTGAATCACACTTTGTCACAACTTCACACAACTAACTAGCAAGTGCACTGGGTCGTCCAAGTGTAAACCTTACGTGAGTAAGGGTCGATCACACAGAGATTGTTGGTATGAGGCAAGCTATGGTCATCTTGTAAATCTCAGTTAGGCGGATTCAAATGGTTATAATGGTTTTCGAAAATTAAGATAAATAAAGCATAAAATAAAGATAGAGATACTTATGTAAATCATTCGTGGGAATTTCAGATAAGTGTATGGAGATGCTTTGTTTCTGTTGAATCTCTGCTTTCCTACTGCCTTCATCCAATCCTTCATACTCCTTTCCATGGCAAGCTGTATGTAGGGCGTTACTGTTGTCAATGGCTACTTCCCATCCTCTCAGTGAAAATGGTCCAAATGCTCTGTCACAGCATGGCTAATCATCTGTCGGTTCTCGATCATGTTGGAATTGAATCCAGTGATTCTTTTGCATCTGTCATTACGCCCAACACTCGCGAGTTTGAAACTTGTCACAGTCATCCCATCTCAGATCCTACTCGGAATACCACATAGAAGGTTTAGACTTTCCGGATCTTAGGAATGGCCGCCAATAATTCTAGCTTATACCACGAAGACTCTGATCTTTCGGAATGCAGACTAAGAGATACACGCTCTATCTACGGTAGAACGGGAGTGGTTGTCAGGCACGCATTCGTAGGTGAGAATGATGATAAGTGTCACGGATCATCACATTTATCATGTTGAAGTGGAGCGAATATCTTAGAATAAGAATAAGCTGAATTGGATAGAAGAATAATAGTAATTGCATTAATTCTCGAGGAACAGCAGAGCTCCACACCTTAATCTATGATGTGTAGAAACTCCACCATTGAAAATACATAAGAACAAGGTCTAGGCATGACCGAATGGCCAGCCTCCCTAAATAGCATGTGAATACGAAAAATAGGGAATCAGACCCCTAATACAATAGTAAAAAGTTCTATTTATACTAAACTAGTTACTAGGATTTACAGAAATAAGTCTAAGTGCAGAAATCTACTTCCGGGGCCCACTTTGGTGTGTGCGTGGGCTGAGCTTGAGCTTTACACGTGCAAAGGCTCCTCTTAGGGTAAAACTCCAAGTTGTAACGTGTTTTTGGCATTTAACTCTGGTTTGTGATGTGTTTCTAGCGTTTTACACCAGAATGCAGCATGGAACTGGCGTTGAACGCCAGTTTGTGTCATCTAAACTCGAATAAAGTATAAACTATTATATATTGCTGGAAAGCCCTAAATGTCTACTTTCAAACGCAATTGAGAGCGCGCCATTTGAAGTTCTGTAGCTCCAGAAAAGCCATTTCAAGTGCAGGGAAGTTAGAATCCAACAGCATCAGCAGTCCTTTGTCAGCCTCCTATCAGATTTTTGCTCAGGTCCCTCAATTTCAGCCAGAAAATACCTGAAATCACAAAAAAACAAACAAACTCATAGTAAAGTCCAGAAATGTGAATTTTGAATAAAACTAATAAAAACATTCCTAAAAGTAGCTAGATCTTACTAAAAACTACCTAAAAACAATGCCAAAAAGCATATAAATTATCCGCTCATCACCATCCTCGGTGCATTCAAAGCTGAACAAGGGGGTATGGTGACTCTCTGGATTGCCATCTTCAGCTGGCGGATCAACCGATACTGCGTGTTCTTTCTTCCGCTTCCAAGTTGCCTAAGATGACTCATCTTGAAAATAGAAGACATGATAGTAAGAAAAGTAAATGCTAAAGCAAGGAAGCATAAATTATTCAAATGAGGTAAAAATAACTAGAATTGAGTGAGTGAATTAGTATGACATTGATGAAAAATAGGTTTGTGGATTCTAAATTGCGCCTTTTAGAACACACACTAGTATAAAAAAGTTATATCACAAAAGAAGCATGCGCTTCACTCATTCTAATGTGTTTGAAATACTTTTAACATGTAGGTTAAAACAACCAAACAAGCAATAAAGAAGCATGAAAGCATTCAAGTCATAAACATATGGATGCATATGATCATGAAACACAATACATTACGATAAATGCACAACATCCATCAAGAAATTGCCTAATCAAAGAAAGAGATTCAAATCACATGTTGGCTAGCTATAACATGCAATTCCAAAGATTTAAACTGCTTTAAAGGCAATTCTCATGTACTTGGTATTCAAAAATATTAAACATGAAGAACTCAAAACCAGGTAATGAATTGTAACCTCAACAAGAGAATCCAACAATGGCAATTAATAAAAATGGTGTTAAACTAACATCCTATCAGTGATCAGTAGCAATAAACAGTAAACAGAGTTAATAATCCAACACTTATCAAAGAAAAAGAGAAAATGAAATGAGAATTAAACTAACTAAACACTAACTACCTAAAAGGAATGGTTATCAATGGTGTTTGGAAGTGTTGGATGAGGGGCAAGAGAAGGGAAGAAGAAAGGAGAAGAGAAGGAATGGAAAGAAGATGAGAAAAGAAGAGTGGTGAAATAGGCGGTCCACGCGTACGCGTCGTACGACGAGTGCGCGTGGGATGGTGAAATGGGAGTGACGCGTACGCGTGAGTCACACGTATGCGTGGTGGGTTATTGAGAGTGTCGACGCGTACGCGTGGGGTGACGCGTATGCGTGGGTTAGCTTGTGCCAAAGGCACAAGTCTAGAACACTTCAGGCACAACTCTCGGATTTTTGGCTGGAATGTGGAAATTTGGGATCCACGCATATGTGTGAAGCACGCGTGCACGTGGATGGTCAAAAAGCTTACGGCCACGTGTACGCGTGGGTGACGCGTACACGTGGGCGACGCGTACGCGTGGGTCGGTGCTCTGTTTTTCAAAATTTTTCCAAGTTCTTGCACCAAACCAAGCATTCCTAACCCCTAAACAACTACCAAAACACCATAAAACCTTCTTTAACATACCAAACTACTAAATAAACTCAACAAACTCAACAAAATATGAAGTTGAACTAAGTTTACCAATATTTGAAAAAGAAAAATGAAAAGATGTTACCATGGTGGGGTGTCTCCCACCTATCACTTTTGTTTATTGTCCTTAAGTTAGACTTATAGGGAGCTCCTCCTCAAGGTGGCTTGTGCTTGAATCCATCCTTGAACATCCACCAATGCTTGGACTTCCAATCTCTATTCTTTAAAATTAATGCCACCAAGCCTTGATGGAGTTCTTCACAAACCATGGGCTCCGAAAATTGATCCTCATGTATTCTTGGATCCCATATCTTGTTTCTACACCCATCTTCAAATTGATCATCATTGTTCCATTTGGATGGAAAGTAAGATGAATTCTCAATGAAGTGCCAAATCCTCCTTCTAGACCCACCTAGTTGCGCACTAGCCAAACCTTTGTCCCTCATTTTTGATGTATCAACCAAAATGAACCTTGCTTTGCAATGCCAACCACAAAACATCCTTCTCTTACGCTTCATCCCGCAAAGTTCTCTAAGTTGACCATCAGTTTCAAGAAATCCATACTCAAGTGGGCAAATAAAGCTAATAGAGATGACTTTTACCCACTCAAGTGTAGGAGAAGATGATAACCTAGGTAAAGAAGCTTCCAAGGATCTTAACAAAGTGTATTCAAATCCCATCTTTCTTTTTCTTAGGACCTCCACCTCTTAACAAGATTTCTCAATTTTAATCCCTTGCTTATTAATTTTATCTAACTCTTTTCCCTTACTAAAACTATAAGTGGGAGGATGAGAGAGGTCTACCTCCACAACACTTCCAAATTCACCGGGAGAAGGTTCTTCAAGTTCAAAGGATTCTTCACCACCAAGGTTTAATGCATGATCTTCATCACCAAGGGAACTCAATTTTTGCTTTATCCCATCTAATTCTTCATATGGAATATGCCTTGGAGGTTGTGCACTTTCCTCCTCAACATCAAATTCAATCTTGTTGGAAGGATCTCCCTTAACTCTAGGTTCCCATGGAGGTTCCACATCTCCTAAGTCTTCAACCACTTCTTCCTTTTCTACAACAATTATAGCTTCCTCCAATTGTTCCAACACAAAGTAACATTCCTCATTTTTCACTGGAATTCCCAATCTCTCCTTCATGCTATGCTCTTCATTTGATTCCCCACATGTAGCCATGGGAGTGCTTTGAGGGTTCAAGTATTAGAAGGCTAATCAGTTTACCACCTCATCCAAGGCGGCCGTGAATCCTAGTACCTCTCTTTGTATCTCCTCTTGCCCTTGACGTAGAAAAGTGGGATACTCATCCATTGGGGTTTGGGGTGGATAGAAGGGTTCATTATTTTGGAGAAAGGGTTCATGATAGGAAGGTGGTTCTTCTCGATAAGGGGGTGGCGGTTCAACACTCTCCATTTTTTCCATTTCTTACATAACATGCTCCACGGTTGCTTCTCCACAATCATCCTTGAACACGTTTTGCTTGTGGTATGAATCCCATGAGTCTATCTTTTGACGGATGATTGCTTGAAGCCGGTCCATTATTTCCTTAAGGCGATCTCTTGATTCTTGTTCCAAATTGCAAGCATAAGTAAGATCATATTGCTCTTGGATTGATGGACATGGATATTCTTTCATGGATGGTTGTGGTGGAAAGTAGAATTCATCTTGTGGGTGAAAATTTGCATAGATTGGAGGTTGTTCTTCTTGGTAATAGTATAGAGGAGGTTGTTGAGTTTGGGATGGTGGTGGTTCTACATGTGGTTCATATGGCTCATATGATTGTTGGTATGGTGGATAAGGATTAGGGTCATATGGAGGTGTTTGGTAAAAAGGGGCTTGTGAGTATGGTTGAGGGCTATGTTGAGGATATGGCTCATAGGCATATATGGTAGTGGTTCTTGAGAGTCACAAGGAGGATCAACATAGCCATTTGATTGGTATGCATCATAGAATGGCTCTTGTTCATAGTGCATTGGTGGAGGTTGTTGCCAAGAGGATTGATCATATGCATATGGCTCCTCCCACTCTTGATTGTTCAATCCTTGATGCATCTCTTCATTGTAATCTCCACTTCCTACAACATAATTATAACCAAACTCATATCTAAAAAGATGAGAATTCATAATGAAAAGAGAAAATAAAAACAAGATCTAACAAGAAATAATGAAACAAAGTCCTAAAACTAGCAAAAACTAACAACCAATCCAAAAATCAAGATATTCACAATATGAACATATTCACAATAACCAATAACAAGGCACACAATTGCAATTCCCCGGCAACGGCACCATTTTGATGAACGGATTTTTTATGGTAAAGAATTGACAAATAAATTCTCGTTGCAAGTATAGTTTCTAAACCAACAAAGAATCCTCTCATGCAAAAATTTGGTTGTCAGAAGTAACAAACCCTAATAAAATAACCGAAGTATTCAAACCTCGGGTCGTTCTCCCTAGGAATTGAAATAAAGTGTTCTTGTTATTGGCTATGAAGTATATTTTTGGGTTTTTGAATTAAGAGGCAAGGTGTTCCGAGGGTTACCTAAAAATGTAGGTCGATCTCGGACGAGATCTTCTGTACTGATCGGAGATGACGGGTCCGGCTTGTGCGTGGCGACCGGAGCTGTCGTGTCCGACTTGTTGGACTGGCAATGCTACTGATCCTTTGTCACCGGAGGGTGGTGGTACCTGTAAGGGACTCCGATGCTTAATTTAGCAAGGGTATTAAGCAGGTTTTATGTAGAATCAGAGTATGAGTTATACCTGGGTGCTCCAGTGTATTTATAATAGTGTGGAATGATCTTTCTGGAGATAAGATAATTATCTTATCTTATCTTTGAGTGAAGACATCTTATCTTTAAGGGAACCACCCTTATCTCTCTAGGCTTTGGGCTGCCTTTAGATTTGGGTCGTGTTCCTTTGTTTGGGCTTGCTTGGGCCTCTTATGGCGATTTGGCCGAGCTCTTTGAGAAGAGGTCGAATAGCCCTAACCTGAAAAGGTTGGTTGACTTGTCGTTTAAACATCCCGGGTCGGAGCTCGAGCGTGGTATTCCTTTTGAGGTCGAGTCCTTAGTTTTAGGACTTCGATCCTTCTCTGGTGAAGATGAACTCGAGCATTTGTTGATTTCTTCTTTGTAGAGTTTCCCTTTGAATGCAGAATGTTTTCTTTCTTTTAATAATTTTTTTTGAAACAAGCATTCCTTTGTTCTTTTGAAACGCGCGTTTCTCTGCCTTGGGAACATGCGAGGATTCAATTACCCATTAATTCTTCCCTTTGCTGCTTTTTCCCCTTTCTTTATTTCATTTTGAATTACCCCAAAGCTTTTTCCTTTCTTTTTCTCTTTGTTTACTGTAACTTCCCCTTTTCTCTTTTGTTCTTTCTGTCTTTCCCTGAACCTTCTTAATGCTTTCTTTCGTAGCATCATTGGTGATTGCTGGGGCTTCCTTTGCTCGAAAGGCATTTCGGATTTTTGTCTCTTTGCTTTCAACTTTATCGGCACTTCCTCCTGTTTCAGGTTGGTTCTTCTTTCTTTTACTTCTTTCGTCGTTCTTCCTTTGTTCTTACATTGTTCCATTATTGGTAAAGTTTTGATCTTACTTAGAAAGTTTGAACCTTTTTGTATGGTGGTGCGTCTGCTTGTTACTGCTCTAGGAGTATCTTAATATTTGAAATGCATGTTGTTATTGAGTCTTTTGCTTTTTTGAAAGATTGCTCCTTTTGATGACTCTCGCTATGTTGGTAGTTTTTCTTTGGATGATAACAATTTTCTGGTGACTTATTTTGATTTTCTTCTCGTGTCGTTACTTGGTTGGATGAGGATTGTTTTTCTTTGCTGAGAGTTTTGTTGGGGTGTAGCCTTGTAGACTTTTTCCTGAGTCCTTACTTTATCTCTGCCTCCAAAGGATGCCCCTGGGCCTTGGTGTGTGTCTTAGGGTCTTCCTTTTGCTATTTTGTTTTGTTATGAGTCATGTTTTGTCCGAGCAGTTTTGATTTTGCCTGAGTTGTTAGTAATCCATTCTCTTTTTCTTGTTTGTAGGACTAGTTGGCCATGTCTTCTCGAAAAAATATTGTTGAGATGTCTTCTAAGGTTCCTGAGGGGATGTCCGACTGGTTGGACTCCCTTGTGTTGATGTATGTTTTTGCGGTAAATGTTGAATTTTGTACGGAGCTTAGAAAACATCACTGACTCTGTAAGAATAGAGATCATCAGGAAAAGAACTATGAACTTGGTAGCGCCTGATTCTGAGAGGGTTTGCTTTCCTGCTTTGACCCCGGGGGAACGTCCCTTCTTTTATGCTTATGACTATTTTTTCAGCCAGCTGAATATTACTTTTCCTTTCACTTCCTTTGAGACCGACTTGTTGTGGTCGTGTAACGTAGCTCCATCCGAACTCCATCCGAACTCCTGGGGTTTTATTAAAATTTCTTTGCCAAGAGCTGGACGTCACACCTTCTCAGACTCTCTTTCTTTATCTTTTTATTTTGACTAAGCCCGGGATTTCCTCAAAAAAGAAAGCCTCTTGGATTTCCTTCCGATCTGCCCAGGGACACAAAGTGTTTGCTATGTATGACGAGTCCTTTAGGGACTTTAAGAATTACGTTGTGGTGTCTCGATACACATGGGAGATGCTTGATGCGGTCTAGCAGGCTTTTGTAAATGTTTTAGAAGATATCTGGGGGAACCTCCCCATCTTGACACTAAGAGGTTTCTGGGGGGACCCCTTCCTAATCTGAACTGTGTTGGGTATTGGCCGACTTATTTTACTCTGTTTTTACTTTGCTTCCTTCTCTTTCCAGTTTGTAACCTGCTTCTATGGTTGATTTTGTTTTTCAGAGATGGCCAAGAATAATAACTCCCTGAAAGCCTTTAAAAAGGAGAGGAAGGCTACCGCGGCCCAAAGCATCTTGGCCAGAGTGACTGGGGAAGGGTCTTCTCATGTTTCTCAAAAACACCTTGTGCTGAGCTCTCTTGGACCGAGGAGGATGATTCTTACCCCTCGGGTTCATGTGCTCGATCCTCCCCAGGCTTCTGCTGTTACCTCTTCTCCTACAGCCGTTCCTCCTTCGAAAAGACCTCGGATTGTTGAGCCCTTCAATCTAGATGCTCCTGACTTTGATGCTGTTAGGTTTGTCGACCAGCAGATTGCTCCTTATGGTGTTATGCCTACTAACAATGTCTCTCTTCTTCGTCATTTGGATTTTATTACTCAGAGCAGTATCAAGATGGCTCATATGGGAGTAGCTTTATATCGGACCACCCAAGATCTTCCTATCCATGCAACAAAGCCTTTTATGGAGGAGGCCAAGTCAGAGTTTGACCGGATCAAGGGTTTGAAGGAGGAGCTCGAGGTAAAAGTGGCCAAGCTGGAAAAAGAGTTGGAGGGTGAAAAGACTAGAGGTATTGCTTTGGCAGCCTCTGTGAAGTTGGCTGAGGATATGGCGTTGAAGCATAAGGAGAGCTGATGAGCGGATAATTTATACGCTTTTTGGCATTGTTTTTAGGTAGTTTTTAGTAAGTTCAAGCTACTTTTAGGGATGTTTTTATTAGTTTTTATGTTAAATTCACATTTCTGGACTTTACTATGAGTTTGTGTATTTTTCTGTGATTTCAGGTAATTTCTGGTTGAAATTGAGGGACCTGAGCAAAACTCTGATAAGGAGGTTGACAAAGGACTGCTGATGCTGTTGGAATCTGACCTCCCTACACTCGAAATAGATTTTCTGGAGCTACGGAACTCCAAATGGCGCGCTCTCAACGGCGTTGGAAAGTAGACATTCAGAGCTTTCCAGAAATATATAATAGTCCATACTTTATTCGGAAATTGATGATGTAAACTGGCGCTCAACACCAGTTCCATGTTGCTGTCTGGAGTAAAACGCCAGAAACACGTCACGACCCAGAGTTGAACGCCCAAAACACGTTACAACTTGGCGTTCAACTCCAGAAGAAGCCTCAGCTCGTGGATAGATCAAGCTCAGCCCAGACACACACCAAGTGGGCCCCGGAAGTGGATTTATGCATCAATTACTTACTCATGTAAACCCTAGTAGCTAGTCTAGTATAAATAGGATAATTTACTATTGTATTAGACATCTTTGGTCTCAGTTTTATTTTATTCTTCATCTGAGGAGACTATTGATCACGTTTTGGAGGCTGGCCATTCGGCCATGCCTGGACCTTTCACTTATGTATTTTCAACGGTGGAGTTTCTACACACCATAGATTAAGGGTGTGGAGCTCTGCTGTACCTCAAGTTTCAATGCAATTACTATTATTTTCTATCCAATTCGATTTATTCCTGTTCTAAGATATTCGTTGCACTTCAACTTGATGAATGTGATGATCCGTGACACTCATCATCATTCTCACCCATGAACGCGCGTGATTGACAACCACTTCCGTTCTACCTTAGGCCGGGCGCATATCTCTTGGATTCCTTAATCAGAATCTTCGTGATATAAGCTAGAATTGAGAACCGGCAGATGATTAGCCGTGCTGTGACAGAGCATTTGGACGTTTTTCACTGAGAGGATGGGATGTAGCCATTGACAACGGTGATGCCCTACATACAGCTTGCCATGGAAAGGAGTAAGAAGGATTGGATGAAGCAGTAGGAAAGTAGAGATTCAGGAGGAGCACAGCATCTCCATACACCTATCTGAAATTCCCACCATGGAAATACATGAGTAACTTTATCTTTATTTTACGTTTATTTACTATTATTTGATTTTCCAAATTCCATAATTTATTTAAATCCACCTGACTGAGATTTACAAGATGATCATAGCTTGCTTCATACCAACAATCTCTGTGGGATCGACCCTTACTCACGTAAGGTATTACTTGGACGACCCAGTACACTTGCTGGTTAGTTGAACGGAGTTGTGACCACACATATTAAAGAGCTATTATCTCGAATTAAATTTCATACAAGTACAAAGAGTACGAATCACAATTTCGTCCACCAAGTTTTTGGCGCCGTTGCCGGGGATTGTTCGAGTATGGACAACTAACGGTTCATCTTGTTGCTCAGATTAGGTAATTTTCTTTTTATTTTCTTTTCAAAAATCTTTCAAAAATTTTTCTTTATTTTTCGTTTTTCCAAATTTTATTTTCAAAAAAATATAATAAAAATACAAAAAAAATCATAAAATCATAAAAATAAAAAATATTTTGTGTTTCTTGTTTGAGTCTTGAGTCAACTTTTAAGTTTGGTGTCAATTGCATGCTTTAAAAATTTTTCTTGCATTTTCTTCGAAAAATTCATGCATTCATGGTGTTCTTCATGATCTTCAAGTTGTTCTTGGTAAGTCTTCTTGTTTGATCTTGATGATTTCTTGTTTTGTGTCTTTTGTTGTTTTTCATGTGCATCTTTGCATTCATATTTTTCAAGCATTAAAAATTTCTAAGTTGGTGTCTTGCATGTTTTCTTTGCATCAAAAAAAAAATTTCAAAAATATGTTCTTGATGTTCATCATGATCTTCAAAGTGTTCTTGGTGTTCATCTTGACATTCATAGTGTTCTTGCATGCATCATGTGTTTTGATCCAAAATTTTCATGTTTTGGGTCATTTTTGTGTTTTTCTCTCTCATCATTAAAAATTCAAAAATAAAAAAATATCTTTTCCTTATTTTCTCCAAATTTTTGAAAATTTGAGTTGACTTAGTCAAAAAATTTTAAAATTAGTTGTTTCTTACAAGTCAAGTCAAATTTTCAATTTTAAATATCTTTTCACAATCTTTTTCAAAAATCATATCTTTTCAATTTTATCTTTGTTTTTCGAAAATTTTCAAAAATCTTTTTCAAATTATTTTCAAAATCTTTTTCTTATCTTTATATCAAATTTTCGAAATTACACTAACAATTA
>NC_029780.3:40723744-40724717 GCF_000817695.3 Arachis duranensis
AATCAACTAACTAACTTTTTGTTTGTTTCTTATCTTTTTCAAAACCAACTAACTATCTATCCCTCTCTAATTTTCGAAAATATCTCATCTCTTTTTCAAAAATTCTTTTTAATTGTTTTAAATTTTAATTTTAATTATATATTATCTTTAATTTTCAAAAATCACTAACCACTTTTTCAAAATCATTTTCGAAAATTTTCTATCTCTCCTCTTCTTCTATTTATTTATTTATTTACTAACACTTCTCTTCACTTCTCTTCATCTCAAATCACCACCTCTATCCTTACCCATTCTTCTTCACTCTTCTTCCCTTTCTTCTTCTACTAACATAAAGGAATCTCTATACTGTGACATAGAGGATTCCTCTTTCTTTTCTTGTTCTCTTCTTCCCTATATGAGCAGGAACAAGGAAAAAGACAAAAGCTTCCACCTCTGATCATGGGAGATGGAAAGACTCATCTAAAGGGTTTATAGCTCAATGGTAGAACATTTGACTGCAAATCAAGAGATCCCTGAGATACCTCAGGGGATAAATTATCCTCCACACAATTATTGGGAGCAACTAAGGATAGGAGCACGAAAATTACTAGGAATCATTCAACAGAAGCAAGGCACCAAAATCACTAGGGATCAAGCAACAAAGGCAAGGAAGAGACATAGAGGAGCTCAAAAAGCACCATTGGTCCTTCAAAAAGGCGCCACCCTCACTAAGGTGGATTCATTCCTTGTTCTTATATTTTTCTGTTTTTCGATTTTTATGTTATATGTTTATTTATGTTTTGTGTCTCTACTTTATGATCATTAGTAGTTAGTAACTATGTCTTAAAGCTATGAATAATTCCATTAATCCTTCACCTCTCTTAAATGAAAAATGTTTTTAATCAAAAGAACAAGAAGTACATGAATTTCGAATTTATCCTTGAATTTAGTTCAATTATATTGATGTGGTGACAATACTTTTTGTTTTCTGAAT
>NC_029780.3:40724811-40725945 GCF_000817695.3 Arachis duranensis
TTGGCTCTTGAAAAATGATGAACAAAGAGAAATGTTATTGACAATCTGAAAAATCATAAAATTGATTCTTGAAGCAAGAAAAAGCAGTGAAAAACAAAATCAGGCGAAAAAAATAGAAAGAAAAAGAAATAGCAAGCAGAAAAAGCCAATAGCCCTTAAAACCAAAAGGCAAGGGTAAAAAAAGGATCCAAGGCTTTGAGCATCAATGGATAGGAGGGCCCAAGAAAATAAAATCCAGGCCTAAGCGGCTGAATTAAGCTGTCCCTAACCATGTGCTTGTGGCATGCAGGTCCAAGTGAAAAGCTTGAGACTGAGTGGTTAAAGTCATGATCCAAAGCAAAAAGAGTGTGCTTAAGAGCTCTGGACACCTCTAACTGGGGACTCTAGCAAAGCTAAGTCACAATCTGAAAAGGTTCACCCAATCATGTGTCTGTGGCATTTATGTATCTGGTGGTAATACTAGAAAATAAAGTGCTTAGGGCCACGGCCAAGACTCATAAAAGTAGTTGTGTTCAAGAATCAACATACTTAACTAGGAGAATCAATAACACCATCCGAAATTCTAAGTTTCTAGAGAAGCCAATCATTCTGAACTTCAAAGGAAAAAGTGAGATGCCAAAACTGTTCAGAAGCAAAAAGCTACAAGTCCCGCTCATCTAATTAGAATTAATCTTCATTGATATTTTAGAATTTATAGTATATTCTCTTCTTTTTATGCTATTTGATTTTCAGTTGCTTGGGGACAAGCAACAATTTAAGTTTGGTGTTGTGATGAGCGGATAATTTATACGCTTTTTGGCATTGTTTTTAGGTAGTTTTTAGTAAGTTCAAGCTACTTTTAGGGATGTTTTCATTAGTTTTATGTTAAATTCACTTTTCTGGACTTTACTATGAGTTTGTGTGTTTTTCTATGATTTCAGGTAATTTCTGGCTGAAATTGAGGGACCTGAGCAAAACTCTGATAAGGAGGCTGACAAAGGACTGCTGATGCTGTTGGAATCTGACCTCCCTACACTCGAAATAGATTTTATGGAGCTACAAAATTCCAAATGGCGCGCTCTCAACGGCGTTAGAAAGTCGACATCCAGAGCTTTCCAGAAATATATAATAATCCATACTTTATTCGGAAATTGA
>NC_029780.3:40725970-40739589 GCF_000817695.3 Arachis duranensis
TAAACTGGCGCTCAACGCCAGTTCCATGTTGCTGTTTGGAGTAAAACGCCAGAAACACGTCACGACGCGGAGTTGAACGCCCAAAACACGTTATAACTTGGGGTTCAACTCCAAAAGAAGCCTCAGCTCGTGGATAGATCAAGCTCAGCCCAAACACACACCAAGTGGGCCCCGGAAGTGGATTTATGCATCAATTACTTACTCGTGTAAACCTTAGTAGCTAGTCTAGTATAAATAGGATAATTTACTATTGTATTAGACATCTTTGGTCTCAGTTTTATTTTATTCTTCATTTGAGGAGACTATTGATCACGTTTTGGAGGCTGGCCATTCGGCCATGCCTGGACCTTTCACTTATGTATTTTCAACGGTGGAGTTTCTACACACCATAGATTAAGGGTGTGGAGCTCTGCTGTACCTCAAGTTTCAATGCAATTACTATTATTTTCTATCCAATTCGATTTATTCCTGTTCTAAGATATTCGTTGCACTTCAAATTGATTAATGTGATGATCCGTGACACTCATCATCATTCTCACCCATGAACGCGCGTGATTGACAACCACTTCCGTTCTACCTTAGGCCGGGCGCATATCTCTTGGATTCCTTAATTAGAATCTTTGTGGTATAAGCTAAAATTGATGGCGGCATTCATGAGAATCCGGAAAGTCTAAACCTTGTCTGTGGTATTCCGAGTAGGATTCCGGGATTGAATGACTGTGACGAGCTTCAAACTCCTGAAGGCTGGGCGTTAGTGACAGACGCAAAAGAATCAAGGGATTCTACTCCAACTTGATTGAGAACCGACAGATGATTAGCCGTGCTATGACAGAGCATTTGGACCTTTTTCACTGAGAGGATGGGATGTAGCCATTGACAACGGTGATGCCCTACATACAGCTTGCCATGGAAAGGAGTAAGAAGGATTGGATGAAGCAGTAGGAAAGTAGAGATTCAAGAGGAGCACATCATCTCCATACACCTATCTGAAATTTCCACCATGGAAATACATGAGTAACTTTATCTTTATTTTATGTTTATTTACTATTATTTGATTTTCCAAATTCCATAATTTATTTAAATCTGCCTGACTGAGATTTACAAGATGACCATAACTTGCTTCATACCAACAATCTATGTGGGATCGACCCTTACTCACGTAAGGTATTACTTGGACGACCCAGTACACTTGCTGGTTAGTTGAACGGAGTTGTGACCACACATATTAAAGAGCTATTATCTCGAATTAAATTTCATACAAGTACAAAGAGTATGAATCACAATTTTGTCCATCAAGAGCTATGTCACCACTTATAAGGAGATGATGGGTCTCAGGGAGAGTTTGGAGTCTGTCTGAGCTGATTATGCCGAACTTCAAGGTCATCTTGTAGGAAGTGTTAATGCTGCTTATGAGAATTTGAAGGAGCAGGTTCGAGTTCTTGCGCCGAGCTTGACCTTACTTTTTTCAGCTTGGACAAAGATGGTAAAATTGTCCCTGATGACCCTGATGAAGATGACGATGTCGAGCCTCCTCCTGTGCCTGCTGCCAATGTCTCTGTTGCCCCTGCTTCCTCAGCTCCGACAGCTGAAGTTGGTCAGGCTGAGTCTGATCCT
This sequence comes from Arachis duranensis, assembly GCF_000817695.3. Classification (NCBI taxonomy): domain Eukaryota; kingdom Viridiplantae; phylum Streptophyta; class Magnoliopsida; order Fabales; family Fabaceae; genus Arachis; species Arachis duranensis. The sequence continues at coordinate 40,727,585 of NC_029780.3, forward strand.
AACGTCCAGATCCTGAACCGGGATGATGGGACGGTAGATGCTGTACCCCTTCAAACTCGTCCTCCTTCACCCCATGATGCAACTACTGGGAAGTCTTTGGATTCTCTATGATTATTTCTGGTACATTTGTGTATAGCCCGACCTGTGGGCTTTGAGCTCTTTTTTGTAATTTGTAGTCTTAGCTTCTAGATACTTTGGTTGCTTTTCTGTTAGCAACTTTATTTTGGAAAAAACAAAGTAGTTTCTCAAGCTCTTGGGGTTGACTTCAGGTGGCCTCTTGGGTCTTTGTTTATTTTAGTAGTTTGGTTCCTGCCTGTTGATTGCTCGCTTAGTATTTAGGCTTTTTCGAGGCGTTGAAATACTATTTTCTGACCTCTTTTGATTGCCTTTATACTTTCATACTTATGGCTTTAATTCTTTTGGGTCATGGCATTCTAGGTCTGACTTGAAGTCCCTTATAGCACATGCCTTTTGTTTGGCTGACTCCTTCGCCTCAATCTGCTCCTTCTTAAGTTATTTTAGTAATCCATTTTATTTGGATCTTTGTCGGATCTCTCTTATGGATTACCTTGTATAACTTTTTGTAGGTTTGTTGGGGGCCGACTTCATCATGTCGGTCTCTTCTAAGTTATTTCTAGTAATTCATTTTGGATCTTTGTCAGATCTCTTTTATGGATTACTTTTATAACTTTGGCTTGTGGGAGGCCGACTTCATCATGTCGGTCTCTACTAAGTTATTTCTAGTAATCCATCTTGGATCTTTGTCAGATCTCTTTTATGGATTTCTTTTATAACTTTGGCTTGTGGGAGGCCGACTTCATCATATCGGTCTCTTCTAAGTTATTTCTAGTAATCCATTTTGAATCTTTATCAGATCCCCTTTATGGATTACTTTTATAACTTTGGCTTGTGGGAGGCCAACTTCATCATGTCGGTCCCTTCGAAGTTATTTCTAGTAATCCTCTTTTTTAGGGCTGGCCATGCCTCTTTCCATGGATTTACTTTTTATAACTTTGTTGTTGTGGTCGACTAGTCTGACTTTTTCATGTTGGTCTGTCTTTTAAGTTATTTTTTAGCAACCCATTTTCATTAAGACCTCGTCAGGTCCTTTCCTATGGGTCACTTTCGATAACTTCTTGCATTTAATCTATTTTGTCCCTTTTCATCTTTGCCGATTTTGTAGAAATTGGGTTTGATCCTCGCTTGGTCGACCTTTGATGAATTCAGTTTTCATCTTTATTGGTCTTTATCGTGATCGGGTAGTGAATTTAGTTTTCACTTTTGCCAATCTGTAGCTTTATATTCGGGTGATGATATTTTGCGTTTCAGATTAATGCGTCTTGATAAAGGATTTATAGAAAATCTGAAAAAACTTTATTCAAAAAGAAAATATGCAAATATATACATGTGTGAGTTTTACCCCTCTAAATTAGGTATTTCATGGATCTTGGCATGGTGCCTCGTTAAAAAACCTTTTTAAGGAAAAAGAGTGCACCTCATCCTAAGATCCTTTATTACCTCCTAACTGTAGTACCTTCTTAAGTTGCAGGCGTGCCATGACCTTAGGAGCTCTTGCCCTTCGAGTTCGGATAGCTTCTAGTAGCCTCTTTTGAGTACTTCTATGACTCGGTAGGGTCCCTTCCAGTTTGCTGCCAGCTTTCCTTCTCCAGGTCGAGTTGTTCCGATGTCATTTCGGATTAGGACGGGGTCGTTCTCGGCAAAACCTCGCGGCACTACCTTTTGATTGTATCTTGAAGCCATTCAACATTTTAATGCCTCTTCCTTGATCCGAGCTCTTTCTCGAATTTTTGGAAGTAGGTCGAGTTCTTCCCTTTAAAGTTGGGAGTTAGCCTCTTTACTGTAGTGGATCACTTTGGGAGATCCTTCTTCGACCTCTACTGGGATCATTGCCTCTATTCCGTAAGCTAATCGGAAAGGTGATTTCTTTGTGGTGGAGTGTGGAGTTGTCCGATATGCCCATAGGACTTGCGGGAGCTCTTCAGCCCAGGCTCCCTTTGCATCCTGTAATCTCCGTTTCAACCCGGCTAATATGACTTTGATAGCAGCTCCTGCTTGTCCGTTGGCCTGGGGGTGTTCTACGGATGTGAATTGGTGTTTTATGTTTAGATCGACCACCAATTTTCTGAAGCCTGCATCTGTAAATTGAGTGCCATTGTCTGTGGTGATAGAGTATGGAACCTTAAACCTTGTGACAATGTTTCTATATAGGAATTTTCGACTTCTTTTAGCAGTGGTGTTAGCTAGGGGTTCTGCCTCAATCCATTTTGTGAAATAATCTACCCCCACGATGAGGAATTTGACTTGTCCGGATCCTTGAGGGAAATGACCGAGAAGGTCGAGTCACCATTTTGCGAATGGCCAGGGTGAGGTTACGCTGATAAGCTCCTCTGGTGGGGCGATGTGAAAGTTGGCATGTTTCTAACATGGTGGACATGTCTTTACGAATTCTGTTGCTTCTTTTTGTAGAGTCGGCCAATAGAATCTGGCCCGGAGTACTTTTTTGGTAAGAGCCAGTACTCCAAGATGGTTGCCACAGATGTCACTGTGTACTTCTTCTAAAACTTCCTTTGTGTTGGAAGTTGGCACACATTTTAACAGTGGTGTTGAAATCCCTCTCTTGTACAAAGTATTGTTTATGATGGTATAGTACTGTGCCTCCCATTTTAACATCTTTGCCTCCTTCTTATCTGTAGGGAGGGTTTCTGTTTTGAGGTAGTTAATTATGGGAGTCATCCATCCTTGATCCAGACCTGTTATGGCTAGGACCTTTTCTTCTTCCGAGATTGACGGGTTTTGCAACATTTCCTGGATGAGGCTTTTATTGTTGCCCCCTGGTTTGGTGCTGGCTAGTTTTGAGATTGCATCAGCTCGAGCATTATATTCCCGAGGTATATGGCGGACCTTATATTCCCCGAGTTGTCTGAGCTGTTCCCTGATTTTGTTCAAGTACTTTTTCATGGTGGGATCCTTGGCTTGATAGTTCCTTGTTATTTGTGAGGTGACTACTTGTGAGTCACTAAAGATGATAAGCTTTTGAGCTCCAACCTCCTTAGCCAGCTTCAAACCACCTAGTAGTGCCTCATATTCAGCCTGGTTGTTTGAAGCAGGGAACCCAAATTTGAGGGAAAGTTGATTTGGGTTCTGTTCATACCCTGGGCAAGCTGCCCGACCCGGGATGTTTAGCGACAAGCCGACCGACCTCTTCAGGTCAGACAATCCGACCTCTTCTCAAAAGAGCTCGGCCAAATGCCCGACCTCTTCTCAAAGGGCTCGGCCAACTTGCCAAAGGAGCCCAAAGCAGGGCCAAAACGAAGGAACACAGCCCAATCTAAAGGCAGCCAAAGCCTAGAAAGATAAAGGCGGTTCCCCTGAAGATAAGATGACCTCACTCAAAGATAAAGATAAGATAAGATAAGATAAATAACTTATCTTATCTAAAAAGGTCACTCCTCACCATTATAAATACACTGGAGCACCCAGGTATAACTCATACTCTGATTCTACTCAATACCTGCTTAATACCCTTGCTAACTTAAGTATCGGAGTCCCTTGCAGGTACCCCCCACCCTTCGGTGATAAAGGATCAGCAGCACTCTCAGTTCCACAAGTCGGACACACCAGCTCTGGTCACTATACACCTGCCGGACACGTCGGCTCCGACCAACACAGAAGATCTCGACCGAGATCGACCTACAGTTTCAGGTAACCCTCAGAACATTGGCGCCGTTGCCGGGGAACCTGGAAGTCATCCCATCACCATGGCGGATGACCATGACAATGAGCACGATTCAGATCTAGAGGATAGAATGCCGCACAAAAACGCGAACACTACACCAAAGGATACTGCTCAACTTAACAACAAAAAGGATTCTCCAAACACGGGAGCTATGGAGGCGCTTCAAGACCGTTTAAAACAACTGGAAGAAGAAGCCCAACATCAACGAGAGGCTAAGAAAGACCTACAAAGGGAGATAAAGCGACGCTGGGAATTGGAGGACAAACTCCTAAAACTCGAAGCCAATCTCAAGGCCAAAGCTGATCGATCCTCTCATGAGGATAGCTCCTGCAAGGACCAAGATCCATTCACCAAAGAGATCATGAAAGCTAAAGGTCCCAAAGGACTTCAAAGCTCCAGACATGACCCCGTACGATGGCACATCAGATCCAAGCCATAATCTTAGCAATTTCAGAAGCAAGATGTATTTCACGGAGGCCTCAGATGCAATCCGTTATTCTCCATCCAGAAGGACAAAGCCAAACACGCACCGAGCCTATTAGGGATCAAGCAAGGAGATCGAGAGAGCCTTCGCAACAACATGGAAAGATTCAACAAAATATGTATGGGCATACAAAGTCTGCCAATAGAAGCAGCTATCAGAGGCCTCATCAATGGTCTACGAGAAGGACCTTTTAGCCACTCAATATCCAGGAAGCACCCAAACATCTCTAAACGAGGTACAAGAATGAGCAGAGAAGTACATCAACATGGAGGAAAACTCTCGACTAGGAGAGATCTCAAAAATCGAACATTCCTACTCCTCTCGGGATAAGGATAAAGAGTCCAAGAAAAAAGAAGATCAACATGGAGAGAAGCCTAGAAAATACCACAATTACACCCCCTTCGGGTGTCTGTTGTGGATGTCTACCAAGAAATATGCAACACTGAGAAGATCCCATCAACTCGCCCAATCAAAAACAAAGAGGTCAGATGCATTGAAGGTCCACCTCACACCAAAGAGGTCGGACAAAGTTGAAGGTCCACCTCACACCAAAGAGGTCGGACAAAGTTGAAAGTCCACCTCACACCAAAGTGGTCGGACAAGTTGAAGGTCCACCTCACACCAAAGAGGTCGGACAAAGTTGAAGGTCCACCTCACACCAAAGAGGTCAGACAAAGTTGAAAGTCTACCTCACACCAAAGTGGTCGGACAAGTTGAAGGTCCACCTCACACCAAAGAGGTCGGACGAGTTGAAGGTCTACCTCACACCAAAGAGGTCGGACAAAGTTGAAGGTCCATCTCACACCAAAGTGGTCGGACAAGTTGAAGGTCAACCTCACACCAAAGAGGTCGGACAAGTCGAACGTCTCACACCAAAGAGGTCGAACGAGTTGAACGTCCACCTCACACCCCTGAGAGACATGTTCATGGAGGATTCACAAAAGGAAGGATCTCTAAATCATCTCGCAAAGGACACCTCAAAAAGGTATATTAAGGAAGGGAGAGAGGTTTGAATAGGACTACAGGGTGCAAACAAGCCTTCCGAGATTTTGAAAATTCTTGGGGCAACCACCCATTCTTACCCAACCAAGGGAAAGTGAAAAGCTCATATTATACCTCGTAGTGGGAAGTCTGGCAATAGCCTCATCACTAGTTAAAGAAGATAAAAGTGGGCAACAACCCGTCTACTTCATCATCAAGGCTCTACAAGGGGCCGAACTAAACTATCAAGAGATAGAGTAGTTCGCCTACGCCCTCATACTCACCTCTCAATGACTCCACCCATACTTTCAAGCTCACACTATCAGAGTTTGGACCAACCAGCCCATAGAAGGCATCCTACAGAAAATAGACTTAGCAGGAAAAATTCTACAGTGGGCAGTCAAGTTATCCGAAATTGATCTTCGACATAAAGCTCAGACAGCCATCAAATCACAGTATCTGGCTGACTTTATTACAGAGTACACTGACACCCCGGGAACTCCTACAAAATGAAAACTCTACAAGGATGACTCTCCAAACAAAACTGGGAGTGGTGTAGGTGTAATTATAGAAAGCGATCAGGGAAGCCAAATCAAGCTAAATAACCAAGCTGAATATGAGGCACTACTGGCTAGTTTAAGGCTAGCTAAGAAGATAGGAGCTTACCGTGTCCAGTGATTCACAAGTAGTCACCTCACAAATAGAAGGGAGCAACCAAGCTGAGGATCCCACCCTGAAAAAATAGCCCGGACAATTCGGGGGACCCTGGACAAAAACAAAAAATAGCTCAGACAATTCGGGGAATATGAAGTCTGACACATACCTCGGGAGCAGAATGCCCGAGCTGATGCATTTTCAAAACTAGCCAACATCAAACCAGGAGACAATAACAGAAGCCTCATCCAGGCTACATTACAAGACCACAACAAGGAAGGAAAACACACCCTCTCCTCGGGGTCTGGCGACACCAACTCATTCTACAGAACCTCCTAAGTTGCACACGGTACTTAGGGTCAACCACATTAACACGCATTAAAACTATGGAATCCAGTCAATCAGACATGCCGTCCGGGATCTTAGTAGACATCTCAGCAATATTTTTTCAAGAAGACATAGGTCAACCATGGGGTTATTACCAAACAACTCAGACAAATAAGGAAACAACTCAGACAATAACAGCAAAACATCAAGTGTCAGACACAACAGTAAAAGGGAAACCCCAGGACTCACACAAAAGTCCAAGGGCAACCTTTGGAGGCAACAAGAGAGCAAAATCCCAAATACAAAGTCAAAGCTTTACATCAAAAGCATGTTAGCTTCTACATTGCCCCACCAGAGGAACTCATCAATGTAACATCACCTTGGCCGTTCGCAGAATGGGGACTCGACCTCCTCGGACCCCTTCCCCAAGGATCGGGACAAGTCATGTTCCTCATTGTAGGGGTGGAATACTTCACAAAATGGATTGAGGCAGAGCCCCTAGCTAATGCCACTGCTCAAAGAAGTCGGAAGTTCTTGTACAGAAACATTGTTACAAGGTGTGGGGTTCCTTACTCCATCACCACAGACAATGACACTCAATTCACAGACGTAGGCTTTAGAAAGTTGGTAGCCGACTTGAAAATAAATCACCAATTCACATCCGTAGAACACCCACAGGCTAATGGACAAGCAGAAGCTGCCAATAAGGTCATACTAGCCGGGTTAAAATGGAGGCTATAGGACGCAAAGGGAGCTTGGGCTAAAGAGCTCCCACAAGTCCTATGGGTATATCGGACAACTCCACATTTCACCACAAATGAATCACTTTTCCGATTGGCTTATGGAATGGAGGCAATGATACCGGTAGAAGTCGAAGAAGGATCTCCCAAAACGATCCTCTACAACGAAAAAGCTCATCCTAAATGACATCGGAACAAGTCGACCGGGAGAGGAAAAGCTAGCAGCTAATTGGAAAGGACCCTGCCAAGTCACGGAAGAACTGGGGAAAGGTTACTACAAAGTGTCCAACCTCGAGGGGCAAGAGCTACCAAGGTCATGGCATGCCTGCAAAGGGCGCCAGGCCGAGATCCAAAAAGATTGCCCAACCTAGAAAGGTAAGTACTAAAATGTACACACTCTAATCTTCATTTTATTAAAAAATTGCAAATTCCCTAAAAAGTTTCCTACCAAGACGCCCGATACGGCAGGTCGGCAAGGTGAACACCAAATTTACTGCCCGATCACGACAAAGTCGGCAAGATGAAAACCAAATTCATCGTCCGATTACAAAGCGACAAGTCGGCAAGGTGAAAACCAACTACACCGCCCGACCACGATGAAAACCGAATTCATCGTTTGATTTTGACAAAAGTCGACAAAGTGAAAACCAAAATTCATTGCTCTACAAACTCCCAAGACGCATTAATCTGAAGCATTCATCATCTGATTATAAAGCAACAGATCGATAGAAAGTGAAGAACAGATTCACTGTACGATCTCGATTGGAATGATCGTCCGACAAAGGTAAAAACGCGATTCACCTAAAGGACGATCAAACCGGGACAGAAACCACCATCTACGAATCGGCAAAGATGAACACAGAATAATGCAAGAAGTTATTGAAAGTGATCCCAAAAAGAACCTGACGAGGTCTTATGGATTGCTATATAATAACTTAAAAAGACTGGCCAACACTAAAAAGTCGGACCAAGTCAACCCAAGTTATCAGCAAATCCCTGGAAAGAGGTCTGGCCAACCCTATTAAAGAGGAATTGCTATAACTTAGAAGAGATCGACCTAACGAAGTCGGTCTCCTACAAGACAAGTTATAAAAGTAATCCCTGAAAGAGACCTAACAAAGGTCCAAGAAAGAGGATTACAAAAATAACTTAGAAGAGATTGACCTAACGAAGTCAGTCTCCTACAAAACAAGTTCTAAAAGTAATCCCTGAAAGAGACCTGAACAAGGTCCAAGAAAGAGGATTACAGATATAACTTAGAAGAGCCCGACATGACAAAGTCGGCCCAAACGACAAAAGTTATAAAAGTAATCCCTGAAAGAGACTTGAACAATGTTCAAGAAAGAGGATTACAGAAATAACTTAGGAGGACCCGACATGACAAAGTCGGCCCAAATGACAAAAGAGTTATAAAAGTAATCCCTGAAAGAGACCTGAACAAGGTCCAAGAAAGAGGATTACAGAAATAACTCAGGAGAGCCCCGACACGACGAAAGTCGGCCCACAACACAAAAGTTATAAAAGTAATCCCTGAAAGAGACCTGAACAAGGTCCAAAAAAGAGGATTGCAGAAATAACTTGGAAAGCTACAGATTGGACCGACAAGAAGAAGTCAGACCAACGAAAGCTACAGCTTGGACCGACAAGAAGAAGTTGGACCAACGAAAGCCACAGATTGGACCGATAAGAAGAAGTCGGACCAACGAAAGCTATAGCTTGGACCGATAGGAAGAAGTTGGACCAACGAAAGCTACAGCTTGGACCGACAAGAAGAAGTCGGACCAACGAAAGCTATAGCTTGGACCGACAAGAAGAAGTCGGACCAACGAAAGCTACAGCTTGGACCGATAGGAAGAAGTTGGACCAACGAAAGCTATAGCTTGGACCGACAAGAAGAAGTCGGACCAACGAAAGCTACAGCTTGGACCGACAAGAAGAAGTCGGACCAACGAAAAACGTGCGCTAAAACGGACATAGCTCCACCCAAAAAGCCACGGCTCCACGACAAGGCTATCAAAATTGTTCAGAATGACTAAAAGTGTTCTACGAAAACACTAAAAGGTCGTCGGACAAATTAGCCCCAAGGACCACCTCGACCAAGCAGAAAGTGGACAAAATCAGAAGTGATCAAAAGAGGTCGGACAACAAAGTACCGACACTCTACAAAGATCCACAAAAACGGACAAAGACATCTCGCAAATGACCAGAGGAAGGCCAGGAATGTTTTCCTAAAAGGTACGAAGTCTTGAAAAAAGACACTACTTAAAAAGCGAAAAGCACAGCCTCAAAGACAGAGCTAAAAAGTCATCCAAACAAACTATAAAAAGGTTCCCCATCGGAACACTACCTAAAAGGTTGTTGGATTATGACTAAAAAGCCCGAACAACAAAGACAAACAAGTCGGAAGAAGGCTGAAAAGTCCCCTCAACAAAGTAAAAGGGGCAATACCAGACTCGCACAAGGAGAAACTACTCAAAGATCGACCAAAGTCAGGATGCTTGAGCACGACTTCCCCGAAGAGATCGAAACTCTGAAAGCACGGTCTCACGGAAAAGTCCGAACTCAAGCAGGGGCAAAGTCATGCAGGTCGACGTCAGCTAAAGAAGAGGCGCAAGTACGACTTCAAAAAAGAACAATCCAAAAGGTTGGGAAACAACTTAAGGCTCAAATGTGCTTAGCAAAAAGGGATACAACTCCACTCAAAGAAGGCACAATCTCAAACAGGGCTACGAACATCATCCAAGACTAAAAAAAATGGTTCTATATAAAGAACACTAAAAAGTCAATGGACAAATCACTAAAAGTCTGGATATCAAGTCGCAAGGACAACTTCGCCAAAGCAGAGGGTTGTCAGCACAAACTTAAAGCAAGGTGTGATCCAGAAGGCAAGGGTAGAAAACCCTCGCTACCATTCAAAAGAGGTTGGACTGTGAAGTACCAAACCTCTAGAAAATCTGCAAGATTGCAAAGCAATGAAGAAACAAGCAAGACAGATGCTTGAGCACTACTTCCAAAGAGATCGAAGCTCTAAAAAGCACGTTCTCATGGAAAGATCGAACTCAAGCAGGGGCACTGTTCATACCCTGGGTCAAGCTGTCCGACCCGGGATGTTTAGCGACAAGCCGACCGACCTCTTCATGTTAGACTATCTGACCTCTTCTCAAAAGAGCTCGGCCAAATGCCCGACCTCTTCTCAAAGAGCTCGGCCAACTCGCCAAAGGAGCCCAAAGCAGGGCCAAAACGAAGGAACACAGCCCAATCTAAAGGCAGCCAAAGCCTAGAAAGATAAAGGCGGTTCTCCTGAAGATAAGATGACCTCACTCAAAGATAAAGATAAGATAAGATAAGATAAGATAACTAACTTATCTTATCTAAAAAGGTCACTCCTCACCATTATAAATACACTGGAGCACCCAGGTATAACTCATACTCTGATTTTACTCAATACCTGCTTAATACCCTTGCTAACTTAAGCATCGGAGTCCCTTGCAGGTACCCCCCACCCTTCGGTGATAAAGGATCAGCAGCACTCTCAGTTCCACAAGTCGGACACACCAGCTCCGGCCGCTATACACCTGCCGGACACGTCGGCTCCGACCAACACAGAAGATCTCGACCGAGATCGACCTACAGTTTCAGGTGACCCTCAGAACAGGTTCCCTGATCGCTTTCTATTATTATGCGTGCGCCACTTCCAGTTTTGTTTGAGGAACCGTCTACGTAGAGATTCCATTTTGTAGGGATTTCTGGGGTGTTCGTAAACTCTGCAATGAAGTCGGCCAGATACTGTGATTTGATGGTTATCTGAGCTTCATACTGAAGGTCGTATTTGGACAACTCGACTGCCCATTGCAAGATTCTTCCTGCTAAGTCTATTTTTTGTAAAATACCTTTTATGGGCTGGTTGGTCCAAACCCTGATGGTGTGGGCTTGGAAATATGGGCGAAGTCGTCGGGATGTTAGTTTGAGTGTATAGGCAAATTTTTCTATTTTTTGATAGTTCAGTTCGGACCATTGTAGTGTTTTGCTGATGAAGTATATAGGTTGTTGTCCACTGTCATTTTCTCGGACCAGTGCTGAGGCTACTGCCTGATTTCTGACTGCGAGGTACAATATAAGTGGTTCTCCTTCCCGTGGCTGACTTAGAATAGGTGGTTGTCCCAGGAATCTTTTGAAATCTTGGAAGGCTTGCTCGCACTCCATCGTCCATTCAAACCTCTTTCCCTTCCTTAGAGTGGCGTAGAAGGGGAGAGATCTTATTACCGATCCAGCTAAAAATCTAGACAAGGCTACCAATCTTCTATTGAGTTGTTGTACCTCTTTGACACAAGTCGGGCTCTTCATGTCGAGTATGGCCCGGCATTTATTCGAATTTGCCTCGATTCCTCTTTCTGTGAGCATAAAACCCAAGAATTTGCCAGCTTCTACTGCGAAGGTGCATTTTGCAGGGTTAAGTCGCATGTCATGCCTTCTTATAGTGTCGAATACTCGGGTGAGGTCCGACAGTAACGACTCTTCACTTTGTGTCTTTATTAACATGTCGTCCACGTAGACTTCCATGACTTTCCCGATGTGGTCTGCGAAGACCTTATTCATTAATCTTTGATAAGTGGCTCCTGCGTTTTTGAGTCTGAATGGCATGAAGATGTAACAGTAGTTTGCTTTCAAGGTTAATAATGAGGTTTTTTCTTGATCAGGTGGGTACATCGGGATTTGATTGTATCCCAAATAGGTGTCCATAAACGAGAGGTATTTGTATCCGGAGGAGGCATCCACCAGAGCGTCGATACTTGGGAGTGGATAAGGATCTTTTGGGTAGGCTTTGTTGAGATCAGTGTAGTCGGTGCACATGCGCCACTTCCCATTTGATTTTTTCACCAAGACGACGTTAGCTAGCCATAGTGGGTACTTGACCTCCCTTATGAATCCTGCATCTAGTAAGGCTTGTACCTGTTCTTCCACAGTTTAGGATCTTTCCGGTCCGAGCTTCCTATGCCTTTGCTGTACTGCCCGAGATCTTGGGTATACTTCGAGTTTATGGCACATTAGTTTGGGGGCTATG
>NC_029780.3:40739618-40739928 GCF_000817695.3 Arachis duranensis
AGGGTCGATCCCACAGAGATTGTTGGTATGAAGCAAGCTATGGTCATCCTGTAAATCTCAGTCAGGCGGATTATACTTGATTATGGATTTTCGAATAATAATAAATAATAAGCAGGAAATAAAAATAAATAACATAGGATAGAAATACTTATGTAAATTAATGGTGGGAATTTCAGATAAGCGTATGGAGATATTGTGCCCTTTCTTTTTCTACTTTCCTACTTCTTCCTTCAATCCTTCTTACTCCTTTCCATGGCAAGCTGTATGTAGGGCATCACCGTTGTCAATGGCTACATCCCATCCTCTCAGT
>NC_029780.3:40740027-40741318 GCF_000817695.3 Arachis duranensis
TCCCTTGATTCTTTTGCGTCTGTCACTAACGCCCAACCTTCAGGAGTTTGAAGCTCGTCACAGTCATTCAATTCCAGAATCTTACTCGGAATACCACAGACAAGGTTAGACTTTCCGGATTCCCATGAATGCCGCCATCAATTCTAGCTTATACCACGAAGATTCTGATTAAGGAATCCAAGAGATATGCGCCCGATCTAAGGTAGAACGGAAGTGGTTGTCAGTCACGTGCGTTCATAGGTGAGAATGATGATGAGTGTCACGGATCATCACATTCATCAAATTGAAGTGCAACGAATATCTTAGAATAGGAATAAAGAGATTTGAATAGAAAATAATAGTAATGGTATTAAAACTTGAGGTACAGCAGAGCTCCACACCCTTAATCTATGGCGTGTAGAAACTCCACCGTTGAAAATACATAAGTGAAAGGTTCAGGCATGGCCGAATGGCCAGCCCCCATGAAGGTCTAAGGACTAGGCGTCCAGAGATGTCTAATACACTAGAAAAAATTCCTATTTATAATAAACTAGCTGCTAGGGTTTACAGAAGTAAGTAATTGATGCATAAATCCACTTCCAGGGCCCACTTGGTGTATGTTTAGGCTGAGCTTGATCTATCTACGAGCTGAGGCTTCTTTTGGAGTTGAACGCCAAGTTGTAACGTGTTTTGGGCGTTCAACTCCGGTTCGTGACGTGTTTCTGGCATTTGACTCCAGACAACAACATGGAACTGGCGTTGAGCGCCAGTTTACGTCGTCTACTCACGAATAAAGTATGAACTATTATATATTGATAGAAAGCTCTACATGTCTACTTTCTAACGCTGCTAAGAGCGTGCCATTTGGAGTTCTGTAGCTCCAGAAAATCCGTTTCGAGTGAAGGGAGGTTAGATTCCAACAGCATCAGCAGTCCTTTGTCAGCCTTCTTATCAGAGTTTTGCTCAAGTCCCTCAATTTCAGCCAGAAAATACCTGAAATCATAGAAAAACACACAAACTCATAGTAAAATTCAGAAATGTGAATTTAGCATAAAAACTAATGAAAACATCCCTAAAAGTAACTAGATCATGCTAAAAACTACCTAAAAACAATGTCAAAAAGCGTATAAATTATCCGCTCATCACAACACCAAACTTAAATTGTTGCTTGTCCCCAAGCAACTGAAAATCAATTAGGATAAAAAAAGAGAATATACTATAAATTTCAAAATATCAATGAATATTAATTCTAATTAGATGAGCGGGACTTGTAGCTTTTTGCTTCTGAACAGTTTTGGCATCTCACTTTCTC
>NC_029780.3:40742088-40744860 GCF_000817695.3 Arachis duranensis
AGGAATCCTCTATGTCACAGTAAAGAGGTTCCTTATTGTTAGTAGAAGAAGAAAGGAATAAAAGTGGAGAATCCAATCACAAGGGTGAGGATAGAGGCAGTGATTGGAGATGAAAAGAGGTGAAGAGAAGTGTTAGTAAATAAATAAATAAATAGAAGACGAGAAGAGAGGGAGAATTCGAAAATAATTTTGAAAAAGTAGTTAATGATTTTCGAAAATTAAAGATAAGATATAATTAAAATTAAAATTTAAAACAATTAAAAAGAATTTTTAAAAAAGAGATGAGATATTTTCGAAAATTAAAGAGGGAAAAGTAGTTAGGTGGTTTTGAAAAAGATAAGAAACAAACAAAAATTCAAATAGTTAGTTGGAAAAGATATTAAAATCAAATTTGAAAAGATAAGAAGATAAGAAGTTAGAAAAGATATTTTAAAATCAAATTTTTTTGAAAAAGATAAAATTTTGAAAAAGATATGATAAAAAGATAAGATAAGAAGATATGATAAAAAGATAAGATTCTTAAAAAAAAGATATTTTGAAAAGGATTTAATTTTTAAAAATAAAAATTGATTACTTGACTAATAAGAAACTAAAAGATAGGATTCTAGAATTTAAAGATTGAACCTTTCTTAACAAGAAAGTAACAAACTTCAAATTTTTGAATCAATCAAATTAATTGTTAGTAAAGTTTCAAATCTTTTTTTTTTTTGAAAAAAAGATAAGAAAAGGATTTTGAAAATAAATTTTTAAAATTTCGAAAATTATTAAAAAAATGAAAAAGATGTGATTTTTAAAAAAGATTTTGAAAAGATAAGATTTTTAAAATTGAAAATTTGACTTGACTTATAAGTAACAACTAATTTTAAAATTTTTTTGACTAAGTCAACTTAAATTTTCAAAAATTTGGAAAAAATTAAGGAAAAGATATTTTTTTGATTTTTTAAATTTTTAATGATAAGAGAGAAAAACACAATTCTGACCCAAAACATGAAAATTTTGGATCAAAGCACATGATGCATGCAAGAACACTATGAATGTCAAGATGAACACCAAGAACACTTTGAAGATCATGATGAACATCAAGAAGATATTTTTGAAAAAATTTTGATGCAAAGAAAACATGTAAGACACCAAACATAGAAATTTTTAATGCTTAGAGAATATGAATGCAAAGATGCACATGAAAAACAACAAAAGACACAAAACAAGAAATCATCAAGATCAAACAAGAAGACTTACCAAGAACAACTTGAAGGTCATGAAGAACACCATGAATGCATGAATTTTTTTGAAAAAATGCAAGAACAATATGAATATGCAATTGACACCAAACTTAAAAATTGACTCAAGACTCAAACAAGAAACACAAAATATTTTTGGTTTTTATGATTTTATGATTTTTTTGGTATGTTCTTTATTTATTTTCGAAAAAAAGGAAAAAAAATTTTGAAAAAGTTTTGAAAACAAAACAAAAAGAAAATTACCTAATCTGAGCAACAAGATGAACCGTTAGTTGTCCATACTCGAACAATCCCCAGCAACGGCGCCAAAAACTTGGTGGACGAAATTGTGATCATCAAAATTGGACTCTTTGTACTTGTATGAAATTTATTATAATGGCTCTTTGCTATGTGTGGACACAACTCCGTTCAACTAACCAGCAAGTGTACTGGGTCGTCGGGCTGTTTTGGGCGTTCAACGCCAGGTTGTAACCTGTTTCTGGCGTTGAACTCCAACTTGTAACTTGTTTCTGGCGCTGGACGCCAGACTGCAACATGGAACTGGCGTTGAATGCCAGTTTATGTCGTCTATCTTCGCGCAAAGTATGGACTATTATATATTGCTGGAAAGCCCTGGATGTCTACTTTCCAACGCCATTGAGAGCGCGCCAATTGGCCTCCTGTAGCTCCAAAAAATCCATTCCGAGTGTAGGGAGGTCAGGATCCAACAACATCCGCAGTCCTTTTTCAGCCTAACTCAGATTTTTGCTCAGCTCCCTCAATTTCAGCCAGAAAATACCTGAAATCACAGAAAAACACACAAACTCATAGTAAAGTCCAGAAATATGATTTTTGCCTAAAAACTAATAATATTCTACTAAAAACTAATTAAAACATGCTAAAATCTACATGAAATTACCCCCAAAAAGCGTATAAAATATCCGCTCATCAGTTGGAATAGAATCCAGGGATTCTTTTGCGTCTGTCACTAACGCCCAGTCCTCAGGAGTTTGAAGCTCGTTACAGTCATTCAATCCCGGAATCCTACTCGGAATACCACAGACAAGGTTAGACTTTCCAGATTCCCATGAATGCTGCCATCAATTCTAACTTATACCACGAAGATTCTGATTAAGGAATCCAAGAGATATGCGCCCAGCCTAAGGTAGAACGGAAGTGGTTATCAATCACGTGCGTTCATAGGTGAGAATGATGATGAGTGTCACGGATCATCACATTCATCAAATTGAAGTGCAATGAATATCTTAGAACATAAATAAATCGAATTGGATGGAAAATAGTAGTAATTGCATTAAAACTTGAGGTACAGCAGAGCTCCACATCCTTAATCTATGGTGTGTAGAAACTCCACCGTTGAAAATACATAAGTGATCAAGGTTCAGGCATGGCCGAATGGCCAGCCCCCAAAATGAAAACCAGGAGGTCAAAATCAGATATGAACCAAGATGTCTAATACACTAGTAAAAAGTTCTATTTATAATAAACTAGCTACTAGGGTTTACAGAAGTAAGTAATTGATGCATAAATCACT
>NC_029780.3:40744960-40745695 GCF_000817695.3 Arachis duranensis
ACGACTTTAACCACTCAGTCTCAAGCTTTTCACTTGGACTTGCATGCCACAAGCACATGGTTAGGGACAGCTTTGATTTAGCCGCTTAGGCCTGGATTTTATTTCCTTGGGCCCTCCTATCCATTGATGCTCAAAGCCTTGGATCCTTTTTACCCTTGCCTTTTGGTTTTAAGGGCTAATGGCTTTTTTTTTAATTTTTCTTTTTCTTTCTATTTTTTTCTTTCACAAGCTTTTACTTTTTCATTGCTTTTTCTTGCTTCAAGAATCAATTTCATGATTTTTCAGATTATCAATAACATTTCTCTTTGTTCATCATTCTTTCAAGAGCCAAGAATTTTAACATTCATAAACAACAAGATCAAAAATATGCATTGTTCAATCATTCATTCAGAAAACAAAAAGTATTGTCACCACATCAATATAATTAAACTAAATTCAAGGATAAATTCAAAACTCATGTACTTCTTGTTCTTTTGAATTAGAAACATTTTTCTTTTAAGAGAGGTGAAGGATTTATGGAATTTATTTATAGCCTTAAGACATAGTTACTAAATACTAATGATCATGAAGTAGAGACACAAATATAGATGACATAATAAGCATAAAAACCAAAAAAAACAGAAAAAAATAAGAACAATGAATGAGTCCACCTTCGTGGTGTCTTCTTCTTGAAGGACCAATGATGTCCTTAAGCTCTTCTATGTCCCTTCCTTGCCTTTGTTGCTCCTCCCTCAT
>NC_029780.3:40748268-40773733 GCF_000817695.3 Arachis duranensis
AATGCAGCATGGAACTGGCGTTGAGCGCCAGTTTACGTCGTCTACTCACGAATAAAGTATGAACTATTATATATTGATGGAAAGCTCTGGATGTCTACTTTCCAACGCTGCTAAGAGCATGCCATTTGGAGTTCTGTAGCTCCAGAAAATCCGTTTCGAGTGAAGGGAGGTCAGATTCCAACAGCATCAGCAGTCCTTTGTCAGCCTTCTTATCAGAGTTTTGCTCAAGTCCCTCAATTTCAGCCAGAAAATACCTGAAATCATAGAAAAACACACAAACTCATAGTAAAATCCAGAAATGTGAATTTAGCATAAAAACTAATGAAAACATCCCTAAAAGTAACTAGATCATGCTAAAAACTACCTAAAAACAATGTCAAAAAGCGTATAAATTATCCGCTCATCAGTACTTGACTTCTTTTATGAATCCTGCCTCCAGTAGAGCTTGCACCTGCTCTTACACAGCTTGGGATTATTTTGGTCCGAGCTTTCTACGTCTCTGCTGTACTAGCCAAGATCCTGGGTAGACTGCTGATGAGCGGATAATTTATACGCTTTTTGGCATTGTTTTTAGGTAGTTTTTAGTAGGATCTAGCTACTTTTAGGGATGTTTTTATTAGTTTTTATGAAAAATTCACATTTCAAGACTTTACTATGAGTTTGTGTGTTTTTCTGTGATTTCAGGTATTTTCTGGCTGAAATTGAGGGACCTGAGCAAAAATCTGATAGGAGGCTGAAAAAGGACTGCTGATGTTGTTGGATTCTGACCTCCCTGCACTCGAAATAGATTTTCTGGAGCTACAGAACTCCAAATGGCATGCTCTTAATTGCGTTGGAAAGTAGACATCCAGGGATTTCCAGCAATATATAACAGTCCATACTTTATTCAAGTTTAGATGACGCAAACTGGCGTTCAACACCAGTTCCATGCTGTATTCTGGAGTAAAACGCCAGAAACGCGTCACAAACCAGAGTTAAACGCCAAAAACACGTTACAACTTGGCGTTTAACCCCAAGAGAAGTCTTTGGAAGCTCAAGCTCATCCCAAGCACACACCAAAGTGGGCCCCGGAAGTGGATTTCTGCACTTAGACTTATTTCTGTAAACCTTAGTAGCTAGTTTAGTATAAATAGAACTTTTTACTATTGTACTAAGCGTCTTTTGACCAGATCTTTGATCAGTTTTATGCTATCTTAGACTTTTGTGGAGGCTGGCCGTTTGGCCATGCCTGGACCTCTATCACTTATGTATTTTCAACGATGGAGTTTCTACACACCATAGATTAAGGTGTGGAGCTCTACTGTTCCTCAAGTATTAATGCAAAGTACTATTGTTCTTCTATTCAATTCATGCTTATTCTTATTCTAAGATATTCATTCGCACTTCAACTTGATGAATGTGATGATCCGTGACACTCATCACTATTCTCACTTATGAACGCATGCCTGACAAACACTTCCGTTCTACCTGCGAATGCTAGAGTGTGTATCTCTTGGATTCCTGACCCACGACGCATGGTTGCCTCGCCTGACAACCGAGTCTCCCATTTCGTGAGATCAGAGTCTTCGTGGTATAAGCTAGAATTATTGGCGGCCATTCCTAAGATCCGGATAGTCTAAACCTTGTCTGTGGTATTCCGAGTAAGATCTGAGATGGGATGACTGTGACGAGCTTCAAACTCGCGAGTCTTGGGCGTAGTGACAGACGCAAAAGAATCACTTGATTCTATTCCAACATGATCGAGAACCGACAGATGATTAGCCGTGCTGTGACAGCGCATTTGGACCATTTTCATTGAGAGGATGGGAAGTAGCCATTGACAACGATGATGCCCTACATATAGCTTGCCATAGAAAGGAGTAAGAATGATTGGGTTAAAGCAGTAGGAAAGCAGAGAATCAGAAGGAACACAGTATCTTCATACGCTTATCTGAAATTTCCACCAATGAATTACATAAGTATCTCTATCTTTATTTTATGCTTTATTTATCTTTATATTCGAAAACTATTATAACCATTTGAATCCGCCTGACTGAGATTTACAACATGACCATAGCTTGCTTTATACCAACAATCTCCGTGGGATCGACCCTTACTCACGTAAGGTTTATTACTTGGACGACCCAGTGCACTTGCTGGTTAGTTGTGCGAAGTTGTGAAGAATGTGTGTGAACCATAGTATTGTGCACTAAGTTTTTGGAGCCATTGCTAGGAATTGTTCGAGTTGTGAAAAGTATGAGTCACAATTTTGCCTACCAACTGCCAGCTTGTGGCACATTAACTTAGGGTCTATGCTCGGCATATCTGCGGCCTTCCATGCGAAGAGGTCGGCATTGCTTCATAAGAACTGTATGAGGGACTCCTTTTCGTCCCCTTTTAGGATTGTGCCAATATTGGTCGTTTTATCTGGAGCATCTCCGATTTGAACTTTTTCTGTTTCACCTTCAGGTTGTGGACGAAGTTCTTCCCGTCCCCGAACTCTCCCGAGCTCAATGGCATGGATTTCTTCTCCTTTGCCTCTGAGGTTCAGACTTTCGTTGTAGCAACGGCGCGCTGTCTTCTGGGCTGCTCTTACTGTTGCGATTCCTTCTGTGGTCAGGAACTTCATGCATAGATGTAGAGTCGAGACTGCTGCGCCAAGCTGATTTAGCGTTGTCTGACCTATCAGGGCATTGTAGGCTGTACCTACGTCGAGCACGATGTAGTCTATGTTGAGTGTCCTTGTTTAATTTCCTTTTCCAAAGGTGGTGTGCAAAGAGATATATCCAAGTGGATGGATTGGAGTGTCTCCCAACTTGAATAGGCTGCTTGGATATGCTTTGAGCTCTTTTTTCTCTAGGCCAAGTTTGTCGAAGGCCGTTTTAAACAGAATGTCTGCCGAGCTTCCCTGGTCTACCAACGTGCGGTGGAGATTAGCGTTGGCTAATATGATAGTGATGACCATGGGATCGTCATGTCTTGAGATGACACAAGCTGCGTCTTCTTTAGTGAAGGTGATAGTGGGGAGTTCGGGTGCTCCTTCTCCTCCTTTGACATTATATATTTCCTTCAGATGTCTTTTGCGAGATGATTTGGAGACTCCTCCTCTTGTGAATCCTCCATCTATCATGTGGACGTGTCTCTCCGGGGTGCGAGGTGGTTGTTCAGTTCGTCCAACCTCTTCGTCTCTTCTTTTTTTTTTTTGGCTCATCTGATTTGTTGGCTAAGTACCGATCTAGTCTTCCCTTTCTTACCAATTTTTCTATGATTTTCTTTAAATCAAAGCATTTGGTGGTGGGATGTTCATAGATTCGATGGTATTCACAGTACTCTGTTTTATCTCCCCCTCCCTTCTTGCTTTTGAGTGGGCGAAGTGGAGGTATCTTTTCTATGTGGCATACTTCTCGATAGACATCTACGAGAGACACTCGAAGAGGGGTGTAATTGTGATATTTCTTGATCTTTTCACCATGCTGGTCTTGTTTTTTCTTGTATTCTTTATCCTTATCCTGGGAAGAATAGGAGAGTCAGAATTTTGAGGTCTCTCCTAATCGGGAGTTTTCCTCCATGTTGATGTACTTTTCGGCTCGTTCTTGTACCTCATTTAGAGATGTGGCATGTTTTTTCGATATGGAGTGACTAAAAGGTCCCTCTCGTAGGCCATTGATGAGGCCCATAATGGCTGCTTCTGTTGGTAGATTTTGTATGTCCAAACATGCCTTGTTGAATCTTTCCATGTAGCTACGAAGACTTTCCCGATCTCCTTGCTTGATCCCTAGTAGACTTGGGGCATGTTTAGTTTTGTCCTTCTGAATGGAGAATTTGGCTAGAAAATTTTTGGCTAAGTCGTCATAGCTTGAGATGGACCTGGGGGGTAGGTTGTCAAACCATTTAATTGCCGTTTTTGTCAAAGTAGTTGGGAAGGCTTTGCACCGAGTTACATCTGAGGCATCGGTGAGATACATTCTACTTCGGAAGTTGCTGAGATGATGGCTGGGATCTGTCGTGCCATCGTACAGGGTCATGTCGGGAGGTTTGAAGTCTTTTGGGATTTTGTCCTTCATGATCTCTTTGGTGAACGGGTCTTGGTCTTTGCAGGAGCTATCCTCGTGGCTGGATCGAGTAGTTTTAGCTTTGAGATCGGCTTCGATCTTCAGGAGCTTGTCCTCTAATTCGCGACGCCACCTAGCCTCTCTTTGTAAGTCTCTCCCGGTTTCCTGCTGGTACTCGACCTCTTTTTCAAGTTGTTTTAGGCGATCCTGAAGTCCATGGCTCCTGTGCTTGGGGAGTTCTTGTCTTTGTTAGGTTGAGAAGTGTCATCTAGTGTAACCTATGCGTTCTTAAGTGGCGTTCGGTTCTCTATATCAGAGTTGTTTGTTGTCTAGGTTGTCAACCATGATCATGGGATGACTTCCAGGTTCCCGACAACGGCACCAATGTTTCGAGGGTTACCTGAAAGTGTAGGTCGATCTCGAACGAGATCTTCTGTGCTGATCAGAGATGACGGGTCCGGCTTGTGCGTGGCGACTGGAGCTGTCGTATCTGACTTGTTGGACTGGCAATGCTACTGATCCTTTGTCACCGGAGGGTGGTGGTACCTGCAAGGGACTCTGATGCTTAAGTTAGCAAGGGTATTAAGCAGGTTTTATGTAGAATCAGAGTATGAGTTACACTTGGGTGCTCCAGTGTATTCATAATAGTGTGGAATGATCTTTCTGGAGATAAGATAGTTATCTTATCTTATCTTTGAGTGAAGTCATCTTATCTTTAAGGGAACTGGTGCACGAAATTGCAATCACACTTTTGCAATTCCGCACAACTAACCAGCAAGTGCACTGGGTCGTCCAAGTAATACCTTACGTGAGTAAGGGTCGATCCCACGGAGATTGTCGGCTTGAAGCAAGCTATGGTTATCTTATAACTCTTAGTCAGGATATCAATAATTATCAGGGTTGATTGTAAAAAGCAAAAGAACATGAAATAAGTACTTGTTTTGCAGTAATGGAGAACAGGTTGAGGTTTTGGAGATGCTCTATCTTCTGAATCTCTGCTTTCCTACTGTCTTCTTCTTCAAGCACGCAAGACTCCTTCCATGGCAAGCTGTATGTAGGATTTTACCGTTGTCAATGGCTACCTCCCATCCTCTCAGTGAAAATGTTCAACGCGCTCTGTCACAGCACGGCTAATCATCTGTCGGTTCTCAATAACGGAGGTGGTTGTCAGGCACACGTTCATAGGTGAGAATGATGATGAGTGTCACAGATCATCACATTCATCGGGTTTAGGAACAAGTGATATCTTAGAATAGAAGCAAGCGTGATTGAATGAAAAACAGTAGTAATTGCATTAATCCATCAAGACACAGCAGAGCTCCTCACCCCCAACCATGGGGTTTAGAGACTCATGCTGTAGAAGATACAATAAGAAGCGTATATAGTGTCATGAGGTACAGATACAATATCAAAAGGTCCTATTAATAGTGAACTAGTAACCTAGGGTATACAGAAATGAGTAAATGACGTAAAAATCCACTTCCGGGGTCCACTTGGTGTGTGCTTGGGCTGAGCATTGAACCTTTCATGTGTAGAGACTTTTTCTAGAGTTAAACGCCAGCTTTTATGCCAGTTTGGATGTTTAACTCCAATTTTTGTGCCAGTTCCGGCGTTAAACACCGGGAATTCTGAGGCTGATTTGCAATGCCGGTTTGGGCCATCAAATCTCGAGCAGAGTATGGACTATTATACATTGCTGGAAAGCCCAGGATATCTACTTTCCAACGCAATTGAGAGCGCGCCTATTGGGTTTCTATGGCTCTAGAAAATCCACTTCAAGTGCAGGGAGGTCAGAATCCAACAGCATCTGCAGTCCTTTTCGGCCTCTAAATTAGATTTTTGCTCAGGTCCCTCAATTTCAGCCAGAAAATACCTGAAATCACAAAAAAACACACAAACTCATAGTAAAGCCCAGAAAAGTGAATTTTGACTAAAAACTAATGAAAATGTAATAAAAACTGACTAAAATATACTAAAAACATACTAAAAACAATGCCAAAAAGCGTATAAATTATCCGCTCATCACAACACCAAACTTAAATTGTTGCTTGTCCCCAAGCAACTGAAAATCAAAATAGAATAAAAAGAAGAGAATATACTATAGACTCCAAAATATCAAAGAAACTTAGCTCCAATTAGATGAGCGGGACTAGTAGCTTTTTGCTTCTGAACAGTTTTGGCATCTCACTTTATCCCTTGAAGTTTAGAATGATTGGCATCTATAGGAACTCAGAACTCAGATAGTGTCATTGATTCTCCTAGTTCTCTCTTTTTTTTTTGTACTCACTGCTTTTTCTTGCTTCAAGAATCAATTTGATGATTTTTCAGATCCTCAATAACATTTCTTCTTTTCCATCATTCTTTCAAGAGCCAATAATTTTAACATTCTTAAAACAACAAATTCAGAAGACATATGCACTGTTCAAGCATTCATTCAGAAAACAAAAAGTATTGTCACCACATCAAACTAATTCAACTAGTTTCAAAGATGAATTCGAAATCCTGTATTTCTTGTTCTTTTGTGATTAAAGCATTTTTCATTTAAGAGAGGTGATGGATTCATAGGACATTCATAGCTTTAAGACATGAACATTAAAATTTTTTTAATCATGAATTAAGAACAAGACTCAAAAATAGATATAAGATAAGACTAATAGTAATAGAGAACAAAAAATTTAAAGAGACTCCTAATGATAGAGGTTATCACAGAGTTAGGACTCAACAACCTTGATTTTGAGAAGTGGATGCTCCCTCAACTTGTGGGATATTTGACCCTTCAAGGGAAAGCTTTTGGCGCTTCAACTCCTGTAGCTCACGCCCCTGCTTCTCTTGTTCCTTCAGGAATTTGCAGAGCATGCAGTTTTGATTCTGCTGTTCTTCCTTAATTTGTTCCATAGCTTCTTGCAGCTTGGCAACAGATGCTTCTAGACGAGTCCAGTAGTCAATTTCAGGAAGTTCAGGGAGGAACTCCTGCGCCCTCCTTTTGATAGAGTTATCTTGCATTTGTCCTTCCATTGACCTCTTGGTGATTGGGTGCTCAATTGGGATGAATTCATCTATTCCCATCCTCACCCCAGCATCTTTACATAGCAAAGAGATTAAGCTTGGGTAAGCCAGTTTGGCTTCAGTGGAGTTCTTGTTTGCAATTGTGTAGATTTCACAAGCAATCAGATGATGAATCTCCACTTCTTTTCCCAGCATAATACAATGAATCATCACAGCTCTCTTAATAGTAACCTCAGAACGGTTACTAGTGGGCAAGATAGAACGCCCTATGAAGTCCAACCAGCCTCTTGCAACTGGTTTGAGATCTCCCCTCTTGAGTTGGTTTGGGATACCTTTTGAATTGGTCATCCACTTGGTTCTAGGGAGGCATATGTCCTCTAGAACTTGATCCAACCCCTTATCTACTCTCACCATTCTCCTATTAAAGGATTCAGGATCATCTTGTAGTTGAGGTAATTTGAAGACCTCTCTTATTTTGTCTAGATGGAAGTAAATAATTCTCCTTCTGACCATGGTTCTGTAGGTATGAAAAGCGGTTCCAGTCATTCTCTGCTTATCTGTCAGCCACAGATTTGAGTAGAATTCCTAAACCATATTTCTCCCAACCTTTGTCTCAGGGTTGGTTAGAACTTCCCATCCTCTGTTTCGAATTTGCTCTTGGATCTCCGGATATTCATCTTCTTTCAGATCAAATTTAACTTCTGGGATCACTGACCTTAGACCCATTATTTTGTGGTAATGGTCTGCATGTTCTTTGGTTAAGAACTTTTCTTGACTCCAAAGGTCTTTTGGAGCATTCTCTTTCTTGCCTCTTGAATTGGTTTGTTTTCCTTTGGGGGCCATGATCTTGATGAGCTTTAACTTAGTGATCACGGAAAAACACACCAAACTTAGAGGTTTGCTTGTCCTCAAGCAAAAGAAAAGAAAGAGGAGAGAGAGGAGGAGAGCAAATTCGAATGGTGGGAAAGGGGGGTGTGGCCAAACATTTATTTATAAGGAAGGGAGAGAGAGTTCAAAAATTTTGAAGGAGATTTGAGAAGATATGGAAGGAAATTGAGAGATATTTGAGTTTTTGAAGAAGATTTGGAAAGGATTTGAAAGAGATTTGAAGAGTGATTTTAATTTTGAAAATTTGAAGGTGAATGAGGAAGATTTGAAATGTATTTCTGTAGAAGATTATGGATCAAAACAGGAAAGTTTGAAAAGATGTGAAGTGGAAAGCAAAATCTCTGTCTCCCACCTTTCAGGCGTTAAACGCCCAGAATGGTATCCATTCTGGCGTTTAACACCCAAATGTTGGCCAATTTGGGCATTTAACGCCCAGCCAGGTGCCCTGGCTGGCGTTAAACGCCAGAAACCCCTTCATCACTGGGCGTTTTGCTAAACGCCCAAGATGCTGCACACCTGGCATTAAACACCCAGAATGGTGCCCATTCTGGCGTTAACACCCAAAATGGCACCTTTACTGGCGTTAAACACCCAGAATGGTGCCCATTCTGGCGTTTAACGCCCAAAGTACCCCTTACTGGCGTTTTTTTGCCAGCAAGCTCCTTTACTCTACTTTTTGCACTGAATCCTTCTGTAACTCTGTGAATTCCTTCAATTTTGATGATTGCCCTTTGAGAATATGCATCAAAATCTGATTAAACAAAACAGGTAACCTGCTAATGACTGGGTTACCTCCCAGCAAGCGCTTCTTTATTGTCTTTAGCTGGACCTTCATTGAGAATCATTCAAGCCTCAGTTTTGAGCATTCTTGCTCAAAGTTGCTTTCAAGATAATGCTTGATCCTCTGCCCATTAACAATGAACTTTTTTATCAGAATCAGTATCTTGAAGCTCAACATATCATATGGTGACACTCCTGTAATCACATACGGACCCCTCCAACGGGATTTAAGTTTTCCTGGGAACAGTCTGAGCCTAGAGTTGAAGGGCAGAACTTTTTGTCCTGGCTCAAAGATTCTGCATGACAACTTCTTGTCATGCCACTTCTTTGCCTTTTCCTTATAAATTTTTGCATTTTCAAAGGCATTGAGTCTAAATTCGTCTAGCTCATTTAGCTGGAGTAATCTTTTTTCACCAGCTAACTTAGCATCCAGGTTTAGGAATCTGGTTGCCCAGTAGGCTTTATGTTCCAATTCCACGGGCAGATGACAGGCCTTGCAATCACACTTTTGCAATTCCGCACAACTAACCAGCAAGTGCACTGGGTCGTCCAAGTAATACCTTACGTGAGTAAGGGTCGATCCCACGGAGATTGTCGGCTTGAAGCAAGCTATGGTTATCTTATAACTCTTAGTCAGGATATCAATAATTATCAGGGTTGATTGTAAAAAGCAAAAGAACATGAAATAAGTACTTGTTTTGCAGTAATGGAGAACAGGTTGAGGTTTTGGAGATGCTCTATCTTCTGAATCTCTGCTTTTCTACTGTCTTCTTCTTCAAGCACGCAAGACTCCTTCCATGGCAAGCTGTATGTAGGGTTTCACCGTTGTCAATGGCTACCTCCCATCCTCTCAGTGAAAATGTTTAACGCGCTCTGTCACAGCACGGCTAATCATCTGTCGGTTCTCAATCAGGTTGGAATAGAATCCAGTGATTCTTTTGCGTTTGTCACTAACGCCCAGCCTTCAGGAGTTTGAAGCTCGTCATAGTCATTCAATCCTTGAATCCTACTCAGAATACCATAGACAAGGTTTAGACCTTCCGGATTCTCTTGAATGCCACCATCAATTCTAGCTTATACCACGAAGATTCTGATGGAGGAATCCAAGAGATATCTACTCAATCTAAGGTAGAACGGAGGTGGTTGTCAGGCACACGTTCATAGGTGAGAATGATGATGAGTGTCACAGATCATCACATTCATCGGGTTTAGGAACAAGTGATATCTTAGAATAGAAGCAAGCGTGATTGAATGAAAAACAGTAGTAATTGCATTAATCCATCAAGACACAGCAGAGCTCCTCACCCCCAACCATGGGGTTTAGAGACTCATGCTGTAGAAGATACAATAAGAAGCGTATATAGTGTCATGAGGTACAGATACAATATCAAAAGGTCCTATTAATAGTGAACTAGTAACCTAGGGTATACAGAAATGAGTAAATGACGTAAAAATCCACTTCAAGGGTCCACTTGGTGTGTGCTTGGGCTGAGCATTGAACCTTTCATGTGTAGAGACTTTTTCTGGAGTTAAACGCCAGCTTTTATGCCAGTTTGGGCGTTTAACTCCAATTTTTGTGCCAGTTCCGGCGTTAAACGCTAGGAATTCTGAGGCTAATTTGTAACGCCGGTTTGGGCCATCAAATCTCGGGCAAAGTATGAACTATTAAACGTTGCTGGAAAGCCCAGGATGTCTACTTTCTAACACAATTCAGAGCGCGCCAATTGGGCTTCTGTAGCTCTAGAAAATTCACTTCGAGTGCAGGAAGGTCAGAATCCAACAGCATCTGCAGTCCTTTTCGGCCTCTAAATCAGATTTTTGCTCAGGTCCCTCAATTTCAGCCAGAAAATACCTGAAATCACAGAAAAACACACAAACTCATAGTAAAACCCAGAAAAGTGAATTTTGACTAAAAACTAATGAAAATGTAATAGAAACTTACTAAAATATACTAAAAATATACTAAAAACAATGCCAAAAAGCGTATAAATTATCCGCTCATGAGGAACCGCCCTTATCTCTCTAGGCTTTGGGCTGTGAAGAACTGAAGATAGATGGTTTAGAAGTTATAATAAATTCTCGTTGCAAGTATAGTTTCTAAACCAAGCAATCAACCTTTCTTACGAACGTTTGGTTGTCACAAGTAACAAACCCAATAAAATTTATAAACCGAAGTATTCAAACCTCGGGTCGTCTTCTCAAGGAATTGTAGGGAGGTGTGTTTTATTATTGGTTATGGAAAACACTTTTTTGGGTTTTGAAAAGGTGTTGAACAAGAAAAATGGATTGCAGGGAATTAATAAATTAATAACTAATAAAACTCTTGGCAAGGTATGAAAATTAGAAGTCCTATCCTAGTTATCCTTATCAATGGTGATGAGAATTACATTTTTCCTCCCACTAAGTCAACCTCTAACTATGAAGGTCAGTTAAGTGGACAAATTAATTTAACACCTAAAGTCCTAGTCAATTCCTTAAGGAAAGACTAGAGTTATAGGAATCTAAGTTAATCAGCAAAGATAATAATTATCAATCACGATGAGTTTGACAACACAAGAGTCACCAATTAATCAACCAAAGCCAATAGTAAATAATCTAAATTATAAATAGGGAAAAGCAATCATGAGTCTGGAATATCTCAAATTACATTAATTAAGAAAATCATAACATGAATGGTCCATAAACAAATAAAAGAGAAAACAAATAAGAAGAACATTGAACCTGGTATGAAGAAACAATCCTAATGACTAAAAGAAATCCTAAATCCTTTAAGAGGAATCCTAATCATAAATCCTAAGAGAGAGGAGAGAACCTCTCTCTCTAAAAGTTACATCTAAATTGTAAAAAGTTTGAGTTATGAATCAATGTATGAATTCTCCCTTCATTCTTCTACTTTGCAGCCTTTAATCCATGTTTTCTGGGCCGAGAACTGGATCAAAAACAGCCCAGAATTCGTTGGTTATGAAATCTGCCACGCTGATTTTCGTCACTGCGATGCATCCGCGTGGAGCACGCGTTCGTGTCACCTAGCTGTACGGTCACTATGGCAAATTATATATCAAATTGAAGCCCCGGCCGTTAGCTTTCCAACGCAACTGGAACCGCCTCATTTGGACCTCTATAGCTCAAGTTATGACCGTTTGAGTACAAAGAGGTCAGGCTGACAGCTTTGGCAATTTCTTCAACTTCTTGTATTCCTTCCACTTTTGCATGCTTCCTTTCCATCCTCTGAGCCATTCCTGCCCTGTAATCTCTGAAATCACTTAACACACATATCAAGGTATCGAATGATAATAAGAGAGGATTTAAATAAAAGAAAATAAAAGCCAAAGAAGCATGTTTTTAATCATAGCACAAAATCAGGAAGGAGAATGTAAAACCATACAAATCATAGGAATAAGTGGGCAAAGGCTTGATAAAAACCACTCAATTGAGTACAACATAAACCATAAAATAGTGGTTTATCAGGCTGACTTTAGATTTGGGTCGTGTTCCTTTGTTTGGGCCTCTTTTGGCGATTTGGCCGAGCTCTTTGAGAAGAGGTCAGATAGCCCTGACCTGAAGAGGTCGGTTGACTTGTCGTTTAAACATCATGGGTCAGACAGTTCGACCCAAGGTATGAACACCCAGGTTTCGTATTGGCTAGTTTTGAAAGTACGTCAGCTCGGGTATTTTGTTCCTGAGGTATATGTCGAATCTCATATCCTATGAATTTTCTGAGCTATTCTGTGGTTTTGTCTAGGTACTTCTTCATGGTGGGATCCTTAGCCTAGTAGCTCCCTTCTATTTGCGAGGTAACCACCTGTGAATCGCTGAAAATAGTAAGCTTTTGAGCACCAACCTCCTTAGCCAACTTCAAACCTGCCAGTAGGGCTTCGTACTCGGCATGGTTGTTTGAGGCAAAGAACTCGAATTTTAAAGAGAGCTCAAGTTGAGTTCCTTGATTTCTCTCTAACATTACTTTGGCCCCACTTCCAGCTTTATTTGAGGAATCGTCAACGTAGAGGTTCCAGCTAGTGGGGGTGTCTCGGGCGTTAGTGTATTCTGCAACGAAGTCGGCCAGATATTGGGACTTGATGGCTGTCCATTGTAGAATTTGTCCAGATACTTAAGGTCGAACTCGGATAACTCGACTGCCCATTGTAGAATTTGTCCAGCTAAGTCTGTTTTTTGTAGAATACTTTTTATAGGTTGATTGGTTTGGATTTTGATAGTATGGGCCTGAAAGTATGGTCAGAGTCGTCGAGAAGTAAGTATAAGAGCGTAGGCGAACTTTTCTATCTTTTGATAGTTTAGTTTATCCCCTTGCAAAGTCTTACTGATAAAGTAGATAGGTTGCTGTCCGTTTTTGTCTTCTCTGACTAGTGCCGAAACTATTGCCTGACTTCCTATAGCAAGGTATAGGATTAGCTCTTCACCTTCCCTGGGTCGGGTTAGGATAGGTGGTCTTCCTAGGAATGTTTTGAAATCTTAAAAGGCTTGTTCGCATTCTAGAGTCCATTCAAAGCTCTTTCCTTTCCTTAGTATTGCGTAGAAAGGGAGAGATCTTAAGGCCAATCTAGCTAGGAATCTAGATAGAGCCGCTAGTCTTCCGTTGAGCTTCTAGACTTCTTTAACACAGGTTGGGCTTTCATGTTAAGTATGGCTTGACACTTATCCGGGTTTGCTTCAATTCCCCTTTGGGTGAGCATGAAGCCCAAGAATTTGCCAGCTTTTACCGTAAAAGTGCATTTTGCGGGGTTAAGTCTCATCCCATGCTTTCTTATGGTGTGGAATACTTCAGTGAGGTCAGAAAATAATGTTTCTTCTCTTTGTGTTTTTACCAGCATGTCGTCTACATAAACCTCCATCAACTTCCCGATGTGATTGGCGAAAACTTTGTTCATCAGTCTCTGGTATATAGCTCCTACGTTCTTGAGTCCGAAGGGCATGAATATGTAGCACTAGTTTGCACTTGGGGGTAAGAATGAGGTTTTCTCTTGGTCGGGCTGATACATCGGGATTTGATTGTATCCTGAGTAAGCGTCCATGAAGGAGAGGTACTTATACCCCGATGAAGCGTCGACTAGTGTGTCTATGTTCGGGAGTGGGTAGGGATTTTTTGGGCAGGCTTTGTTGGGGTCTGTGTAATCAGTGCACATCTGCCACTTCCCATTTGACTTTTTAACCAGTACTACATTGGCTAGCCATAATGGGTACTTTACCTCCCTTATGAACTCTGCCTCCAACAAGGCCTGTACCTGCTCCTCTACGGCTTGCGACCTCTCTGGGCCGAGCTTTCTACGCTTCTATTGCACTGGCAGAGACCTAGGATATACGGCTAACTTATGACACATTAGTCCGGGATCAATACCGGGCATGTCGGCGGCCTTCCATGCAAAGAGGTTGGAATTATCCCTTAGGAGCTTTGTTAGCAGCTCCTTTAGGTCTCCTTTTAGATTCGCTCCTATGCTTGTTATTTTTCCTTGAGTGTCTCCGATTTGAACTTCTTTAGTCTCACCTTCCGATTGAGGGCAGAGTTCCTCATGAGCTCGGATTCCCCCGAGTTCTATAGTATTGGTTTCCTCTCCTCTGGGATCGCCTTTAAGGTTCAGACTTTCGTTGTAACAGCATCACGTGAGTTTTTGGTCCCCCTTTTTGGTAGCGATCCCTTCTGTAGTTGGGAACTTCATGCATAGGTGTGGAGTGGAGACCACCACGGCGAGTTGATTTAACGTTGTCTGACTTATGAAGGCGTTGTATGCGGAGCTCACGTCGACTACTATGTAGTCTATGCTTAACGTTCTTGATCGTGTTCCTTTCCAAATGTTGTGTGTAGTGGAATGTACCCAAGTGGTTAGACTGGAGCATCTTCGAGCCCGAAAAAGCTATTTGGATATGCTCTGAGCTCTTTCTCTTATAGGCCGAGCTTGTCGAAGGCGGATTTGAATAGGATATCCACGGAGCTTCCTTGGTCTACCAACGTTCGGTGGAGATTGGCGTTGGCAAGTATGATGGTAATGACTACGGGGTCATCATGCCCCGGGATGATCCCTGTGGCATCTTCTTGCGTGAAGGTAATAGTGGGGAGGTCAGATGACCTGTCCCCTTCTCTGACATGATACACCTCTTTAAGTTGTCTTTTGCGGGATGACTTAGAGATCTATCCTCCTGCGAATCCTCCGTTTATCATGTGAACATGTCTCTTAGGGGTGTGAGGGGGTCATTCAACTCTTTCGACCTCTTCATCCCTTCTTCTCTTTTTCGGTTCATCCGCCCTATTGGCTAAGAACCGACCTAGTCACCCTTCTCGTGCCAATTTTTCTATGACATTCTTTAGGTCGTAGCACTCATTGGTAGAATGCCCGTAGATTTGGTGGTATTTGCAATACTCTGTCTGACTTCCTCCTCTCTTGTGTTTAATCGGGCAAGGCGGTGGGATCTTCTCAGTGTTGCATATCTCCCGGTAAATGCCCACAAGAGACACCCGAAGAGGGGTGTAGTTGTGGTACTTTCTGTGTTTCTCAATGGGTTGGTCTTCTTTCTTCCTGGACTCTTTATCCTTGTCCCGATGTGGGTAGGAGAATCCGGTCTTTGAGGTTTCTCCTAATCGGGAGTTCTCCTCCGTATTAATGTATTTTTCCTCCCGTTCTTGAACCTCGTTGAGAGATGTTGGTTGCTTTTTGGATATGGAGTGACTAAAGGGTCCTTCTCGTAGACCATTGATGAGATCCATGATGGCTGCTTCTGTTGGAAGATTTTGTATGTCCAGGCACGCTTTATTGAATCTCTCCATGTAACTACAGAGGCTTTTCCGATCTCTTTGCTTAATCCCTAGCAGGCTTAGAGCGTGCTTGGCTTTGTCTTTCTGGATGGAGAATCTAGCTAAGAATTTCTTGGCGAGGTCATCGAAGCTTGTTATCGACCTTGGCGACAAGCTATCGAACCACTTTATTGCTGTCTTGGTCAAGGTGGTCGGGAAGGCCTTGCAACGGATAGCATCTGAGGCATCCGTGAGATATATCCGACTTCTAAAATTGTTGAGATGATGACTCGGATCAAACGTACCATCATACGGGGTCATGTTGGGGGCTTTGAAGTCTTTTGGGACTTTAGCTTTCATGATCTCCTTTGTGAACGGGTCTTGGTCCTTGTGAGGGCTATCTTCGCGGCTGGATAGAATGGTCTTAGTTTTAAGGTCGGCTTCGAGCTTTAAGGGCTTGTCCTCCAGCTCTCGACGTTGTCTTGTTTCTCTCTGGAGGTCTTTCTCGGCCTCTTGCTGATGTTTGGCCTCTTGTACGAGTTGTTTGAGGCGATCCTGCTGGTTACGGATGGCATCTAAGATTTCTGTGTTTTGAGGTTGTTTGTCTTCCTTGGGTTTGTTTGTGTTCTTTGGGGAGGTTGGTGTGGCATCTGTGTTCTTGAGTGGTGTTCCTTCTTCTAATCTAGAGTTAAGGTCGTTGGCAGGGTTGTTTGCCATGTTGATGAGATGACTTCCAGATTCCCCGGCAACGGCGCCAATGTTACGAGGGTTACCTGAAACGATGAGGTCGATCTCGGACGAGATCTTCAGGTGTGATCGGAGTCAACGTGTCTGACTTGTTGGAGCTTGAGGTGCAGTTGGTCCTTGATCACCGAAGGGTGGTCGTACCTGCAAGAGACTCTGAAGCTTAAATCAGCATGGGCTTTAAGCAGGTTTTTTGTAGAATTTGAGTATGAGTTATACCTGGGTGCTCCAGTGTATTTATATTAGTGTGGAGTGACCTTCTTTGAGATAAGTTAGTTATCTTATCTTATCTTTTGTAGGTAAGATCACTTATCTTTTGGCCAGCCGCCTTCAGGTGGGCTGTGATCTTCTGTTTTTGGGCCTACTTGGGCCTCTTGTTGTGATCTTCCGAACTCTTTACGAAGAGGTCAGTAATAGACCAACCTTAAAAGAGGCGGATCAATTTGCTTCAGGCTAACTCAGACCTTATAGCTCGGACCAATGTATGAACAACTAGGAAGAATAAGAAAAAGATGCCAAAGATGCCCAATTCCCCACAAAATGTACAAAAAAAAATTCTCAGTCACTCAATCTGCTCCCATAGTGGTAAGTTCCTATTATTTTGTCAACTGAAACAGATACACTGTTCTGTAGGAAATTCAGATATAAACTCATCAATAACTGTTTTTGTTAATGTATAGGAACCTCAACATGAATATGCATCACCACCCCAGCTAACTCATAGGTTCAAGCTCAAGCAAAGGATATTTAGGCTAGCAACTTCTCTGAATCCTAAACCATCAACAACTCATGGACCTATTGAGACTACACCAAATCAGACTCCAACTCATAGACCTACTGAGCCTGCACCAACTCATGGACCTATTGTGGTTCACCCTACATCAACTGAGGGTCCTACATCCAACTCATCACAAGCCAACCTGCACCAAACAAACCTAACGCAATATCCTAGGAAACAATGGCTGCAGCAGGTGGAGGGACTTTCTCAAGACTATTCAAGTTTATTCCAATACCAACTTTTAGGCCATCTAGACAAAAGTAGTTTTCTAGGGTGATCATTTTTTAAGACATGGATTTAATTACTTTATGTTCGTGCTGTGTTTGTATTTTTCTTTTGCTACTATTAAACTTGCAAAATTTGTGACAGCTGTAAAGTCATATGGTTATTGCCTCACATGGTTTTTGAATAACACTTGAAAACTTTTATGTCATTTTAAAATGGTCATCTAGCACAATTATGTCACTTTGTTTAAACCTTACTGTTAATAATTGAAACCTTCAAAATTGATACATACTTCCTCAAATGTGACAGGATGACTATATAATTAAAAATTGTCAATTAATCTAGGAACATAGTTGATCACAATGGCATAGTCAAAGCTACATTTGTATACCTAAGTAGCACCAATTACAAACTATTAACAAAACAACACTAACAAAATAGTATTAACAAAACAGCACTAACAAAATAGTACTAACAAAACAGCACAAACAAAGCATTGAGAAATCTCCCTAACATCATCAACTAGCAACTGAACTAAACCCCATTGCTAATACAATAATGCATATGAAAATAACTCCAACCACTTTGCACATGTTAACACCACCACTAAAATGTTTAACATTCTTGTATTCAATAATCTTCATCTCCAGCTTTGTAATCCATTTTTCAATCTTTTTTATTAGGTCTACAACTTCATGTTTTGGGGACAATTCATTAACATCGAAGGATGCAACATACTCATCTAGCCAAGCAAAGTATTTACAATGTGGTGTTTTAGTCTACAACAAAGATAGTTGCTGTTAAACTCCATATAACACCAAATCTTTTCCAAAACATCAACCAAAATACAGAACTTACCTTAAAATAAGAATAGTGAAAAAAAAGCCTCCTTGGATTCTACAGAGTGCCGGATTCAAATAAGATGGCATAAGTGCTACAGTTGCACATAGGTGAACATATTTCTTCTTCCTCCTTTTTGCCACTCCTTCCAGGCTACTTCTGCTAGAACTCATCCTTGCGCTCCAACTCTCCTTGCACCCATCATTTTTCTCTCACGACTACATGAAGAACCACTATTCGTAGTGTCCATACCTGCTTTTGGAGCACCCACGACTCCAACTAAACTCTAGCCTTTTAATCTAGAGAGGAACACATTAGAAATCTAAGCGACGATGTTTGGGATCCAAATAGGGTCCTTTTAGTCTCGTTCATAACTTCGTTCTGTCATCGGGCACTGTGGCATGACACGTCAGACAACAACGGATACGTCATATCGGTAACCCAATAGCATCCAGTAACAAGGGTCGATGTGTATATTTGTTCGCATGGATAGGGGCCTGGATGAGATATCAGGAAGATAAAAGTGCGCGTCGTCTCTTGGGTGAAAGGTTAGGGATCAAGAAAGGGTATTTACTCCAAATAAATTTGTATCTCTGGTTTATTCTCATTTAATTTTAAATTAAAAGTATTAACGACTTATTAAATTTAGTATTTATGATAATAAATAAGATTACCATTATATAAGTCAGTTAATATGAAATAGCTTAATTTATAATTATAATTTATATATGTATTACGCATAAATAAATTAAAAAATTAATAATTTCCTAACACATCACAAAAATCTAAGAACTATGGTATTCTTTCTTCAAATCCTCTCATGTCAACGTGTTGATCACTGCTAGATTAAGGTACAATTAGTAAAAACTTAGTTGTGAGTATGAAACATTGAAAATCTGAAATCAGTTTCAAATATTAGATGTACAAGATATAACCTAGATTACAAACATTAAACTATTCTATTCTGATATAAGAAGAGATTTTCTTCAAGATGAAGATGAGGAACCTAGAAGAAAATTATGAATACTTCGTTATTTCTTTTACAACAAACATATTATCATCATTATTGATGCATCTACAAATGAAAATAATATTAATGTGTTTGAAGTAATATTGTTATAATTCAATAGTTATTTATGCACCGTCAAATTAAAAAAAAAGCTTAAATGAAATTTGAAATTAAATTAAGGAGCATATAACCCAAATCGAATCTAGATAACGTTCATTATAATTAATCGTAGAAATTTAGAAATTTTCAGTTGTGAAATAAAAGATAAAATATCAATTTTATAAATGAAATTCAAGCAATAAAAAAAAATTGGACTTAAGAGTTATTGCCTAGGTCCATCCATCATTGTCATACAAACTATATTAATGTAATTGTGATGATTCATAAGTTAATCACTAAAGTGTGAAAGTCTATTAGAGTTCATAAATCTAATTTGCAAAATCCTAACCAGTTGACAAACTAAGGAGTGGAAGGTTAGTTAGAATTATACCAATTAACAAGTTTTCAACAAGTTGATTAACTAAAAAGAGAAAAGTTAGTTATGCAAATTAAATCAATTCAAATCAACTAAATTATCCTCAATTGTGAAGATTCAATAGACCTAAGAATTTTGTAGGAGTTTACCCCTTAAGACAATTAAGATTCTACTTCATATTAAAATTAAGCATTTCAACAAATACTTATCATGCGAAAAACAAAACCTAAAAATCTATTATTCAAGAATAAAGTCTTAAATCCACTAAATTGGTAAGAAATTTCACAATTGCTTAACTAAACATGAATTCGAAAATATCTATAATGTAAATATTCATTACATTTAACTAACAAGGTAAAATAACCAAGATTCATTACTTGAAACAAGAGCAAAATGAAAAGAAAATACAAACTCTCCAATAAAATATTTTTCCTAGGTTACAAATTCAAATTAAAAAAGAAAATGTTAGAGCCCACTACTTGAAGTAGTTAATTAGAAGAAAGGTTGAGCATAGAAAAATTTTAAAAAATTTAAAATGGAATTTGAAAATAATATTAAAAAATTTAAAAACAAATTCACCTGTACAAATTAATCATTGGAAACTCCAATAGCAATTCATGCATTCTGGAATCTACCAATAAAAAGGAGTTTAATGTGTTTTTCTCTTTAATATTATCATTTTGGAATTAATAAAACTCCTCACTTCAAAATTAATTGATAAAAAACCACTATTCTCACTCTTTTGTCCAATGAACAAATTAATGCGAAGCCAAATACATGTTTTGTGGTAAAAAATAGTTTACTCTATTTTCTCCAATGAACATAATTGTGGACCACAAATTTAAAGTTGAAATTAAAACTATAACCAAATTCACACATGTCAACATGTTACAAAGCTTCAACAATGTTTTTTGTTGTCATGGTCTTTTTAAGTGTAATTTAGAAGTGGATTTACTATGTTGCTATCCATCTTTCATATAAAAAAAGATAAATAGATAGATAAATAAATAGTGAGATTGATAGATAAATGTGTATAAATATAATAAAAATAAAATTAGGTGAAATCACAAGTTATTTATAATTATCCACTTGAGAAGCTAAATGTTGTTGAAAATTCATAAAGAATGTAAAAAATTAAAAGAAAAATATGATTGTAAAACAAAAGAAAGTTTTTCACGCTAAAAATGTAAATCTGATATAAAACTAAGTTAATTGGTAAATTTTTCCAACTCCTTTATCAACTAACTAGGCACTAGATTCGATGGTCCCATAATGTTTAGACCATTAAATGGTCCGATAACAAAACATATTTTTTAAGTTTTTTAATAACTACTAAATAGTCCTTATCTACTTTTAATTATAAATTAGTCCCTTATATATTATTTAATTATAAAATTTATTTTTTATTTTATAAATCATTATTTTATCATTCATCTATCATGTTTATTAATAATCAAAAACTAAAACAATAACTAATTAGATCTTCTATTAATCGTAATAAATATCTTTCAATCTTAATCGATCATAATTTTATCATTGATCCATTACATACGTATTAGATTAGAAAAATTGTATTTGTTAGAAATTCAATCGATTGGAATTGATACACAATCGATTGAATTTTGCAAAGCATGTGAGATTTTTCTTATTCAATCGATTAAAATTATCAAAGCAATCTAAGTTTAGTTAATTCAATCGATTGGTTCTGTTACTCAATTGATTAAGTTATGCTATTAGAAGGGTATATGAAAGTTTAATCAATTAGTATGATAAACAATCGATTAACGTTTGTACGTGACTAATGGTATTTTCCAGTTCAATTGATTGGTATGAGCATTCAATCAATTTAAATGTGGCGTGAATAAGGTTTTTTTCCTGTATTCAATCGATTGGTATGATAATGCAATCAATTGAATTTTGATATGCTCTATATATTCAGCCTGATAACCATCCGTGTTCAGCCTCCTTCCCCTTCTAAAATTTTACAACTCCATTTTTTCATAACCTCTCTTCTCTCTTTAAATCTAGAAAACTTCTCTTCTTCTCTAATCTCATCAACATCCACTCCAAACTACATACATATTATTAATCCTTATCCAAATCCCTACAAAACCCATCGAACTAATATCCCCAAAATGGCCAGAACTAAAAATGCAAAAAGAGATAGGGTTGAGGGTGAAAGTTCTGCATTCACCAATTTATAACCTTAATATTAAAGAAAAGATAAGATTAGAGTATCTAAATCAAAATTAAAACTTAAAAATTGAATATAAAATTTTAAAGATAAGATAGATGGATAGTAAAATAATAATTTATAGACACGAGTAGGAAAATTGAGAACGGCGTAACATATAACGAAGTGCACAATTCAATCGATTGGATAACACAACCAATCAATTGAATTGTGAAAATTCATATTGCTTTGAAGACTTAAATCGATTGGGTAACACAACCAATCGATTGAATTGTGAGACCTCATATTGCTTTGATGCTTTCAATTGATTGGGTAACATGAACAACTGATTGAATTAGAAAAAAAACCCACATTCTAATCATCGTTCAATCGATTGTGTAAAAGTTACAATCAATTGATTTTTGAGAAAACCATACTATCGTCCAACATTCAATCAATTGTTTTGTGAAAATATGAATTCCAATCGATTGAATTATGGGAAATCTAAAATTCAATTGATTGTTTTACTAATTCAATCGATTGATTTTATAAGAAGCATGATTTCACAACCCTATATGGATGTAACGGATCAAAGATAAAATTTTATCGATTAGGATTCCCAAAAAATTATTACGATTAATGGAAAATTGAATTCATTATTGTTTTGTTTTTTATTATGATAGATGAATGATAAAATAATGATTTATAAAATAAAAAATAAATTTTATAATTAAATAATATATAAGAAATTAATTTGTAATTAAAATTAGATAAGGACTATTTAGCAGTTATTAAAAAACTTAAAAACATCTTTTGTTATAGGACCATTTAATGGTCCAAACGTCTTTGGACCATCGAATCCTTTGCCAACTAACTATTTTTCCTTCAACTGTAACCCCGGAAGGGGGGATGATCCCAAAAGCACAAATTCAGGTGTGAAATTAATAAGGTATGAAAAATTTAGTATGCTACATGAACTTAGGTTGCATATGAAGAGTCTCGTGTACATAGAAATTCGTCATTTATATAAGGCAATTCTTACCATTTTGTTAAATATTTGCATATTTATTTTGAATTTCTATTTTCTAGTTTTTTTAGTGGCACTTGAATTGCATATTTTAGATTTCTGTAACTCAAGTTATGATCTGATTACTATGAAAGGATAAGAATTTGACAATATAAGAAACATTTCTAACATTAATTTTTTACAAAAAATTTCCCCTCGAATCATTGAGAATTAGAAACTAGGATCCGCATAAAAGTTATAGAGCTCTACTTTTTAAGGACTCTGAATTTGCTCAAATTCAATTACAATAGCTCCTTGTAATGCATCTTTTCTTAATCAATGATATGTAACACAAAACTTGAAATAAGACTTAATATGTACACCAATTGGATATCAAATCAATTATATTCAAATCTTAAAAAATACATACAATTTATCAGTTATTACAATTAGAGAAAAAATATAAAACCAAATGAAATTATATGAAAAGTGGGAGAAATAAATGTAAAACCTAACAAATATATGCAATTACTACTGAACAATTTGGACTCAAAATTATTCATTTATATAAAGTCTTTTTTTAGGTTCGTGACGCGTGTCTCTTCTACTTTTGAGATGTTGGAATTGTGTCTTTCACTTTCTGAAGTAGGTTTGATATTTCAAAATTATGTTTTGAGGATCTTAGCATTGTAGTATCACCTTTCTCAAATATTATATTTATCTTATTCCTTTTAGAGTAAAGTATCAATCCGACCCCTACTCTTTTTCCCATGATAATGTGATTTCTGACAAAAAAAAAAGATTCACTTTGCCCTATGCCCTTGATCTACATTAGGCAGTGCAATCCTTCTATCAATACCACTATCATTTATTAACAAAAGTTACTAACTGATGAGAAGATATTTTCTACACTTTTTGCCATCATTTTCATATAGTTTTTAGTATGTTTTTTTTAAGTTTTATTAAGTTTTCATAGGTTTTAGTGTAAATTTCACATTTTTGGATTCTACTTTGAGTTTGTATATTTTTATGCAATTTCAGATATCTTCTGGCTAAAATTGAGGAGTTGGAGCAAAAGTTTGATTCAGAGGCAGAGAAAGTATTGCAGATGCTATCAAGATCTGACCTCTTTGCACTAGAAAGAGTTTTTCTGGAGCTACAGAAGTCCAAATGGAGCATTCTTAATGGCTATGGAAAGCAAACATCCAGAGCTTTCCAACAATGTTTAATAGTCCATACTTTGTTTCATAATTGAAGGCCCAAAACTAGCGTTCAACGCCAGCCATCTGCCCTATTCTAGCGTTCAACGTCCAAGGGAGGAGAGACCAGCGTCCAACGCCCAAGAAGGTGTCCCTAGCCAGCGTTCAACACCCTAGAGCCTTCCTAGCACGTGGCTTACTCTTTCGCTCAGCCCAAACACTCACCAAGTAGGCCCCGAAAGTGGATTTTCGCACTAAAAGACTATTTTACCCTTCTTATGTAATCCTTAGTCACTAGTCTAGTATTTATTTGAGAACTTCTATACTTTTGAAGAGTACAGAGACCCTTTCCACTACTTTACACGTTTCATTGTATTTTTTATCAGTATGAGTCTCTAAACCTTCTAGGTTGAGGGGAGGAGCTCTGGTGAGTTTTATGGATTAATAAAAGTATTATTGTTCTATCTCAATTCGTGTTTGATTCTCTATTCTAAGATGTATCTTCGTTCTTCAACCTTATGAATGAGTTGAACCGGCACAAGGTTATCTTTATTCTACATGGATCCAACAAGCGTCTTTCATTGGATATCAATGAACCACTAGCTTGATTATGCATCTCTTAAACGGCTAATCCATGACTTCATTGGGGACTTCTCGAGACACCAGTTCAGCCGAGGTTTGGGAAGATTAGAGTCTTTGTGGTAGAGGCTAGAACCAAAGGCGCAACATTTTGTGATCCGAAAGATTCGACCTTGTCTATGGCATTTTGAGTAGGATCACTAAGGAGAATGAACTACAGGAGCTTCACCCTCAATCAGACTGGATGCACACTAATCCTGGTGTTTAGCTCTGGAGAAAAATCGGCGACCTCTCAAGAAAGGCATTAATCACATACAGCCTGCCATAGAAGAAGTCATCCATAGTTGGAGGAGACAGTAAAACCAAATTGATCCAGTAAAATAAAGCATCTTCGAAGTCTTAACCATCTTCTTATCATTGCATTCACCATCAACTGAGTAACGTTATCTTTATTTTACTTTTATGCGTTTTAAACAACCAACCCACTTTTCTATCCGCCTAATTAAGATCAACAACATAATCATAGCTTGCTTCAAATCACAATCCTCGTGGGATCGATCCTGACTCACTCAGGTATTACTTGGACGACCCAGTGTACTTGCTGGTTCAGTTGTGTGAAATGTAATTCCGCGCACCACTAACATGTATGTTAACATATTGACTTAGACGTTAGGCACAAATAGAGAATGGATAAAGACCTATTTGTCTTTAAATCCAAATTAGTTAGGACTTTATTTATCCCTATTTATTCAAATAAAATGACATCATTCTAACATTATATTGGTCAAATATCTATTTGTTAGGGACCTATTTGTTTTAAGAAAAAATTAATGCAAATATTTTTTAAAATTAATTTTTATATTGTTATAATATTGATTATATTAATATTTTTGTTTCAATAAACCTTGAATGTAGTTATAATAAATATAAACTAATTAATAAATTATTTAAATTTAAAATATTATTTATTATGAAACTAAATAATAATTC
>NC_029780.3:40774051-40811556 GCF_000817695.3 Arachis duranensis
ACTCTCTTATCTTATAATTTTGACAATTCTTTTGGGCAGATTTGGGAGTTTTTACATAAAAATTACTAATCAAAAAAGAAAGAATAGAAAAAGGATTGCACCAAAGGATCAAACGGACTCCAAATTCTAATTATAATTAATACTAATAATATATTACAAGGCTATACTTAAATTATACCAATTTTTATTAATATTCTGTGTCCTTAGTTACAACTTTTTATAAATATTTAAAGATTACATTGATAATTATTTACTTAGTTTCATAATAAATAATATTTTTAAATTTAAAAAATTTATTAATATTTTTTTAGGATAAATAAATTTTTGAAAAATTTGACGTCAAAACGATGTCATTTTATTTGAATGAGTACGGTCAAATAAGTTTCTGGCCAATTTGAGTTTAGCGACAAATAGGTCCAGATACACTAATGTCACACGACAGCTATTCTGTTAACAGATGACGATAATATTAACAGAAAGATTGTGTTACCTCATGGAGATAGATCTAGGACACGGGTCAAAAGTGGATTTTTTTTTTGTTAGTGATCATGTTGTCGTTCGGAAAAAAAGATAGGAACCGCATTAGTACTTTACTCTTTGTTTTAAT
This sequence comes from Arachis duranensis, assembly GCF_000817695.3. NCBI lineage: Eukaryota > Viridiplantae > Streptophyta > Magnoliopsida > Fabales > Fabaceae > Arachis > Arachis duranensis. The sequence continues at coordinate 40,774,659 of NC_029780.3, forward strand.
GAAGGTTTAAAATTATATATATACACTTGTTAATTATCAAAATCTAATTTGAGATATATGGTGTAAGACCCAAAATTTTTGGAAAATCTTATTATGAGTCAATTTTAATTTATTTATTTATTAAAGACCTTAATTTCAAAAATTGTTTTAATAAAGGTAATTAAATCAAATTTTGATGATTATAAAGTTTAGTAATTGTAAAATAATAAGAATTTTATATAATTTAATATAAATAATTGAGATTTTACAATTTAATACTTTAATTTTTATAAATAAAGAAAATTAATCATATTACTCTAATTTTTTATATTAGAATATTTATTTAAAAATAATTTATAAATTGATGAACCAATAGTATTTTATAAATATTATTATTAACTTAAAATTGATTTTTTAAATACTCTACTACCCCTAATTTTATTAAAATTACCAAAATTACCCTTACTCTTTTTTAGTTCAAAAACCCTAACCCTAATTCCATTACACACACCACACTCCCTCACCCTTTTATCAAATTAGCCGCCACCCCCCCAAACCCCCTTCCTCAGTCTCACTGTAAGAACCGGTATTTTTACGGATAAAATCATTTAAATGCCTAAATTAAATTCCGAAAAGTTAGGATGAGAATTCGGGATTTAAATATGATTTTTGGACTCAGTAGGTTTTTCTGAGTCAGGAAATATGTTTTCTGCGAAAAATCGTAAAAAACCACGAACCGGCAGTCAAACCGGTTGAACCGGTTCAAGTCTGCTCGGTGCTGCGTGAGAAAAAGTGGAAACAGTCAAATACCTTAGAAAAATATTAAAAATGAAAAATCGGGCGTTAATTTTAAAGGTTTGGCCCGAAGTTGGGCCAAACGGGCTAAAAGCGCTAACGGATTGAACCGGGCCTAAGTTGGGCCCAAGTCCAACATATATAAAGGTTCATTTAATGAACCCTAACCTCATAACACACACACATATCAGAAATTGAAAGAGGGAGAGGAGAAGAGGTTGAACCCTATTCACCTCAATCTTCTCTAGCTCATATCTTGAGCTATAGAGCTCCGATTTGAGTGCCGTTAGTGGCTATGCGTTCCTTGCGAAGAGATCTACAAGACTCATTCAAGAAACTCTAGAGGTAAACTCGAAATCCTGCCAGTTTTTCTCTTCAAAATTTCGGGTTTCTAAGGTTTTGGATTAAGTGAGTTTTTGTGATTTTGGATGTTTAGGTTTGCTCTAATCCTTACTTAGCTTTGGATTTGTGCTATCAAATCTTTTGGGAAAGATAAGAGCTCTTAAATCCTTGTGAGATTATGATTATTTTGAACCCTATGTTGATTTGTGGTGATTTGTATGTATATAACTTGATTATTGTAAGTTTGGAGCTTGTTGGTGTTTGTTGGAGCTACATTGGTGGTTGGATTTTGGTTGAAAGCTCCTTTGGTTCATATTGGAGATCAGCCTAGGTATGGTTTTGGTTTTCTCTATGTAGTATATAATATTCATGGACACTTAGACTAGTGACCCATAGGATATGAATGGATTTGAATGGTTGATGGGTGGTTAGATGTTTTTGTTTGATGACGTATGATGAAATGATGATTCTTGAGTTAGAAATTGATAATTGCTATTGTTATTATGAGGATGATTGATTTGTGGAGTTGAGGAGTGAATTGTGTTGATAAATGTGAAATTGAGGTTGATTTATTGGAAATGTAGTTGGAAATTGTTAATAAGGTTTGATATATGTAATATATTGATGTGATGTTGTGAATGAGGAAAGATGGAGAAAAAAATGTGGTAAGTTAGGTTTAATATTTCATAGAGTGTTGATTTTGATGAGAATTAGAGTGTGGAAGGGTTTGGGTTGGTTTGGTTGTGTTTTATAAAAGATTTGAGAAAATTGTGACTTTGGGTAAAAGCTAGTTTTTGGTGAACATTGTCTGATCATAATTTTTGCCTTGATTTTCAAAATTTGTTGAAATTTGTTTAGAATTAAAGATCTTTGAAAAACCTTTAAATTGATATAAAGTTTGTGAAATTGGGAGTTTTGTAGAGGAAGTTATGATCATTCAAAGTTGGTGCTGAAAACTTGAAATTCTACAAAGTTACAGAATTCTGAGTTTTTTGGTATGTGCGCACGCACAGCCTTGTGCGCATGCACACTCTGTGAAAATTGTGACCTGTGTGTACGCACCGACCTATGCGTCCGCACACGCATAGGTAGGCAATCTGCTTGCAGCGCTGGCACAGCTTGTGCGCGCACACACCAATGGAAAATTGCAACCTGTGCATACGCACAGACCTGTGCGCCCACACACGTTGGGAAGGCCAGTTTGTTGAGGGTCCTAGCACACCTTGTGCGAGTGCACAAACCTTATAAATTTTGGTACCTATGCGTACGCACACTTTGAAAATCTTCCTGGGCGTGCGCACACACACCTCTGTACGGATGCACACGCCCTGTTTCATAAATTTAAACTTTGTTTTCAACTATTTCACCTTCCCAACAAGGTTGTAAGCTTCTTTAACACCATTTTAAGGATTTTGGGCTTGATTTTAAGCATCGAAAATATGAAAGATAGGTGAAGGGTTTTAGTTAATGATTATTATGAAAGATTAGAGAACGGAGGCTTAGGTATCTAGTGTACTAGGGATGGGTTTAGTGTAGTACGAAAGAAGAATGGTGGATGAATTGAGAAGCTGATGAACTAGTGAGTTCGGAATAGAAAGACATGAATAGATGATGGTTGTGATGAGTTGAAAACTTGGAATGGATGATTATGGTTGATGGAATGAGAATGAGTGGAAGTGTGCTAAGAGGAGTGGCCTCTGAGTTTGATCACATAATTATGATATGTGTTATTCTCCGTCGTAGGGGCTGTGACAGTATCCCACCTACGTTCAGATGTGAGGCTTGGTGTTGATCTTATCACTCATTTTGATTGCTCCAGAGGAAGGTGGTAGGGCACGCATCCCTCGGAATGTTTCCCTCTGAAAGGAGAAAGTGGTAGGGCATTCTCCTTCGGAATTTTCCTCCTGAGCATGGGTTTCTCTCTGATTGCAAGGTAGTAGGCACTAACCCACGGAATCATACGACAACCAGAGGAAGGTGGTGGGGCACGCTCCCTTGGAATATTTCCCTATGAAAGGAGAAGGTGGTAGGTTACTCTCCCTCGGAATTTTCCTCCTTATGCGCAATAGAGAGACTAATCCGGGAGTTGTCGACCGGATTTACTGTCGGGTTTGGCACTATAACCGACATGTGATATCACAGCCAATAGGACAGACATTCATCATATGCATCTTATACATGTTTGCTTGCCTTGACCTACTTGAGTTTGCCTACCTGTGTAATATGCCTACTTGCTTCTAGAATTACTTGATATATACTTGAATATTACCTGTGTTTTCCTTGCTTGTATTATCTGTGTTTGTCTGGTTTGAGGAGGTTAGGTAGGCGATGGCGATGGGTTCGTATAGAGGATAGGTTGGTGAAGGCTGTGGGACAGCGGTATATGGTTAGAGTAGAAAATCCTTTAAGAATAGACTACCCTTTTGACATACCAAGGTTTCAAATTGGGTTAAGGTTGTATGTATTATGCTTTATTGTTTAGACTGCTTTAAGCTTGAATTCTTGTGATGGATATGGAGTCTAGGATTGTCTTTGGCGTCTCAGGGTCTTATATCCACATCACTGGGCACTGTTACCATACTGAGAACCTCCAGTTCTCATACCATATTTTTTTGTTGTGTTTTTCAGATGCAGGTCGCAACTCACCTCGGTGAGTTGTCTAGTTGGTGACAGAAGCGGAGGATCCGGATACTTCTTTTGAATCTTTTGATTTATTTTAAACATGTCTTTCACTTTAGTATTTTGTTTTGCCTAGAGGCTTGTATTTGAAAAAACAAAACTTGTATAAGCTGTGATGGGATTTTTGTGGAAAAACGAATTTCCAAACACCCAAAACTCACCGGCAAGTGTACCAGGTCGTATCAAGTAGTAAAACTCACTTAGAGTGAGGTCGATCCTACAGGGATTGATGGATCAAGCAACTTTAGTGGGTGATTAGTTTAGTCAAGCTAACATTGAAGTGAATTGGATGTGAAATTGAAGCAACAGAAATTGAATTGCAGGGAATTTAAAGCTGCAGAATGTAAATTGGCAAGTAACTTAAAGAGCAAGAAATGTAAATTGCAAGAATCTTAAATGATAAGAAATGTAAATTGCATGAAAAGTAAAGGGGATTGGGTGCAAGGAATTTAAATGAAAGTAGTAAATCAGTAACTTAGAACAATTGCAAAAGAATTATCTTGCATGAAAAGTAAAATGGAAGCAGTAATTCAAGCAAATGGAAATCTAAATTGCAGGAAAAATAAAAGGAACTGGGTGCTGGGAGCAATGTAAACAGAGAAACAAAATTGCAGTGAATAAGAACTTAGAGCAATTGCAGGAAATGTAAATTGGAAGCAATGCAACAGAAAGTAAAAATGCTTGAAAGATTAAAAAACAGAAAAACAATGCTTAATTTACAGCAAATTAAAAAGGATATTGAAGATCTCAGGGGTGGAGGAGACTAGAAAACAAGTCTAGATCTCCAATCCTTCCTTGATCCAACAAGAGAAAAGTTGCAGAAAAGTAAAAGAACAGATTACAGAAGAAGAAGATTTAAAACAGCAAATGAAAATTGAATTATGCAGTAAAAGAACAAGATGAATCTCAAATCAGGAATGAAACAGAATTCCTTCCTTCCCAAACCAAAATTCAAAAGAAAACTTAAAAGAGAGAGCTATTCTAATGGAGCTGCCCTCCCATATTCTCTAATGGGGGCTCCCTTCTGAAAATGAAACAAATGCCTTTTTATAGGCTGAAAAATGAAAATTAAATTCTAAACAAATTACAATTAAAAATAATTTCCTAAGCTAATTGATCCTTGTGCCTTTAAGTGATGATAATGGGCTTAGCTTGCTTTGGATTTGAGGATCTAGATGGCCTTGGTTCAATTGGTGATGAATTGAATGTAAATAGATTTTTGGTTGAATTTGGCCCATGTGAAAATTGCTCCCAGGAGGATGCTCAGCTCACAAGTTGAGCTGAGCATTGAGGCCTTGTGCGCACGTCTTGCCTTGGACCGTGCCAAATTTGTTGCGCGCTCCACTCCCCTGGCCCGTGTCAAATATTTGTGTGGTGCACCATGAGTAGCGCTCTGCTCACCAAGTGAGCTGAGCATTGGGGCTTCCAAGGGGAGGTCCCAATTTCAAACTCTTGTGAAAGCATTTGGAGAACAATTTTCCTTGATTTTTCATGAAGAGAAGCACGACAATGCTCTCTAAGTGAGCATTGCTATTTCCTTGGCTTCCCTTGGTCTCCCTCTTCGAACCTTGGTGGTTGCACTTTGGTCAATTTTTGCTTATTTTTGGCCCTTAAAGATGCATTTCGTTCATGCCTCAATTTCATGCCAAATATAGGTTTCCATAAATCGTTGGAAAGCTCTGAACGTCAGCTTTCCAACGCAACTGGAAGCACATCAATCGGACATCTGTAGCTCAAGTTATAGCCCTTGGAAGGAAGCATAGTCATGTTGTGAGCGCCCATATTTTAACTTAGCCAAAATTTTGCTTCCAAATTGAAATTGCATCAGGGTAATGCTCAGCTCACTAAGTGAGCGCAGCATTGTATGCTGATTGCCTTTTTTTCTTTAATTTGGTCATGGGCCACGCTTTTAAAAGCGTGGCCTAAGCCTCCAAAGTGTGCTCCAACTTCAAAGTGTTTCCCAAAGCTCTTTTTTTCTCCTTTTTAGCTTAATTTGTGCTTCTTTACTTCTTTTTCTTCTTATTTCCTACAAGATTTATAAAATTAAAAGATCAAGAAAATATACCATTTAAGCACAAAAGCATTCAATATTTAAGCACAAATCATCTATTTCTTGTATGAAAAAGCATAGAAAAACATGACATGGTGACATGTCATCAAGCTGTTTTTACTATCTGGTTTCACATATGGTCTGTATATGGCTGGCCGGCTTAAACTCCATGAGCTGTGGCTAGATTCTTATGATATTATACTACTATATTTTATTATATTACATCTGTTTCTGGAGCTTTAAGTTAGTAGCTTTGTTAGCACGCTTTGCGCTTTTTAAACCCTGTTTTTGAGCTATATCCTTCATCGGGCTTCTAGATATTATTAATTTCTTCTATATATGATATGTATAAGTTTAGAATTGTTGTAACCTTTGATTAACCTTTGCTTTACGACGCGTGGTAAGGCTTACGCTAATTGGGGTGTTACACTCACCGGATACAAACACACTCACACACGCACGGAGAAGAACTTGCGGGCCAGGGAAGATACCACCACCACCATTCTTTGTGTTTAGCTTGCCATTGCACCGCCACTATCCAACCCATTGCGTCGCTGCTGTGCTGCCATCGCGGTCACCGAGAGAAGGAGAGAGGGAGCTCGTGAGAGACATCGTCGTGGAGCCATTGCTGTCCCCATTGTCCAGCCGCGCCATTGCCGTCAAATGAGGTAGAGAGAGAAAATAGCATCGCCACCATCGTTGGAGGGGAGCTCGGCCATCTTTGCCCAGGAGCTTTTCCGGGAAGAGAGGAGGTGATGGTGGTGGAATTTGCAGCTGCTGTTCTGCATCTGCTCACTTAATGATGCCGGAAAACTACTGCTGCAGCTGCCAGAGGATGCCCCTGCAGCTGCCAAACCCTACCTCATTCCAGTTTGGGTTCTGACCCTGGTTCGTTTATGCTGGATTTTGTTCTTCTGAGTGTCAAAGCTGTTGTGGTTGCTTTGATTCCATGTTTTTCCTTTATTACAGGTCGAGTCCCGGTTATCGCAAGTCATGATTGAAGATGCCGCTGCTACAGACCGGGAGGAAAAAGAATTTGTCGTGTAGTTGAGTCGCGATAAGGTAGGCACGCTTTTCTTAAACTCATTTTATTTCCAAGAATAGCTATAAATAAATATTGATGCAAAAATATATTTTTGGTGATTATGTGAGTCTTATGGATTGAATGGGTTATTTTGAAAGAATGTGATTGTTTACTTGATTGAATTTTTTATTGATTGAGTCAGTGTGGTGAAGGTTAATGAAAGCTTGATTTGAAAATTTAATTGGTATATTTATATTGAGAAATGAGTTGCATTGAAAATCTGATTTATATACATTTATATTAATGAATGGTTTGATTTTGAAACTATTTGAGAAGGTTGAGAATTCTAAATTATGAATTTATTTTGTTGAATTTGGTTTAAATTGGGATTGATGAGATTGATTGATTGAATTCTGGACTTTGTTGATTTTCTTGAGTTGAGTGCGGTTGTTGTGACAATGATTTATTGGAAGTGGTTTGAATGATTGAGAGATGTTTGGTTTGGTTTGGTTAGGTTAGGACCCTTAAAGGGTGGAAAAATCCAAATTTTAGAGGAGATGCTGTCGAAATTTTATAAAAATTGGAGATTTGCTTTGAAGAGTTATTTAGAAAAGTTTGGATTCAATAATTATATTATTCGATTTCGATTTATTAAGAAAAGAAATGAATTATGTTTTAGAGTTTCATTCATTAAGAAAAGTATTATGTTTTGAGCTTTATTTATTAAGAAAAGTATTATGTTTTGAGTTTGATTTAGTAAGGAAAGGATTATGTTTTGAGATTTATTTATTTATTAAGGAAAGTATTATGTTTTGAGTTTGATATATTAAGAAAGAAATTACGTTTTGACTTCGATCAAATATGAAAAGGATTATGTTTTGAATTTGATTAAAGAATCACATTTTGAGAAGTTTTAGCAAATTTACAGTATTTGAGTTTGATTGGTAAAAAGAGATGATTTTGAGTCTTTCGAAAGAGATTTAAACTGAAAATGGTTTTCACATTGGCTTCGGGGGTTTTGATTGAGTAAATATGAGTTTTATGAAAGAGAACGGGTTTAGAGTGATGTCATTTTGAAGGTTTTGGAAAATGTTATAAAAAGTGATTTTGGTTTTAAAGGAGAATGATTTGAGGAAAAGTGATTCTTGGCATTTGGTAAACTGAATATATATTTCTATTGAAGTAACTAGGCAAGTTGAGATTGATAATTCTCTCTCTTGCTATGATAGAAAAGTTAATGTTGAGGATTTCCTCTCTTGTTGTGGTGGTTAAGCTTGAGGTTGAGGATTCCCCCGCTTGTCGCACCGGAAAGTTGGATAGAAGGTCGAGGATTTCCTTCGGTTCAATTCTGTATTGTTAATTCTAATTTTGGTTATGTTTGACTATGTTGTATTAAAATGAGTTTTGAAATGATATGGTGAGGATGGTGGTTTTGTCCTGCTCACATATAGGCAAGTTGAGATTGAGGATTCTCTCTCTTGCTATGATAGACAAGCTGAGGTTAAGGATCCCTCTCTTGTTGTGGTGGACAAGTAGAGTTGAGGATTCTCTCTTTTATTGTATCAGAGAATTAAATGGAGAAGGTTGAGGATTCCCTTCGATTCAATTTTTGGTTGTGGTATGAACGACTTAGGTTGAGGATTCCCTATCGTTACATCATAGTCTTTCTCTAAAAAGGAGGTTGAGGTTTCCCTCTTGGAAGGTTGAGGATTCCCTTCATGTTGAGAGACCATGTCCAGTTTAACTACTGGATATGTCGGGTTCTGGCAGTTTTACCGACACGTAAGCTCATGGCCATTAGGACAGGCATACATCAGATGCATCTATGTTACATTGTTTGAGTGTGTATATTGTACTTGGTTTACCTTTGTGAATAATTTTGTTTAATTACTAATTGCTATACTTGATGTAAATGCTCTTGATTGTGTTTGAAATGCATTACTTGTGATTGTGAATCTTGGTTTAGATTATGGTGGTTGAAGTGTGATTTGATTTTGTGGTGGACCGGAGGTCATGATTAGATGAATCAGTGGTAAGTTTGATTAAATTATACCTTTTGGTAATGTAGTGAAAGGTTACATACAAGATATTATGTTTAATTAGAATTTTTATAAATTCAAAATATGTATTTGGATTTTGGGTAATTAACTAATGGTTTTTGAAAAAGTTTGAGTTTTTGGATGATTAATAGTTGGTTTTCAAAAAGATTCATAAGGTGAGCGATGATCACTGAAATCGAAAAACAGTTTTCTTTTAAATATACTCTTATGAAAATTCTTAAAAATCTCTTACTGAGAACCAGCGAGGACAATGTTCTCATCTCTACAGATTTTTCTTTTCAGAACAGACGAAGAGTTTAACGAGTTTCTTTCGAGCATCTGATTGTATTCTATATTATTGTATATACAATTATAATTTTTTCTCGCCTTTATTATTATATTTGTAAGAGGGATAGGAGTTGTAATGATCTGCATGTATGTATATTTGTAAGTTACTTGTATAAGAAGTTATATATATTATTTTTGGTCTTTCAATAAAAACTGTAATACGATTTTGAGTTAAAGGCTCATATCTTATTATTAAATATATGAAAGTCGTCGTGATATTCTCACTATCAAAGTGGCGCAGCTAGAAGCGTGACATTCTGATAGTGAAGGTGTTACATATAGAGCTAACATGATATTAGTAATGTAACATAATCTACAACAATATATAAAGCGAATATGAGAATTTGGTATCCAATTCTTCCTATTTTATTCTTACTATTATAATCTAAAACTCCTGAAATTATACAAAAATCACATTCTTTGGCAGTTATTATAATTACTGAATTTTGTATATAAATATTTATTTATTTTTTAAGACTCTAATTTCTTTTATTCTAAAAGTGTTAGACATTTTTTTTAATTTATGTTATTTATACCTAATAAATTTAGACTATGTTTTTTTATTTTTTTGACATATGGTTAAATTGATATAGTCCTATTATATGATTGACATTTTTAGTTTCTATCATAATAATTATTTCCTCTTACTATAATATTGAGTGTTGAATTTTTTTTATTTAATTTGTGCTGCAAATAGTACAATTTCATTTCATTTAATACCTAATAAATTAAAAAATATGAAAGTTTAGTGTCTAATTTTTTTTCGTTTTATTCCTACTACTATAATTCAAAACAATCTGTATAGTTACTCTTTAAAGTTATACAAAAGTCATATTCTGTAACAGTTATTGGACCCCTTTATTTTTTAACTTTATAAATGAAAATCTAATCTGTTAATAATCCTACCTTACTATCAGTTAAATAATATTATTCCCATAACCTCCATCAAGTTATTCTCTTCTCTTCAATTTTTTGATACGTTCGAACTTTCATCTATTGAATTACATTGGTTATTTTTGGCAATGCCTTTCTATGCTTTTTTAGCTGCTGCCATCTTTTTCCTCTTTTTTTTGTGCTACTGCCTTACTAAAAATTTTCTGTACTTTTGTATTATATGTCTTACACGGTGAAATACAATATGTAAAGATTCTTCTTAAAAAGTATTAAATATTTTTTATTTAATTTATACTTTAAACAGTAACATTTTATTATAAATAATACCCGAATAAATTTAGACTCTATTTCTTTTATTCTTTTCGATATGGTTGAACTGAAGTAATCTCATTGCATGATTAACAACTTTAATTTCTATCATAATAACTATTTGCTTTTATTATAATCGTAACTTGCACAACGTAACGTAATCTTGCCAAGCTTCATCTTCGTCTCTCCTCTATTGTAAATAAATGTGCATGAGAATAAAGTAACCAATTTTAAATTCTTATTATAATTACTGAAATTTGTATACAAATATTTATTTATTTATCAAGTAATATTTATAGTCTTTAATTTATCACTCATAGATTTAGCTACATTAATAAGTTTGTATAACATGTGACTTAAAGAAAAAAATCGGATAATGTTGTGAATATATTAAATAAATAATTATTTATTTATTCATTTTTTGACTCCAATTTTATTATTCGAAAAGTGTTGCACATTTTTTATTTAATTTATGCTTTAATTAGTAATATTTTATTTTATTTAATATCTAATAAATTTAAATTCTAATATTTATTCTCTTTTATACACGGTTGAATGAAAATAGTTTTATTGTATGATTAAACAATTTAATTTTCATCATTATAACTATTTTCTCCTACAATAATACTAAGTGTTGGATATTTTTATTTAATTTATGTTACAAATAGTAATATTTTATTTCGTCTAACACCTAATTGTTCCGAGGGTTACTTGAAACTGTAGGTCGATCTTGGACAAGATCTTTTGTGCTGATCGGAGATGACGGGTTCGGCTTGTGCGTGGCGCCTGGAGCTGTCGTGTCCGACTTGTTGGACTGGCAATGCTGTTGATCCTTTGTCACCGGAGAGTGGTGGTACCTGCAAGGGACTTCGATGCTTAAGTTAGCAAGGGTATTAAGCAGGTTTTATGTAGAATCAGAGTATGAGTTATACCTGGGTGCTCCAGTGTATTTATAATAGTGTGGAATGATCTTTCTGGAGATAAGATAGTTATCTTATCTTATCTTTGAGTGAAGTCATCTTATCTTTAAGGGAACCGCCCTTATCTCTCTAGGCTTTGGGCTGCCTTTAGATTTGGGTCGTGTTCCTTTGTTTGGGCCTGCTTAGGTCTCTTATGGCGATTTGGCCGAGCTCTTTGAGAAGAGGTCAGATAGCCCTGACCTGAAGAGGTCGGTTGACTTGTCGTTTAAACATCGCGGGTCGGACAGTTTGACCCAGGGTATGAACAGTGCTCTTGCTCGAGCGTGGTCTTCCTTTTGAGGTTGAGTCCTTAGTTTTAGGACTTCGATCCTTCTCTGGTGAAGACGAACTCGAGCATTTATTGATTTCTTCTTTGTAGAGTTTTCCTTTGAATGTGGAACGTTTTCTTTCTTTTAATAATTTTTCTTTTTGAAACAGGTGTTCCTTTGTTTCTTTTGAAACGCGCGTCTCTCTGCCTTGGGAACGTGCGAGGATTTAATTACCCATTAATTCTTCCCTTTGCTACTTTTTCCCCTTTCTTTATTTCATTTTGAATTACACCCAAAGCTTTCTCCTTTCTGTTCCTCTTTGTTTGCTGTAACTTCCCCTTTTCTCTTTCGTTCTTTCTATCTTTGCCTGAACCTTCTTCACGCTTCCCTTCGTAGCGTCATTGGTGATTGCTGGGGCTTCCTTTGCTCGAAAGGCATTTCAGATTTTTGTCTCTTCGCTTTCAACTTTATCGGCACTTTCTCCTGTTTCAGGTTGGTTCTTCTTTCTTTTACTTCTTTCGTCGTTCTTCCTTCGTGCTTACATTGTTCCATTCTTGGTAAAGTTTTGATCTTACTTGGAAAGTTTGAACCTTTTTCTTTGGTGGTGCGTCTGCTTGTTACTACTTTGGGAGTATCTTAATATTTGAAATGTATGTTGTTATTGAGTCTTTTGCTTTTTCGAAAGATTGCTCCTTTTGATGACTCTCTCCATGTTGGTATTTTTTCTTTGGATGATAACTGTTCATATCCTGGGTCGAGATGACCGAGTCAGGATGTTCAGTAACAAAGTGACCGACCTTTTTAGGTCAAGCGAACCGACTTCTTTACGAAGAAGTCGGCCAAAGCGACAGGAAAAGCCCAAAGAAGGGCCCAAATCAAGGAATACGACCCAAATCCAAAGGCAGCCCAAGCCGATAGAGACAAGGGCGGTTCCATGGAAGATAAGCTGACCTCAAACAAAAGATAAGATAAGATAAGATAAGATAACTAACTTATCTTATCCACAGAAGGTCACATCTCACAACTATAAATACACTGGAGCACCCAAGTATAACTCATACTCTGATTCTACTCAATACCTGCTTAATACCCTTGCTAACTTAAGCATCGGAGTCCCTTGCAGGTACCCCCACCCTTCAGGGACGAAGGATCAGCAGTGCAGCCAGTCTAACAAGTCAGACGTGGCGGCTCTGACCAGCACAGAAGATCTCATCCGAGATCGACCTCCAAGTTTCAGATAACCCTCGGAACATTGGCGCAGTTGCCGGGGAACCTGGAAGTCATCCCAACACCATGGCGGACAACCATGACAATGACCACGACTCAGGTTTGGAAGATAGAACACCGCATAAGAACATGGATACTATACTTAAAGATACTCCGGAATCCAATGGAGACAAAAATTCATCAAATCCAGGGGCGATAGAAGTACTTCAAAATCGATTAAAGAAACTTGAGAAAGAAGCCCAACATCAACGCGAAAAAGAAGAAGATCTACATCGAGAGATAAGGCGGCACCGAGAATTAGAAGATAAGCTTATGAAACTCGAAGCTGATCTCAAAACTAAAGCTACTCGACCCTCCATAGAGGATAGCTCTCAGAAAGATCATGATCTATTCACCAGGGAAATTATGAAGACCAAAATCCCAAAAGATCAAACTTACAGATATGACTCTATATGATGGCACCTCGGATCCCAACCACCATCTCAGAAAATTCAGAAGTAGAATGTACCTCACTGACGCCTCAGATGCAGTTCGCTGCAAAGCCTTTCCAACAACTCTTACCAAGACAGCCATTAGATGGTTCGACAACCTACCTCCAAAATCCATCTCAAGTTTCGACGACCTGGCCAAAAAATTCCTGGCCCAATTTTCCATACAAAAGGACAAAGCCAAACACGCACCCAACCTACTAGGGATCAAGCAAAGAGATCGGGAGAGTCTTCGAAACTACATGGAAAGATTCAACAAAACATGCATGGACATACAAAGTCTACCAACAGAAGCTGCCATCATGGGCCTCATAAATGGCCTACGAGAAGGACCATTTAGCCAATCTATATCAAAGAGGTACCCGACATCCCTAGACGAAGTACAAGAACGGGCGCAGAAGTACATCAACATGGAAGAGAATTCTCGACTTGGGGAAACCTCGAGGTTTGGTCGAGATAAAGATAAAGAAGCCAAGAAAAAAGAAGATCGCTCCGGAGAGAAAATCAAAAAATACCATAACTACACCCCTCTTAAGGTATCCTTGGTAGATATTTACAAAGAAGTCTGCCATACGAAAAAAATACCCCCAGCTCGGCCACTAAAAGGCAAAAGGGGAGGAGGAAATCGGAGCGAATACTGTGAGTATCATCGAGTCCGAGGACATTCCACCAACGAATACTTTGATTTGAAACGTCATAGAGAAATTAGTTAGGGAAGGAAGATTAGATCGGTTCCTGGCCAATCGGGACGAAGAACCAAAAAGAAGAAGAAGGGATGAAGATGCCGGACGATCTGAACGATCACCCCGCACACCGGAGAGACACGTTCATGTAATACACGGTGGATTTGCTGGAGGAGGAATCTCTAAATCATCTCGCAAGCGACACCTCAAAGAAGTATACCATGTCGAAGGAAAGAGGGAGGCACCAGATATCCCAGCAATCACGTTTACCAAAGAAGATGCATCCGGAATCATCCCGGGACACGACGACCCTATGGTCATCACAATCATATTGGCAAACGCCAACCTCCACCGTACATTAATTGACCAAGGAAGCTCCGCCGACATTCTATTCAAAACAGCCTTCGACAAGCTCGGCTTAGAGGAAAAAGAGCTAAGAACATACCCGAACAGCCTGTTCGGACTTGGGGATACCCCAGTACAGCCACTAGGATACGTATCGTTACACACAACCTTTGGAAAGGGGAACAATCCAGAACACTTAAGATAAACTATATCGTGGTCGACGTAAGCTCAGCCTACAATGCCTTAATAGGTCGGACAACGTTAAATCAACTCGGAGCAATAGTTTCAACTCCACATCTATGTATGAAATTCCCAACTACAGAAGGGATAGCTACAATAAAAGCAGATCAAAAGATGGCGCGTCGCTGTTATAATGAAAGTCTAAATCTCCGAGTCGAAGGAGGAGAGTTCCACACAATCGAACTCGGCGGAGATCAGAGACGAGAAGAACTCTGCCCATGACCCGAAGGAGAAATAGAAAGAGTCCAGATCGGATATACCTCAGACAAAACAACTAATATTGGCACGATCTTGAAAGGAGATGCAAAAGAATCACTAATACAGTTTCTACGAGATAATGTTGATCTCTTCGCATGGAAAGCTGCCAACATGCCAGACATAGATCCCGAACTAATGAGCCACAAGCTGGCAGTCTACCCGGGATCCCGGCCGGTACAACAAAGACGAAGAAAACTCGGGACAGAACGGTCTCAAGCTGTAGAAGAACAAGTACAAGCACTACTAGAGGCAGGGTTCATAAGAGAAGTTAAATACCCACTATGGTTAGCAAACGTCGTCTTGGTGAAAAAGTCAAATGGGAAGTGGCGAATGTGCCCCGACTACACCGACCTCAACAAAGCCTGCCCAAAAGACCCTTATCCACTCCCAATCATTGATGCTCTAGTAGATGCCTCATCAGGATATAAGTATCTCTCATTCATTGACGCATACTCAGGCTACAACCAGATTCCAATGTATCCATCGGATCAAGAAAAAACCTCGTTTCTCACGCCAAAAGCAAATTATTGCTATATCGTAATGCCTTTTAGCCTTAAGAACGCAGGAGCCACTTATCAAATGCTAATGAATAAAGTATTCTCAAAACACATTGGAAAAATCATGGATGTCTATGTGGACAACATGTTGATAAAGACACAAAGTGAGGAAACATTATTAACCGACTTGGTTCAAGTGTTCGACACCATACGGAAGCACGACATGCGACTCAACCCAGCTAAATGCACCTTCGCAGTGGAAGCAGGTAAATTTTTGGGCTTTATGCTCACACAAAGAGGAATCGAGGCAAATCCAGATAAATGCCAGGCCATACTCAACATGAAAAGCCCAACCTGCCTCAAAGAAGTACAACAACTCAATGGGAGATTAGCGGCCTTGTCTAGATTCCTAGCAGGGTGAGCGATAAGATCCTTCCCCTTCTACGCTACCTTAAGGAAGGGAAAGAACTTCGAGTGGACAATGGAATGTGAACAAGCCTTCTGAGACTTTAAAGAATTTTTGGGACAGCCCCCCATCCTATCTCGACCACGGGAGAGAGAACCACTCATACTGTACCTCGCAGTAGAAAGTCGGGCAATAGCCTCAGCACTAATCCGAGAATATGAAGGGGGACAACAACCCGTCTACTTCATTAGTAAAGCACTACAGGGGTCAGAGCTGAACTACCAGAAAATAGAGAAGTTCGCCTACGCTCTGATACTCACATCCCGACGACTTCGCCCATACTTCCAAGCGCACACCATCAAAGTTCGGACCAACCAGCCCATAAAAGAGATACTGCAGAAAACATATCTAGCAGGAAGAATCCTACAGTGGGCAATTGAGTTATCCGAGTTCGACCTCCAATACGAGGCGCGGACAGCCATCAAATCACAATACCTAGCCGACTTCATTGCAGAATTCACGGACACCACGAAAATCCCCATAGAGTGGAACATATACGTGGACGGTTCCTTGAATAAAGCTGGAAGCGGTGCAGGTGTGATAATCGAAAGCAACCAAAGAACCCAACTTGAGCTTTCCCTGAAATTCGGATTCCCGGCCTCAAACAACCAGGCGGAATATAAAGCGTTATTAGCTGGTTTGAAGCTGGCTAGGGAAGTTGGAGCTCAGAAACTCAACATCTACAGTGACTCACAAGTCGTTATCTCGCAAATAACGGGAAGCTACCAAGCCAAAGATCCTACCATGAAAAAATATTTGGATAAAACCAAAGAACAGCTTGGACAACTCAGGGAATATAGGATCTGCCACATACCCCGCGAGCAAAATACCCGAGCAGACGCACTCTCAAAACTAGCCAGCACCAAACCAGGGGGCAACAATAGAAGCCTCATCCAGGAAATACTGCAGAACCCGTCAATATCGGAAGAAGAAAAAGTCCTAGCCATAACAGGTCGAGATCAAGGATGGATGACTCCCATAATTAACTACCACAAAATAGAAGCGCTCCCCACAGATGAAAAGGAGGCAAAGAGGTTAAAAAGGGAGGCACAGTACTACACTATCATAAACAACATCCTATACAAAAGAGGAATCTCGACACCATTGTTAAAATACGTACCGACTTCCAATACAAAGGAAGTCTTGGAGGAAGTACACAGCGGCATTTGTGGCAATCATCTCGGAGCACAAGCTCTCACCAAGAAGGTACTCCGGGCGGGATTCTATTGGCCAACTCTACAAAAGGAAGCTACCGAATTTGTAAAGACATGTCCACCATATCAGAAGCATGCCAACTTTCACATCGCCCCGCCGAAAAAGCTCAACAGCGTGACCTCACCCTGGCCATTTGCAAAGTGGGGACTCGATCTTCTCGGACCTTTCCCCTAGGGATCGGGAAAGTCAAATTCCTCATAGTAGGGGTAGACTACTTCACAAAATGGATCAAGGCAGAACGCCTAGCCAACGCCACTGCCCAAAGAAGCCAGAAATTTCTATAT
The DNA here is from genome assembly GCF_000817695.3 of Arachis duranensis. NCBI lineage: Eukaryota > Viridiplantae > Streptophyta > Magnoliopsida > Fabales > Fabaceae > Arachis > Arachis duranensis. Next base: position 40,792,049 of record NC_029780.3, read on the forward strand.
AAGAACATTATTACGAGGTTCGGGGTACCATACTCCATCACCACAGACAACGGTACCTAATTTACAGATGCAGGCTTCAGAAAACTAGTGGCCGACCTGAATATAAAACACCAGTTCACCTCCGTCGAACATCCCCAAGCCAATGGACAAGCCGAAGCGGCCAACAAAGTCATATTGGCCAGACTAAAACGGAGACTGCAAGAAGCAAAAGGGGCTTGGGCCGAGGAACTTCCATAAGTCCTATGGGCGTATCGAACAACCCTTCATTCTACTACGAATGAATCACCATTCCGACTAGCATACGGAGTAGAGGCAATGATTCCAATAGAGGTCGAGGAAGGATCCCCCCGAGTAGTCCACTTCAATGAACAAACCAATTCTCAGCTCCAAAGAGAAGAGCTCGACGTACTTCCAGATATCCGAGAAAAAGCACGGATCAGAGAAGAAGCACTAAAGCGGCGAATGGCTTCCAGGTATAATCAAAAGGTAGTGCCAAGAGGTTTCACTGAGAATGATCTCATCTTAATCCAAAATGATATCAGAGCAACTCGATTCGGAGAAGGAAAGCTAGCAGCTAACTGAAAAGGACCCTACCGAGTCACAGAAGTACTTGGGAAGGGCTACTACAGACTGTCCGAACTCGAAGGACGAGAACTCCCCAGATCATGGCACGCCTGTAACCTAAGAAGGTACTATAGTTAGGTAAAGGTCCCATCACAAGATGCACTCTTTTTCCTGAAAAGGTTTTTTAATGAGGCATCAAGATTGAGATTCAATCCGACCTAAGGGTATGAAAAACTCCCGCCTGTATATATATATTTGCACTTTCTTTAAATAAAATACATTTCAGATATTCTACAAGTTCTCAAGACGCATTAATCTGAAGCATTCATCGTCCGATTATAAAGCAACAGATCGACAGAAAGTGAAGAACAGATTCACTATACGATCTCGATAGGAATGATCGACCGACAAAGGTGAAAATGCGATTCACCTAAAGATCGATCAAACCGGGATAGAAACCACCATCTACAAATCGGCAAAGATGAACACAGAATAATGCAAGAAGTTATCGAAAGTGATCCCAAAAAAGAACCTGACGAGGTCTTATGGATTGCTATATACTAACTTAAAAAGACTGACCGATACTAAAAAATCGGACCAAGTCAACCCAAGTTATCAGCAAATCCCTGAAAGGAGGTCTGGCCAACCCTATTAAAGAGGAATTGCTATAACTTAGAAGAGATCGACCTAACGAAGTCGGTCTCCTACAAAACATTCACTGTACGATCTTGATAGGAGTGATCGATCGACAAAGGTGAAAACGCGATTCAACTAAAGACCGATCACGCCGGGATAAAAATCACCATCTACAAATCGGCAAAGATGAACACAGAATAATGCAAGAAGTTATCGAAAGTGATCCCAAAAAATAGAGCCTGACAAGGTCTTTTGGATTGCTATATAATAACTTAAAAAGACTGGCCGACACTAAAAAGTCGGACCAAGTCAACCCAAGTTATCAGCAAATCCCTGGAAAGAGGTCTGGCCAACACTATTAAAGAGGAATTGCTATAAATTAGAAGATATCGACCTAACGAAGTCGGTCTCCTACAAAACAAGTTGTAAAAGTAATCCCTGAAAGAGACCTAACAAAGGTCCAAGAAAGAGGATTACAAAAACAACTTAGAAGAGATCGACCTAACGAAGTCAGTCTCCTACAAAACAAGTTGTAAAAAGTAATCCCTGAAAGAGACCTAACAATGGTCCAAGAAAGAGGATTACAAAAACAACTTAGAAGAGATCGACCTAACGAAGTTGGTCTCCTACAAAACAAGTTGTAAAAGTAATCCCTGAAAGAGACCTAACAAAGGTCCAAGAAAGAGGATTACAAAAACAACTTAGAAGAGATCGACCTAACGAAGTCATCTCCTACAAAACAAGTTGTAAAAAGTAATCCTTGAAAGAGACCTAACAACGGTCCAAGAAAGAGGATTACAAAAATAACTTAGAAGGGGACCAACATAAAATCGGTTATGAGGCGCTAAAAATACAAAAGCGAGGAAACTGAGAAACAAGTCGGACCCCCCATAATCACGGCCTCAAAAGGATCCAAGCTACAAACAATAAAGTACAAAAGCAATCTAAAGAGGTCAAGCAGCAAGATCCCAACAGACACCATGTCAAAGCACAATAAAAGCATAATACGATAAAGCTTCAAGAGGTCACCAAAATCAACCTCAGAAAGCTACCTTTGTTTTTCAAAATAAAAAGTTGCCAGGCAGACAACTAAAAGCGTCATCAGTTAAAGAAGAACAATAAAAAAGTTCAAAAGCCCACAAATCGGGCTATTTACACAAATATTTAGAAAAAGGATCAGCTAAGATCGGGAGCCTTCCCGGCAGCATCAATACGGGGAGAAGGAGGGCGAGTCTGAAGGGGCACAGTATCTACAGTTCCATTATCCCGGTTCAGAATCTGGCAATCCGGATCAGACGTAACGGGAGGAACCGAGGAGGTCGACACCTTAAGAGAAGGCACTGGGAGAGGGTTAGCCTCATCATCATCCTGGTCATCAGGGACAATCTTACCATCCCTCACAACATTGTCCAGGCTGATGAGAGTCAAGTCGGCATCAGGAGCAACAATCCAGAACTGCTCCATCAGGTTCTCGGAGGCGGCAGTTACGCTATCCACAAGGTGACCCTGAAGCTCACCATAATTAACCCGAGCAGTTTCCAAATCCTCCCGGAGATGCATCATTTCCCTATAAGCCAAGACATAGCTATCCTTGTGTTTCAGTGCCATGTCCTCGGCCAACTTCAAAGAAGCAGCCAAGGCAATAGAACTGGCCTTCTCACCCTCAAGCTCCTTCTCCACCTTTGCCAACTTCACCTCCAACTCCTCTTTCAGACCCTTGATACGATCAAATTCTGACTTGGCCTCCTCCATGAAGGATTTTGTGGCATGGATTGGAATCCCCTGAACTGTTCGGAAGATAGCCGCACCCATATGAGCCATCTTCACACTACTTTTGGTGATAAAATCCAAATGCTGAAGAAGAGACACATCGTCCATGGAAAGCCCACCATAGGGGGCAATTTGCTGGTCAACAAACTCGATAGCATCAAAGTCCGGGGCATCCAGGTTAAAAGGCTCGGATGTTTTTTGCTTTTTCAAGGGAGGGACACCAGAAGCAACGGCAGAAGTCTGTGGAGGATTGACCTGATGAAACCGAGGAGTAGGAATTACTTTCCTCGGCCCGAGAGCACTCAGCACAGGAAGCTTCACTGGGACCTGAGAAGATCCCTCGCCGGTCACTTTGGTCGAGATGTTCAGAGCAGCAGTTTCCTTCTTTGCCCTTTTAAAGGCCTTCATGGAGTCGTTGTTCTTAGACATCTCTGCAAATACAGAAATAGCCACAGCAAAGAGTTATGGTCACAACAAAGGGAAGAAAAATTTAAGAAATAAGTATAAGAGACAAGACAGACAAGTACCCAAAACAGTCCGAACCAAGGACGGGTCATTCAAAAACCTTTTTGTATCAAGATGGGGTGGTTTCTCCCTCAGATCCTCAAGAAAAACAACAAAAGCACGCTCAACATCATCAAGCATCTCCCAGGTATAACGGGACACCCTCACATCCCTCTGCCACTCCAAAGGAAAAGAAAGCTCATCATTTTCATCAAGGAAAAAGGGGCGGGCCCCCTCAACAGCTCGAATTTTAAAGAAGTAATTCTTGAAGTCCTTAAAGGACTCATCATACATCGCAAAAACTTTATGGCCCTGGGCGGACCTGAAAGAAACCCAAGAAGCTTTCTTTTTTGAAGAACCGCCAGGCTTGGCAGAAACAAACAAGTAAAGGAAAAGAGTCTGAGAAGGTGTTACATCTAACTCTCTACAAAGAAGCTGAAAAATTTTAATAAAACCCCAGGAATTCGGATGAAGCTGGGATGGGGCAATGTTACAAGACCACAACAAGTCGGTCTCAAAAGCAGTAAAGGGAAAGGTAACGTTTAATTGACTGAAAAAGTATTCATAGGCGTAAAAGAAGGGACGCTCCCCCTCGACAGAAGTCGGAAAACAAACTCTCTCATCGGCCTCAGGAGCAACAAGCTCATAATCCCCCTCACGGGCGCTGTTACCACAAATCCTATGGCGCTTCCTCAGCTCTGTGCAAAATTCGGCATCCACAACAGAAACACACAATAAGACAAGGGAGTCCAGCCAATCAGACATGCCCTCAGGAACTCTGGAAGACATCTCTACAATGTTATTGCGAGAAGACATGAGGCCAACTAATCCTACAAGTAAGAAAAGAAGATGGGGTTACTAAAAACATTTTGGACAAGGGAGAAAACAACTCAATACGATACAGGTGAAACAAAACAGAAAAGGAAAAACCCCAAGACCCAAACCAAAAGCCTTGGGGCATCCTTTGGAGGCAATAATCAAGCAAGGTTACTAGAAAAATCTACAGCTCCCACCCCAGCATTTCTCAAAAAGGCTCAAACTTTTAAACATGCAAAATCAAAGCTTCACCAAAAAACTAAAAGTGAAGCCGTAAAAGAAGCAAGAAAGTTAGTACCAACCTAAAAAAAGTAGCAGGCGCCAAAAGGAATTTGAAGAGGGAAGGCGAAATCTGGAATTGCTCTCTCAAAGTAAAAGAGAAGACACGAGCAAAAGCAGCGTCGCGGGGCTAAAACGCGGAACTGCAAAACTCCAGGCAGAGGCTTCAGAAAAATCAAACAACACTTTTCAACACAAAGAAAAGTTGAAAGCGAGAGAATGAAGGAAGAAATGCGAAGAAGTCACGAAAAGGGCGAAGGAGAGAAACCGTTTCTGGGTTTTCAAAATCAAAATAAAAGATCCAAAAAGGAAACGTGGCAATTAATGTTAAAATTAATGTAGGCATTAAACCCTCGGACAATTTCCAAAGCATCGATATAAAAGCGCGCGCTTTTAGAGGAAAAAACATTCTACATTCGAAAGCTTCTACAAAGGAATCGACAAAATGCTTGAGTTCGGCTTCACTAAAGAAGGACCGAAGTCAAAGAACACGGCCTCAAAAAAGAAGACCAAACTCAAACAGGGGCACTGTTCATACCCTGGGTCGAGATGATCGAGTCAGGATGTTCAGTAACAAAGCGACTGACCTCTTTAGGTCAAGCAGACCGACTTCTTTACGAAGAAGTCAGCCAAAGTGACAGGAAAAGCCTAAAGAATGGCCCAAATCAAGGAATACGACCCAGATCCAAATGCAGCCCAAGCCGATAGAGACAAGGGCAGTTCCATGGAAGATAAGCTGACCTCAAACAAAAGATAAGATAAGATAAGATAACTAACTTATCTTATCCACAGAAGGTCACATCTCACAACTATAAATACACTGGAGCACCCAAGTATAACTCATACTCTGATTCTACTCAATACCTGCTTAATAACCTTGCTAACTTAAGCATCGGAGTCCCTTACAGGTACCCCCCACCCTCCGGGGACAAAGGATCAGCAGTGCAGCCAGTCTAACAAATCGGACGCGGTGGCTCCGACCAGCACAGAAGATCTCATCCGAGATCGACCTCCAAGTTTCAGGTAACCCTCGGAACAATAACGATTTTCTGGTGACTTATTTTCATTTTCTTCTCGTGTCGTTACTTGGTTGGAGGAGGATTATTTTTCTTTACTGAGAGTTTTGTTGGGGTGTATCCTTGTAGACTTTTTCCTGAGTCCTTACTTTATCTCTGCCTCCAAAGGATGCCCCTGGGCCTTGTTGTGTGTCTTGGAGTCTTCCTTTTGCTATTTTGTTTTGTTCTGAGTCATGTTTTGTCCGAGCTGTTTTGATTTCACCTGAGTTGTTAGTAATCCATTCTCTTTTTCTTGTTTGTAGGACTAGTTGGCCATGTCTTCTCGCAAAAATATTGTTGAGACGTCTTCTAAGGTTCCTGAAGGGATGTCTGACTGGTTGGACACCCTTGTGTTTATGTGTGTTTCTGTGGTAAATGCTGAGTTTTGTACGGAGCTTAGAAAACATCAACGACTCTGTAAGAATAGAGATCAGGAAAAGAACTATGAATTGGTAGCCCCTGATTTTGATGAGAGGGTTTGCTTTCCTGCTTTGACCCCCGGGGAACGTCCCTTCTTTTATGCTTATGACTATTTTTTCAGCCAGTTGAATATTACTTTTCCTTTCACTTCCTTTAAGACCGACTTGTTGTGGTCGTGTAACATAGCTCCATCCCAACTTCATCTGAACTCTTGGGGTTTTATTAAGATTTTTCAGTTGCTTTGCCATGAGCTGGACGTTACACCTTCTCAGACTCTCTTTCTTTATCTTTTTGTTTTGACTAAGCCCGAGATTTTCTCGAAAAAGAAAGTCTCTTGGATTTCCTTCCGATCTGCCCAGGGACAAAAAGTGTTTGCTATGTATGACGAGTCCTTTAGGGACTTTAAGAATTCCTTTCTTTTTAAGGTCCGAGCTATTGAGGGAGCTCGACCGTTTTTCTTAGAAGCGAATAATGAACCTGCCTTCCCCTTGTGTTAGCAAAAGAATGTTGTGGTGTCTTGATACACGTGGAAGATGCTTGATGAGGTTGAGCAGGCTTTTGTAAATGTTTTAGAAGATATCTGGGGGGAACCTCCCCATCTTGGCACCAAGAGGTTTTTCGGGGACCCCACCCTAATCTGAACTGTGTTGGGTATTGGCCGACTTATTTTGCTCTGTTTTTACTTTGCTTCCTTCTCATTATAGTTTGTAACCTGCTTCTATGGTTGATTTTGTTTTTCAGAGATGGCCAAGAATAATCACTCCCTGAAAGCCTTTAAAAAGGAGAGGAAGGCTACTGCGGCCCAAAACATCTCGGCCAGAGTGACTTGGGAAAGGTCTTCTCATGTTTCTCAAAAACAGCCTATGCTAAGCTCTCCTGGACCGAGGAGGATGGTTTCTACCCCTCGGGTTCATGTGCTCAATCCTCCCCAAGCTTCTGCTGCTACCTCTTCTCCTACAGCCGTTCCTCCTTCAAAAAGACCTCGGACTGTTGAGCCCTTCAATCTAGATGCTCCTGACTTTGATGCTGTTGGGTTTGTCGACCAGCAGATTGCTCCTTATGGTGTTATGCCTACTGACGATGTCTCTCTTCTTCATCATTTAGATTTTATTACTCGGAGCAGTATCAAGATGGCTCATATAGGAGCAGCTTTATATCTGACCACCCAAGATTTCCCTATCCATGCAACAAAGGCTTTTATGGAGGACGCCAAGTCGGAGTTTGACCGGATCAAGGGTTTGAAGGAGGAGCTCAAGGCGAAAGTGGCCAAGCTGGAAATAGAGTTGGAGGGTGAAAAGACTAGAGCTATTTCTTTGGCGGCCTCTGCAAAGTTGGCTGAGGATACAGCGTTGAAGCATAAGGAGAGCTATGTCACCACTTATAGGGAGATGATGGGTCTCAGGGAGAGTTTAGAGTCTGTCTGAGCTGATTATGCCGAACTTCAAGGTCATCTTGTAGGCAGTGTCAATGCTGCTTATGAGAATTTGAAGGAGCAGGTTCGAGTTCTTGCTCCCGAGCTTGACCTCACTCTTTTCAGCTTGGACAACATTGTAAAAGATGGTAAAATTGTCCCTGATGACCCTGATGATGATGACAATGTTGAGCCTCCTCCTGTGCCTACTACCAAAGTCTCTGTTGCCCCTGCTTCCTCAGCTTTGACAGTTGAAGTTGGTCAGCCTCAGTTTGATCCTGACGTCCAGATCCTGAACCGGGATGATGGGACGGTAGATGCTATACCCCTTTAAACTCGTCCTCCTTCACCCCGTGATACAGCTACTGGGAGGTCTTTGGATTCTCTATGATTATTTCTGGTACATTTGTGTATAGCCCGACCTGTGGGCTTTGAACTCTTTTTTGTAATTTGTAGTCTTGGCTTCTAGATACTTTGGTTGCTTTTCTGTTAGCAACTTTATTTTGGAAAAAACAAAGTAGTTTCTCAGGCTCTTGGGGTTGACTTCAGGTGGCCTCTTGGGTCTTTGTTTATTATAGCAGTTTGGTTCCTGCCTGTTGATTGCTTGCTTAGTATTTAGGCTTTTTCGAGGCGTTGAAATACTGTTTTCCGACCTCTTTTGATTGCTTTTATACTTTCATACTTGTAGCTTTAATTCTTTTGGGTCATGGCTTTCTGGGTCCGACTTGAAGTCCCTTATAGTGCATGCCTTCTGTTTGGCTTACTCCTTCGCCTCAATCTGTTCCTTCTTAAGTTATTTTAGTACTCCATTTTGTTTGGATCTTTGTCAGATCTCTCTTATGGATTACCTTGTATAAATTTTTGTAGGTTTGTTGGGGACCGACTTCATCATGTCGGTCTCTTCTAAGTTATTTCTAGTAATCCATTTTGGATCTTTGTCAGATCTCTTTTATGGATTACTTTTATAACTTTGGCTTGTGGGAGGCCGACTTCATCATGTCGATCTTTTCTAAGTTATTTCTAGTAATCCATTTTGGATCTTTGTCAGATCTCTTTTATGGATTTCTTTTATAACTTTGGCTTGTGGGAGGCCGATTTCATCATGTCGGTCTCTTCTAAGTTATTTCTAGTAATCCATTTTGAATCTTTGTCAGATCCCCTTTATGGATTACTTTTATAACTTTGGCTTGTGGGAGGCCGACTTCATCATGTCGGTCCCTTCGAAGTTATTTCTAGTAACCCTCATTTTTAGGGCTGGCCAGGCCTCTTTCCAGGGATTTACTTTTTATAACTTTATTATTGTGGTCGACTAGTCCAACTTCTTCATGTCGGTCCATCTTTTAAGTTATTTTTTGGCAACCCATTTTTATTAAGACCTCATCAGGTCCTTTCCTATGGGTCACTTTCGATAACTTCTTGCATTTAATCTATTTTGTCGCTTTTCATCTTTGCTAATTTTGTAGAAATTGGGTTTGATCCTCGCTTGGTCGACCTTTGATGAATTCAGTTTTCATCTTTGTTGGTCTTTATCGTGATCGGGAAGTGTTCCGAGGGTTACCTGAAATTGTAGGTCGATCTCGGACGAGATCTTCTGTACTGGTTGGAGCTGTTGTATCCGATTTGCTGGATTTGGTAGTGGTGCTGATCCTCGTCCTCGGAGGGTGGGGCGTACCTGTAAGGGACTCCGATGCTTAAGTTAGCAAGGGTATTAAGCAGGTATTGAGTAGAATCAGAGTATGAGTTATACCTGGGTCCTCCAGTGTATTTATAATAGCGTGGAGTTACCTTCTTAGATAAGATAAGTTAGTTATCTTATCTTATCTTTATCTTTTGGGTGAGGTCATCTTATCTTCACGAGAACCGCCTTTCTCCCTGTAGGCTTGGACTGCCTTGGGCTTTGGTACGCGGTCCTCCGTTAGGGCCCTTCTTTGGGCTTTCCTGGTGACTTGGCCGAGCTCTTTGAGAAGATGTCGGGTTGTCCTGACCTGAAGAGGTCGATCACTTTGTCTGTAGAACATCCGGGTCGGACAGCTTGACCTAGGGTATGAACAGTGCCCTTGCTCGAGCTTGGTCTTTTGTTTGGGGGTCGAGTCTTAGTTTTAGGACTTCGATCCTTCTCGGGCAAAGTCGAATTCGAGCATTTTGTCAATTTTATCTTTGTAGAGTTCTTGAATGCGGAACGTTTCTTCTTTCATTTCCTTTGAAAGCACGCGCTTTTGTATTTAGCGTCCTAGCCTTGGGAATGCGCGAGGGTTTTAATGCCCTCATTAATTGGTTTTTGATGCTCCATTTCTTTTGGCTTTTATTTTTGAATTTTATGCACAGAAACGGTTTTTCTTCTTCCCTGTAACTTCCCTCTTTTCTTCGTTCTTCTGTTTCACCCGGAGTTTCTCTTTTTCATTTTTCGATGCTGTGTCTTGCGCTTTGCTCTTAGGGAAGATTTCTTCGCTTCGGCTTCCATTCTTCTTCAGAGCTCTTTCTCCTTTCTTCAGGTTGGTTTTGCTTTCTCTTTCATCGTCTATTTTTGCTGCTTTGTATTTGATTCTTTGGTGAAATTTTGATTTTGCCTGAGTGTATGTTGGAAAGCTTGAACCTTTCCATATTATCCTGCTGGGTTTATTACTGTGATGCATGTTTTCTGGTTTCCTTTTGACCCTATGTATGCTTTTGGGTGCATTTTCTTGTTTTGACTCCTTTAGGGCTTCGTATGTTGCCGCTGCTTTCTGGACTGTTGTTTTTGAAAAAGGTTGCTCCTTTTGATGACTTTTGTCTTGTTGATCATTTTTCTTTAATAGAGACGATGCTTTTTTTTTTTTTGCCTTTTTCTTCTCAGGACATTGCTTGTTGGGAGAGGGTTATTTTCTCTGCTGAGGGTTTCATTGGGATGTTTAGCTTTTGTAGATTTTGTCTGAGACTTTACTCTGTCATTGCCTCTAAAAGATGCCCTTGGACCTCGGTGTACGTCTTGGGTCTTCCTTTTACTGTTTGTGTGCCTGAGGTCGTGTTGTCCGAGTTGCTTCCATATTGTCTGAGTTTGTTTTTGGGTTAGTAATCCGTTTTCTTTTCTTTGTTTGTAGGATTAGTTGGCCATGTCTTCTCGCAAAAATATTGTCGAGGCGTCTTCTAAGGTTCCTAAGGGAATGTTCGACTGGTTGGACTCCCTTGTGTTGCTATATGTATCTCTAGCTAACTCGAAATTCCGTGTGGAGCTTAGGAAACATCATCAAATATGTAGTAGTGAGAATCAAGAACGCAACTATGAGTTGGTGGCACCCGACTCTGACGACAGGGTCTGCTTTCCTGTTCCGACCCAGGGGGAGCGTCCCTTCTTTTATGCATATGATTTCTTTTTTAGCCAGATGAACATTACCCTTCCCTTTACTTCCTTCGAGACCGACTTGTTGTGGTCTTGTAATATAGCCCCATCTCAGCTTCATCCGAATTCTTGGGGTTTTATTAAGATTTTTCAGCTAGTTTGTCATGAATTTGGTGTTACGCCCTCTTTAACTCTTTTCTTGTATCTGTTTGTGTTGACCAAGCCTAGAACTACAAAAAGAAAGCTTCTTGGATTTCTTTTAGGTCGGCCCAGGGATATAAGGTTTTTTTCATGTATGATGAGTCTTTCCAAGATTTTAAGAATTACTTTTTCAAGATCCGAGCTGTTGAAGGAGCTCGTCCTTTCTTTTTGGATGAGAATGGAGAGCCTCGTTTCCCTTTAGAATGGCAGAGGAATGTAGTGGTATCTAGGTATACCTGTGAAATGTTAGACGAGGTTGAGCAGGCTTTTGTTGCTGTTTTGGAGGATATTTGGGGGGAACCTCCCCATCTTGAGACCAAGAGATTTTTGGTGGATCCATCCTTGATCCGTACTGTGCTGGGTATTATAAACTGTGTCTCCATTTATTTTGTTTTTTGCCTTCTTTTCTAGCTAGTAAGTTGTTGTATTATTTTTTATTTTTCAGAGATGTCGAAGAACAATGACTCGCTGAAGGCCTTTAAGAAGGCGAGGAAGGCTACCGCGGCTCAGAACGTCCCGACCAAGGTGGTCGGAGAAGGGTCCTCCCAGGTTTTATCGAAGCCGTCTGTCCCGAGCTCTCCTGGACCGAGGAGGATGATCTCTACTCCTCGGGTTCGTTTGGCTGATCCTTCACAAACTTCCGCTGCTACCTCTTTTTCCACCGGCGCTCCTCCGAAAAAGCAAAAAACTACGGAGCCTTTTAACCTTGATGCTCCTGATTTTAATGCCGTCGAGTTTGTTGACTAGCAGATCGGTCCTTATGGTACCATGCCCACTGACGATGTTTCTCTTCTTTGCCATTTAGACTTCATTACTCGAAGTAGTGTCAAGATGGCACATATGGGTGCGGCTTTATATCAAACTGCCCAAGATCTTCCCATTCATGCTACGAAAGCTTTTATGGAGGAGGCTAAATTGGACTTTGATCGGATAAAGAGTCTGAAAGAGGAACTTGAGAAAAAAGTGACCAAGCTGGAGAAGGAGTTGGAGGGCGGAAAGGCTAGCTCTCTTGCCTTGGCGGCTTCTGTGAGATTGGCTGAGGATACGGCATTGAAGCACAAGGATAGCTATGTCACGACCTATAGAAAGATGATGCGTCTCAAGGATGATTTAGAGTCTGCTCGAGCTGATTATGCTGAGCTTCAAGGTCACCTTGTAGACAATGTAAATGCTGCTTATGAGAACCTGAAGGAGCAGGTTCGGATTCTTGCACCCGAGTTCGACCTTACTCTCTTCAGTTTAGACAACGTTGTGAGAGATGGTAAAATTGTTCCTGATGACCTTAATGATGATGATGTCATCCCTCATTTAATGCCTGCCACAAAGACCTCTGTCGCGCCGAACTTGTTACCTCCTTCAGCCGAGGTATGTCATTATGAGTCAGAACCTGATTGCCAAATCTTGAATTGAGATTACGAGACAGTGGATGCGGTGCCTCTCCAGACTCGTCCTCCTTCACCTCGTGTTAATGCTGCTAGGAAGTCTTTGGGTCCTCAATGATTATTCTGGATGTTTTGTGTAGTCAGCCCGACTTGTGGGCTTTTGAACTTTTTATATTTTGTGACTAGTAGTTCTGACTTTCTGCTACTTTAGTTGCTTGTTTAGCAACTTTATTTTGAAAAAACAAAGTAGTTTCCAAGCTTTTGGGGCTGACCTTGGTAGCCTCTTTATTATTAGATCTTGTGCTTTTTTCACCATATGCTTGTCCGCACTTGCCTGGTACCTTTTCATGTTCTTTCGGGAGTTTTGGAGCTTTGCCGACCTCTTTGGATTGCCTTTATATTTCGTACTTGTGGCTTTGATTCTTTGAGGTTGGGTCCAACTTGTATATCGACCTTCTCTCTTTAGCCTATAGTCATTTATAGTCATCCTTTCCATTCGGGCCTTGGTAAGGTCTTTGTTAGGATTTACCTTTTATAACGTTAAGGTTTTCGAGAGGCTGACATCGTCGTGTTTAATCTTTCCCAAGTTATTTCTAGTGATCTTCTTTCTTGGACCTTTGTCAGGTCTCTTTCAGGGATTACTTTTATAACTTGCTTGTGGGAGGCCAACTTCATCACGTCAGTTTCTTCTAAGTTGTTTTTGTAATCCTCTTTCTTGGACCTTGTTCAGGTCTCTTTCAGGGATTTATAACTTGTTTGTGGGAGGCCGACTTCGTCACGTCGGTTTCTTCTAAGTTATTTCTGTAATCCTCTTTCTTGAACCTTGTTCAGGTCTCTTTCAGGGATTACTTTTATAACTTTTATGCTTTGGGCCGTCCTCGTCATGTCAGGCCCTTCTAAGTTATTTCTGTAATCCTCTTTCTTGGACCTTGTTCAGGTCTCTTTCAGGGATTACTTTTATAACTTTATGCTTTGGGCTGTCCTCATCATGTCGGGCCCTTCTAAGTTATTTCTGTAATCCTTTTTCTTGGACCTTGTTCAGGTCTCTTTCAGGGATTACTTTTAAAACTTTTATGCTTTGGGCCGACCTCGTCATGTCGGGCCCTTCTAAGTTATTTTTGTAATCCTCTTTCTTGGACCTTGTTCAGGTCTCTTTCAGGGATTACTTTTAAAACTTTTATGCTTTGGGCCGACCTCGTCATGTCGGGCCCTTCTAAGTTATTTTTGTAATCCTCTTTCTTGGACCTTGTTCAGGTGGGCCGTCCTCGTCATGTCAGGCCCTTCTAAGTTATTTCTGTAATCCTCTTTCTTGGACCTTGTTCAGGTCTCTTTTAGGGATTACTTTTATAACTTTTATGCTTTGGGCTGTCCTCATCATGTCGGGCCCTTCTAAGTTATTTCTGTAATCCTTTTTCTTGGACCTTGTTCAGGTCTCTTTCAGGGATTACTTTTATAACTTTTATGCTTTCGGCCGACCTCATCGTGTCGGGCCCTTCTAAGTTATTTCTGTAATCCTCTTTCTTAGACCTTGTTCAGGTTTGTTTCAGGGATTACTTTTATAACTTTTATGCTTTAGGCCGACCTCGTCGTGTCGGGCCCTTCTTAGTTATAGTAATCCTCTTTTATAAGGCTGGCCAGACCTCTTTCCAGGGATTTACTTATAACTTCGGTTGTTGTGACTGGTCTGACTTCTTTACGTCGGCCAGTCTTTAAGTTATTTTATAGCAATCCATTTTATTAGGACCTCGTCAGGTCCTTTCTATGGATCACTTTCTATAACTTCTTACATTATCCTGTTTTCATCTTTGCTAATTTTGTAGAGATTGGGTTAAATCCTCGTTTGGTCAACCTTTTAATGAAGTTGGTTTTCATTTTTGGCCCTTATCGTGATCGCATAGTGAATTTGATTTTCACTTTCTGCTGATCTGTAGCTTTATAATCAGACGATGAATGTTTCAGATTAATGCGGCTTGAGCATTTGTAGAAGATCTAAACAGATTTCATTCAAAAGAAAATGCAAATATATACATGCTGGAGGTTAATCCTCTAAGTCGGGTGATTTGTAGGTCTTGGCTTGGCACCTCATTAAAAAACCTTTTCAAGAAAAAGAGTGCGCCTTATCCAAAATCCTTTATCATCCCTAACTATAGTACCTTCTTAGGTTACAGGCATGCCATGACCTAGGAACCTCTTTCCTGTTGAGTTTGGTCAGTCTGTAGTAGCCCTTTCCAAGTACTTCTATGACTCGACAGGGTTCTTTCCAGTTTGCTGCCAGCTTTCCTTCTCCAGGTCGAGTTATTTCGATATCGTTTCGGATTAGAATGAGGTCGTTTTCAGTAAAAACTCGCTGTACTACCTTTTGATTGTATCTCGTAGCCATTCGTCATTTTAATGCTTCTTCCCTAATCCGAGCTATTTCTCGGATTTCTGGAAGTAGGTCAAGTTCTTCCCTTTGAAGTTGGGAATTGGCTTCTTTATTATAGTGAATTACTCTAGGCGACCTTTCTTCAATCTCCACTGGGATCATTGCCTCTATTCCGTATGCTAATCGAAAGGGTGATTCCTTTGTGGTGGAATGTGGCGTTGTTCGATATGCCATAGGACTTGTGGGAGCTTCTCGGCCCAGGCTCCCTTTGCATCTTGTAGTCTCCGTTTCAGCCCAGCCAGTATGACTTTGTTGGCAGCTTCGGCTTGTCCATTGGCTTGGGGATGTTCTACGGAAGTGAATTATTGTTTTATGCTCAAGTCGGCCGCTAACTTTCTGAAGCTTGCATCTGTGAACTGGGTACCATTGTCTGTGGTGATGGAGTATGGAACCCCGAACCTTGTGACAATGTTCCTATATAGAAATTTTCGACTTCTTTGAGCAGTGGCGTTAGCTAGGGGTTCTGCCTCGATCCACTTTGTGAAATAGTCTATCCCCACTATGAGGAATTTGACTTGTCCTGATCCCTGAGGGGAGGGTCCGAGAAGGTCGAGTCCCCATTTTGCGAATGGCCAAGGTGAGGTCACGCTGATGAGCTCCTCTGGCGGGGCGATGTGAAAGATGGCATGTTTCTGAAATGATGGACATGTCTTTACGAACTCTATAGCTTTTTTTTTGTACAGTTGGCCAATAAAACCCTGCCCGAAGTACTTTTTTGGTAAGTCCCTGTGCTCCTAGGTGATTGCCACAAATGCCACTGTGTACTTCTTCTAGGACTTCATTTGTGTTAGAAGTCGGTACACATTTTAACAATGGTATTGAAATCCCTCTTTTTTTATAGAGTATTATTTATGATAGTGTAGTATTGTGCCTCCCGTTTCAACCTCTTTGTCTCATTTTCCTCTGTGGGGAGTGCTTTTGTTTTGAGGTAGTTAATTATAGGGTTCATCCATCCTTGATCCTGACCTGTTATGGTCAGGACTTTTTCTTCTTCCGAGATTGATGGATTCTGTAGAATTTCTTGGATGAGGCTTCTATTGTTGCCCCCTGGTTTGGTGCTGGCTTGTTTTGAGAGTGCGTCAGCTCGGGCATTCTGTTCTCGGGGTATGTGACGGATCTCATATTCTCTGAGTTGTCCGAGCTGTTCCCTGGTTTTGTCCAAGTACTTTTTCATAGTGGGTCTTTGGCTTGATAGCTTCCTGCTATTTGTGAAGTGACTACCTGTGAGTCGCTGAAGATGATAAGCTTTTGAGCTCCAACTTCCCTAGCCAGCTTCAAACTAGCTAGCAGTGCTTCATATTCTGCTTGGTTGTTTAAGGTAGGGAACCCAAATTCGAGGGAGAGTTCGATTTGGGTTCCTTGGTTGCTTTCAATTATCACACCCGCGCCGCTTCCAGTTTTATTTGAGGAACCGTGCACGTAGAGATTTTATTCTCTGAGAATTTTTGGTGTGTCTGTAAATTCTGCAATGAAGTCGGCCAGGTATTGTGATTTGATGGCTGTCCGAGATTCGTATTGAAGATCGAATTCGGACAACTCGACTGCCCATTACAAGATTCTGCCCGCTTGGTTTGTTTTCTGTAGAATCCTTTTTATGGGCTGGTTGGTCCGAACTCTAATGGTGTGGGCTTGGAAATATGGATAAAGTCGTCGAGATGTTAGTGTGAGAGCGTAGGCAAATTTTTCTATTTTTTAGTAGTTCAACTTGGCTCCTTGTAATGCTTTACTGATGAAGTATACAGGTTGTTGCCCACTGTCGTCTTCTCGGACCAATGCTGAGGCTACTGCCCGACTTCCTACCGCGAGGTACAATATGAGTGGTTCTCCTTCCCTTGGCCGAGTTAGGATAGGTGGCTGTCCCAGGAACCTTTTGAAATCTTGGAAGGCTTGCTCGCACTCCGTTGTCCATTCAAACTTCTTTCCCTTCCTTAGAGTGGCATAGAAGGGAAGAGATCTTATTGCTGATCCAGCTAGAAATCTGGACAAGGCTGCCAATCTCCCGTTGAGTTGTTGTACCTCTTTGACACAAGTCGGACTCTTCATGTCGAGTATGGCCCGACATTTATCCGGGTTTGCTTTGATTCATCTTTGTGTGAACATAAAACCCAAGAATTTTCCAGCTTCTACCGCGATGTGTGTATTTTACGGGATTGAGTCGCATGCCATGGCGTTTTTTAGTGTCGAATACTTGGGTTAGGTTAGACAATAGCATCTCTTCATTTTGTTTCTTTATTAGCATGTCGTCTACATAGACTTCCATGATTTTTCTGATGTGATTCGAAAAGACCTTATTCATTAATCTCTGATAAGTAGCTCCCGCATTTTTAAGACCGAAAGGCATGACGACGTAGCAGTAGTTCGCTTTTGGGGTTAAGAAGGAAGTTTTTTCTTGATCGGGTGGATACATCGGGATCTGATTGTATCCCGAGTATGCATCTGTTCATACCCTGGGTCAAGCTGTCCGACCCGGGATGTTTAGTGACAAGCCGACCGACCTCTTCAGGTCAGACTATCCGACCTCTTCTCAAAAGAGCTCGGCCAAATGCCCGACCTCTTCTCAAAGAGCTCGGACAACTCGCCAAAGGAGCCCAAAGCAGGCCCAAAACGAAGGAACACAGCCCAATCTAAAGGCAGCCAAAGCCCAGAAAGATAAAGGCGGTTCCCCTGAAGATAAGATGACCTCACTCAAAGATAAAGATAAAATAAGATAGGATAACTAACTTATCTTATCTGAAAAGGTCACTCCTCACCATTATAAATACACTTGAGCACCCAGGTATAACTCATACTCTGATTCTACTCAATACCTGCTTAATACCCTTGCTAACTTAAGCATCGGAGTCCCTTGCAGGTACCCCCCACCCTCCGGAGATGAAGGATCAGCATCATCACCAAGTCCAACGAGTCAGACACAGCGACTCCGATCACCATCATCAAGATCGGACTCTGCAGCTCCGACCAGCATGGAAGATCTCGTCCGAGATCGACCTACAGTTTCAGGTAACCCTCGGAACATTGGCGCCGTTGCCGGGGAACCTAGAAGTCATCCCATCACCATGGCGGATGACCATGACAACGACCATGATTCAGATCTAGAGGATAGAACGCCGCACAAAAACGCAGACACTACACCAAAGGATACTACTCAACTTAACAACAAAAAGGATTCTCCAAACACAGAAGCCACGGAGGCGCTTCAAGACCGTTTAAAACAACTGGAAGAAGAAGCCCAACATCAACGAGAGGCTTAGAAAGACGTACAAAGGGAGATAAAGTGACGCTGGGAATTAGAGGACAAACTCCTAAAACTCGAAGCCGATCTCAAGGCCAAAGCTAATCGATCCTCTCATGAGGATAGCTCCTACAAGGACCAAGATCCATTCACCAAAGAGATCATGAAAGCTAAAGGTCCCAAAGGACTTCAAAGCTCCAGACATGACCCCGTACGATGGCACATCAGATCCAAGCCATCATCTTAGCAATTTCAAAAGCAGGATGTATTTCACGGAGGCCTCAGATGCAATCCGTTATTCTCCATCCAGAAGGACAAAGCCAAACACGCACCGAGCCTATTAGGGATCAAGCAAGGAGATCGAGAGAGCCTTCACAATAACATAGAAAGATTCAATAAAACATGTATGGGCATACAAAGTCTGCCAACAGAAGCAGCTATCAGGGTCTTCATCAATGGTCTACGAGAAGGACCTTTTAGCCACTCAATATCCAGGAAGCACTCAAACATCTCTAAACGAGGTACAAGAACGAGCAGAGAAGTACATCAACATGGAGGAAAACTCTCGACTAGGAGAGATCTCAAAAATCGAACATTTCTACTCCTCTCGGAATAAGGATAAAGAGTCCAAGAAAAAAGAATATCAACATGGAGAGAAGCGTAGAAAATACCACAATTACACCCCCTTCGGGTGTCTGTTGTGGATGTCTACCGAGAAATATGCAACACTGAGAAGATCCCATCAACTCGCCCAATCAAAAACAAAGAGGTCGGACGCGTTGAAGGTCCACCTCACACCAAAGAGGTCGGACAAAGTTGAAGGTCCATGATGACAAGTCATCATATACCCATTTTTCAAGCTAATTTCACTTGTTTTATTAGTCTTTATACACTTTCTTGCATCCTAAGTAAGTGATTTGGAGTGAAAATGCATAACTTCTTTAAATCAAGCAACCACCATGAAATTAACGTTAACTCATGAGGTTTAAGCTAATTTTAATTGAATTTTAATTGATTTATAAGCCTTATGAATTTAGTGATACTTGGAGTGGTTGTTTTGGTTTATTTTAGGTGAAGAAAAGAATAAAAGAGAAAAGCGTGGCCTAAGAAAGCGTGACCCAAGGAGAAGGAAGCGTGGTCAAAGGAAGGAAAAGTGTGCCGCATGCAATGGGGGAGGCAAGCATTGCCCTCCACAAGGGCACACTGCCCTCTAGGAGGGCAACATAAGAGAACAAAGCATAAAAGGCAACTCTGCCCTGCCCACTACAAGGGCAGAGCACAAATTTGTGCCTTGGAATCAAGAAGAAGAAAATGCTGCCCTGCCCTCCACAAGGGCAGTATCGGGATCACCAAGGAAAGAAAATCAAAGGAAAATGCCTATAATGCTTGCTACAAGTCTCGAACGCGGAACAAGAAGGAAGCAAGGAACTAGGCTTCATTATGGTGCCAAGAAAGCCAAGGAAATTAAGTAGCGTGTGTTTCGGCCATGATTCGAAC
>NC_029780.3:40811687-40812629 GCF_000817695.3 Arachis duranensis
ATTTCTTCACCAAATCAAAAGCCCATCCAAATCCCAAGATCCAAGAATAGAAAGTGTATAAATAGGAGCTAGTTTGATGTAATTAGGACCTTTTACTTGACTTTTGAATTTTGCACTTTCTTTGAGCTTTGAATTTCTGCAACTTTTCTTGAGAGACTTGACCGAGATTTCAGAGAATTGGGGAGGAGAATTGATCTTTCTTCTTCCTCGTTCTTGCTTAGGCCTTTTTAATTTCCTTGTTTTGAGTTTTGGGTGTGAAGAATTGAGGAAATTCTGTCTCAATCTCCATTCAAAATCTCTTTAAACATCTTTCTGCACTATTGAGTTTAATTTCAATTTCCTTTACTGCTTCTTCTTCATTTTCTTGTCAATTGCTTTGAGAACTTGGATCTAGGAAGGTAATTGAGATCTAGGCTCTGCTACCTAGTCTCTGGAGTCCTGAGATCCCAATTTACTTTTGGTTCTTCTGTGAACCCTGCTGCACTTTAATTTCAATTTCTGTTTGAATTCTAATCGCTTCTAATTCAGTTTCTGCTCTATTAATTGTGGCAGTCCAATTTCTCTTTGTTTAGATTCTGCAATCCCATTTCTCGAATCCCTTTTACATTCAAGCAATTTACATTCCTTGCCATTTAAGTTACTGCAATTTACATTTCTTGCACTTTAAGTTTCAGTCATTTACTTTCTTGTTCTTTAAGATTAAGCAAGTTTATTTTCCTGTTCTTTAATTTACTGCAATTCTCCTTTCCCCCTTTATATTCCAAGCAATTAAGCTTCTGTTAAAATACAACCCACTCAACTAAAACTTGATTCGCTTGACTAAATCAACCACTAAACTAAAATTGCTCAATCCTTCAATCCCTATGGGATCGACCTCACTCATGTGAGTAATTACTACTTGATGTGACCCGGTACACTTGCCGGTGAGTTTTGTGTTGGATC
>NC_029780.3:40814354-40814922 GCF_000817695.3 Arachis duranensis
GTAACCAAGGAGCAACCAAGCATAGTGACAATGAGCCAATAAAGAATGATGAATCCATCAACAAGGACATGTTAAGCAAGGATGTCCCAAAAAAACTCACAGAGGAGAACAACGAACCACAGAATCTGAAGAAAGGAAAGCAGATCAGGGAAGAACCAAATCTAAGACAATATCAAGTGGAGAAGAACTTAACACCACCACTGCCTTATCCACAGAGATTTCACAAAGAGACAAAGGATCAGCATTTTCACAAATTTCTTGAGACTTTCAAGAAGCTGGAAATCAACATACCTTTAGCTGAGGCATTGGAGCAAATGCCTCTGTATGCCAAGTTCTTGAAAGAGCTCATCAACAAGAAGAGAAGTTGGAGTGAAAAGGAGACTTTAATGCTTAGTGAAGAATGCAGTGCAATCATTAAAAAGGGACTCCCTCCCAAGCTTGAAGATCCTGGAGGTTTCTTCCTACCATGCACTATTGGAAACCTATTCATCAACAAGGGAATGTGTGATTTAGGAGCAAGCATAAATCTAATCCCATCTTCTTTAGTGAAAAAGCTTGGCATAGAGGA
>NC_029780.3:40817012-40817646 GCF_000817695.3 Arachis duranensis
ACCAGATTGCAGATGGAAAACAATCCTGATGAGATCTTGCAAGGGTTATGTGTGGAGAATACAGATTGGGAAAGAGATTCAAAGGGAGTTCCAAGTCACTTGAGAAGGATAAATCTTACTCCTGTAGCCAAGGGATGGTATGAAATAGTAAGAAGATCTATCCTTCCTACTGGAAAATTCTTCTTGGGTCACAATCAAACGGGCACTCTTGATGTACTGCATCTTACATGGAGGTGAAATTAACCTTGCACAACTCATAGCCGACAGTATTCAAGAAATGGCCGATAGCACAAGCAATTCAAAAGGTCTTGGACATCCAAGCACCATCCAAAGGTTACGTGACAAAGCTAGAGTAATCTTTGAAGATGAGGACACAGAAAAAGTGAAAAAGGGAAAAGGAATCACCAAAAAGAGTATGGAGGGAATGAATGAAGAAGAAGATCAAGAAGGGGTGGTAGCTCCTAGACAAAGGATATCACAAAGAGAGGAAGGACGAAATCAAGCTCATGATGCCATAGACATGAGCCAATTACAAAGATCAATTGAAGAACTCTCTCAGCAACTCATGCAGGCTCAACAAGGCCAAAATCAGGGGGGCCAAGAGAAATATCTAGAGCCCCATCCAGAATTTATA
>NC_029780.3:40818889-40819269 GCF_000817695.3 Arachis duranensis
GAGAAAAAGCCAAAATGGCAAGAAAAACAAAGAATAAAGGTTGGACACCAATAGCTTGGACCCTAGGACATATGCCTGTGATGTTCTTGTACTAAGATATGCTTGGATGAGTAAATTCTAAGGGGTATTTTAAAACCCGGTCACTTAGATCAACTGATTTGGGATGGCCAATTGAAAGTCCACACTAAAGAGCAACTTAGATACAAAACATTTAGTTATCCAAAGAGATGATGGGCATCAATGATCCTAGGAAGAAATAGTGAGCCATGTGTCTGTGGTGGAGAAATGTTGGGTAAAAGAAAAAAATAAAGCCAAAGGCTACTACTGCAACATTAGACACCAAACCTCTAAAGGAATAATAAGCTTGTTAAGCATTATAA
>NC_029780.3:40820972-40824962 GCF_000817695.3 Arachis duranensis
CCTCAAATCCCTTTTACATTCAAGCAATTTACATTCCTTGCCATTTAAGTTACTGCAATTTACATTTCTTGCACTTTAAGTTTCAGTCATTTACTTTCTTGTTCTTTAAGATTAAGCAAGTTTATTTTCCTGTTCTTTAATTTACTGAAATTCTCCTTTCCCCCTTTATATTCCAAGCAATTTAGCTTCTGTTAAAATACAACCTACTCAACTAAAACTTGATTCGCTTGACTAAATCAACCACTAAACTAAAATTGCTCAATCCTTCAATCCCTGTGGGATCGACCTCACTCATGTGAGTTATTATTACTTGATGCGACCCGGTACACTTGCCGGTGAGTTTTGTGTTGGATCGCTTTCCACACATCAGTCCACCTCACACCAAAGAGGTCGGACAAAGTTGAAAGTCCACCTCACACCAAAGTGGTCGGACAAGTTGAAGGTCCACCTCACACCAAAGAGGTCAGACGAGTTGAAGGTCCACCTCACACCAAAGAGGTCGGACAAAGTTGAAGGTCCATCTCACACCAAAGTGGTCGGACAAGTTGAAGGTTAACCTCACACCAAAGAGGTCGGACAAGTCGAACGTCTCACACCAAAGAGGTCGAACGAGTTGAACGTCCACCTCACACCCTTGAGAGACATGTTCATGGAGGATTCGCAGGAGGAAGGATCTCTAAATCATCTCACAAAGGACACCTCAAAGAGGTATATTAAGGAAGGGAGAGAGGTTTGAATTGAACTATGAGGTGCAAACAAGCGTTTCGAGATTTTGAAAATTCTTAGGGCAACCACCCATTCTTAGCCAACGAAGGGAAAGTGAAAAGCTCATATTATACCTCGTAGTGGGAAGTCTGGCAATAGCCTCATCACTAGTTAAATAAGACAAAAGTGGGCAACAACCCGTCTACTTCATCATCAAGGCTCTACAAGGGGACGAACTAAACTATCAAGAGATAGAGCAGTTCGCCTACGCCCTCATACTCACCTCTCGATGACTCCACCCATACTTTCAAGCTCACACTATCAGAGTTCGGACCAACCAGCCCATAGAAGGCATCCTACAAAAAACAGACTTAGCAGGAAGAATTCTACAGTGGGCAGTCAAGTTATCCGAAATCGATCTTCGACATAAAGCTCAGACAGCCATCAAATCACAGTATCTGGCCGACTTTATTACAGAGTACACTGACACCCCGGGAACTCCTACAAAATGGAAACTCTACAAGGACGACTCTCCAAACAAAACTGGAAGTGGTGCAGGTGTAATTATAGAAAGCGATCAGGGAAGCCAAATCAAGCTAAATAACTAAGCTGAATATGAGGTACTACTAGCTAGTTTAAGGCTAGCTAAGAAGATAGGAGCTTACCGTGTCCAGTGATTCACAAGTAGTCACCTCACAAATAGAAGGGAGCAACCAAGCTGAGGATCCCACCTTGAAAAAATAGCCCGGACAATCCGGGGGACCCTGGACAAAACCAGAGAACAGCCCAGACAATTCGGGGGACCCTGGATAAAAACAAAAAAAAGCTCGGACAATTCGGGGAATATGAAGTCCGACACATACCTCGGGAGCAGAATGCCCGAGCTGATGAATTTTCAAAACTAGCCATCATCAAACCAGGAGGCAATAACAGAAGCCTCATCCAGGCTACATTACAAGACCACAACAAGGAAGGAAAACAAACCCTCTCCTCGGGGTCTGGCGACACCAACTCATTCTACGGAACCTCCTAAGTCGCACACAGTACTCAGGGTCAGCTACAATAACACGCATTAAAACTATGGAATCCAGTCAATCAGACATGCCGTCCGGGATCTTAGTAGACATCTCAGCAATATTTTTTCAAGAAGACATAGGTTAACCATGGGGTTATTACCAAACAACTCGGACAAATAAGGAAACAACTCGGACAATAACAACAAAACATCAAGGGTCAGACACAACAGTAAAAGGGAAACCCCAAGACTGACACGAAAGTCCAGGGGCAACCTTTGGAGGCAACAAGAGAGCAAAAACCCAAATGCAAAGTCAAAGCTTTACATCAAAAGCATGTTAGCTTCTACATTGCCCCACCAGAGGAACTCATCAATGTAACATCACCTTGGCCGTTCGCAGAATGGGGACTCGACCTCCTCGGACCCCTTCCCCAAGGATCGGGACAAGTCATGTTCCTCATTGTAGGGGTGGATTAATTCACAAAATGGATTGAGGCAGAGCCCCTAGCTAATGTCACTGCTCAAAGAAGTCAGAAGTTCTTGTATAGAAACATTGTTACAAGGTGTGGGGTTCCTTACTCCATCACCACAGACAATGACACTCAATTCACAGACGCATGCTTTAGAAAGTTGGTAGCCGACTTGAAAATAAATCACCAATTCACATCCGTAGAACACCCACAGGCTAATGGACAAGTAGAAGCTGCCAACAAGGTTATACTAGCCGGGTTAAAATGGAAGCTACAGGACGCAAAGGGAGCTTGGGCTAAAGAGCTCCCACAAGTCCTATAGGTATATCGGACAACTCCACATTTCACCACAAAGGAATCACTTTTCCGATTGGCTTATGGAATGGAGGCAATGATACCGGTAGAAGTCGAAGAAGGATCTCCCAAAACGATCCTCTACAACGAAAAAGCTCATTCTAAATGACATCGGAACTAGTCGACCGGAAGAGGAAAAGCTAGCAGCTAATTGGAAAGGACCTTCCCAAGTCACGGAAGTACTGGAGAAAGGTCACCACAAAGTGTCCGACCTCGAGGGACGAAAGCTACCAAGGTCATGGCATGCCTGCAAAAGGCGCTAGGCCGAGATCTAAAAGATTGCCAAACCTAGAAGGGTAAGCACTAACATGTACACACTCTTATTCATATCTTCATTTTATTGTTTAAAAGTTTGCAGATTCCCTAAAAAGTTTCCTACCAAGACGTCCGATTATGACAGGTCGGTAAGGTGAAAATCAAATTCACCGCCTGATCACGACAAAGGTCGGCACAGTGAAAACCAACTTCACCGCCCGACCACGATGAAAACCGAATTCATCGTTTGATTTTGACAAAGGTTGGCAAGGTGAAAACCAAATTCACCGCCCGATCACAACAAAGTCAACAAGATAAAAGCCAAATTCATCGTCCAATTACAAAGCGACAGGTCGGCAAGGTGAAAACCAACTTCACCACCCGACCACGATGAAAACCAAATTCATCGTTTGATGTCGACAAAGGTCGACAAAGTGAAAACTAAATTCACTACTCAATCAAGACGCATTATTCTGAAGCATTCATCATCTGATTATAAAGCAACAGATCGACAGAAAGTGAAGAACAGATTCACTGTACGATCTCGATAGGAATGATCGTCCGACAAAGGTGAAAACGCGATTCACCTAAAGGACGATCAAACCGGGACAGAAACCACCATCTACGAATCGGCAAAGATGAACACAGAATAATGCAAGAAGTTATCAAAAGTGATCCCAAAAAGAACCTGACGAGGTCTTATGGATTGCTATATCATAACTTAAAAAGACTGGCCGACACTAAAAAGTCGGACCAAGTCAACCCAAGTTATCAGAAAATCCCTGGAAAGAGGTCTGGGCAACCCTATTAAAGAGGAATTGCTATAACTTAGAAGAGATCGAACTAACGAAGTCGGTCTCCTACAAGACAAGTTATAAAAGTAATCCCTGAAAGAGACCTAACAAAGGTCCAAGAAAGAGGATTACAGATATAACTTAGAAGAGCCTGACATGACAAAGTCGGCCCAAATGACAAAAGTTATAAAAGTAATCCCTGAAAGAGACTTGAACAAGGTCCAAGAAAGAGGATTACAGAAATAACTTAGGAGGACCCGACATGACAAAATCGGCCCAAACGACAAAAAAGTTATAAAAGTAATCCCTGAAAGAGACCTGAACAAGGTCCAAGAAAGAAGATTACAGAAATAACTCAGGAGAGCCCCGACACGACGAAAGTCGGCCCACAACACAA
>NC_029780.3:40825029-40832992 GCF_000817695.3 Arachis duranensis
TACAGCTTAGACCGACAAGAAGAAGTTGGACCAACGAAAGCCACAGATTGGACCGATAAGAAGAAGTCGGACCAACGAAAGCTACAGCTTGGACCAATAAGAAGAAGTCGGACCAACGAAAGCTACAACTTGGACCGACAAGAAGAAGTCGGACCAACGAAAGCTACAGCTTGGACCGACAAGAAGAAGCCGGACCAACGAAAAACGTGCGCTAAAACGGACATAGCTCCGCCCAAAAAGCCACGGCTCCATGACAAGGCTATCAAAATTGTTTAGAATGACTAAAAAGTGTTCTACAAAAAAGGTCGTCGGACAAATTAGCCCCAAGGACCACCTCGACCAAGCAGAAAGTGGACAAAATCAGAAGTGATCAAAAGAGGTCGGACAACAAAGTACCGACACTCTACAAAGATCCACAAAAACGGACAAAGACATCTCGCAAACAGCCAGAGAAAGGCCAGGAATGTTTTGCTAAAAGGTACGAAGTCGTGAAAAAAGACACTACTTAAAAAGCAAAAAGCACAGCCTCAAAGACAGAGCTAAAAATTCATCCAAACAAACTATAAAAAGGTTCCCTATCAGAACACTACCTAAAAAGTTGTTGGATTATGACTAAAAAGCCCGAACAGAAAAGACAAACAAGTCGGAAGAAGGCTGAAAAGTCCCCTCAACAAAGTAAAAGGGGCAATACCAGACTCGCACAAGGAGAAACTACTCAAAGATCGACCAAAGTTAGGGTGCTTGAGCACGACTTCCCCGAAGAGATCGAAACTCTGAAAGCACGGTCTCACGGAAAAGTTCGAACTCAAGCAGGGGCAAAGTCATACAGGTCGACATCAGCTAAAGAAGAGGCGCAAGTACGACTTCAAAAAAGAACAATCCAAAAGGTTGGGAAACAACTTAAGGCTCAAATGTGCTTAGCAAAAAGGGATACAACTCCACTCAAAGAAGGCACAATCTAAAACAGGGCTACGAACATCATCCAAGACTAAAATAAAAGGTTCTATATAAAGAACACTAAAAAGTCATTGGACAAATCACTAAAAGTCTGGATATCAAGTCACAAGGACAACTTTGCCAAAGTAGAGGGTTGTCAACACAAACTTAAAGCAAGGCGTGATCCAGAAGGCAAGGGTAGAAAACCCACGCTACCATTCAAAAGAGGTTGGACTGTGAAGTACCAAACCTCTTGAAAATCTGCAAGATTGCAAAGCAATGAAGAAACAAGCAAGACAGATGCTTGAGCACTACTTCCAAAGAGATCGAAGCTCTGAAAAGCACGATCTCATGGAAAGATCGAACTCAAGCAGGGGCACTATTCATACCCTGGGTCAAGCTGTCCGACGCGGGATGTTTAGTGACAAGCTGATCGACCTCTTCAGGTTAGACTATCCGACCTCTTCTCAAAAGAGCTCGGCCTAATGCCCGACCTCTTCTCAAAGAGCTCGGCCAACTCGCCAAAGGAGCCCAAAGTAGGCCCAAAACGAAGGAACACAGCCCAATCTAAAGGCAGCCAAAGCCTAGAAAGATAAAGGCAGTTCCCCTGAAGATAAGATGACCTCACTCAAAGATAAAGATAAGATAAGATAAGATAACTAACTTATCTTATCTAAAAAGGTCACTCCTCACCATTATAAATACACTGGAGCACCCAGGTATAACTCATACTCTGATTCTACTCAATACCTGCTTAATACCCTTCCTAACTTAAGCATCGGAGTCCCTTGCAGGTACCCCCCACCCTCCGGGGACGAAGGATTAGCATCATCACCAAGTCCAACGAGTCGGACACAGCGACTCCGATCACCATCATCAAGATCGGACTCCGCAGCTCCGACCAGCATATAAGATCTCGTCCGAGATCGACCTACAGTTTCAGGTAACCCTCAAAACAGCGTCCATGAACGAGAGGTATTTATATCCTAAGGAAGCATCTACCAGAGCGTCAATACTTGGGAGTGGATAAGGATCTTTTGGGCAGGCTTTGTTGAGATCAGTGTAGTCGGTACACATTCGTCACTTCCCGTTTGGCTTTTTCACCAAGATGACATTAGCCAGCCATAGTGGGTATTTGACTTCTCTTATGAATCCTGCCTCTAGTAGAGCTTGTACCTGCTCTTCCATAGCTTGGGAGCGTTCTGGTCCGAGCTTTCTACGCCTCTGTTGTGCTGGCCGATATCCTGGGTAGACTGATAGCTTGGGGTCTATGCCTGGCATGTCTGCGGCCTTCCATGCAAAGAGATCGACGTTATTTTGCAAGAACTGTATGAGTGACTCTTTTATGTTTCCTTTTAGGATTGTACCGATATTGGTTGTTTGGTCTGGGGTGTTCCCGATCTGGACTTTTCTATTTCACCTTCAGGTTGTGGGCGGAGTTCTTCCCGCCTCTGTACTCCACCGAGCTCGATTGTGAGAAATTCTTCTCCTCTGTTTAGACTTTCATGGTAACACTGGTGCGCAATCTTTTAGTCTGCTTTTATTGTAGCTATCCCTTCTACAGTTAGAATTTGATGCATAGATGTAGGGTTGAGACTATTGCGCCGAGCTGATTCAATGTTGTCCGGCCTATTAAGGCATTATAGGCTGAACTTACGTCGACCACTATGTAATCTATCTTGAGTGTTCTTAACTAGTTTCCTTTTCTAAAGGTTGTATGCAGCGAGATGTATCCAAGCGGTTGAACCGGGGTGTCTCCCAGTCCGAACAGGCTGTTCGGATATGCTCTGAGTTCTTTTTCTTCCAAGCCGAGCTTGTCGAAGGTAGTTTTGAACAAGATGTCGGCGGAGCTCCCTTGGTCTATCAGTGTGCAGTGGATATTTGCATTTGCCAGTATAACAGTGATGACCATGGGATCGTCGTGTCCTGAGATTATACCGAATGCCTCTTCTTTGGTGAAAGTAATCGCGCATGATATACTTCTTTAAGATATCTTTTGCGAGATGATTTGGAGACTTCTCCTCCCGCAAATCCGCCATGTATCATGTGAATGTGTCTTTCTGGTGTACGAAGTGACCGCTCGGTTCGTCCGACATCTTCTTCCCTTCTTCTTTTTCTTTGCTCATCGTCCCGGGTGGCCAGATACCGATCTAGCTTCCCCTCTCTTACTAGCTTTTCTATGACATTTTTTAAGTCGAAACATTCATTGGTGGAATGCCCGCAGATTCGATGATATTCACAATATTCGCCCCGATTTCCTCCTCCTTTTTTGCCTTTGAGTGGTCGGGCTGGAGGTATTTTTTCAGTGTGGCAAACCTCTCTGTAGACATCCACAAGGGACACCCGAAGAGGGGTGTAATTGTGATACTTTTTTATTTTTTCTCCATGTCAATCTTCCTTCTTTTTAGACTCTTTGTCCTTATCTCAGGAGGTGAATCCGGATTTTCAGGTCTCTCCTAGTCGAGAGTTTTCCTCCATGTTGATGTACTTCTCTGCTTGTTCTTGTACTTCGTTTAGAGATGCGGGATATTTTTTTGATATAGATTGGCTAAAAGGTCCCTCTCGTAAGCCATTGATGAGACTCATAATGGCAGCCTCTGTTGGTAGACTCTGTATGTCCAGGTGCGTTTTGTTGAATCTTTCTATGTAGTTGCGAAGACTTTCCCGTTCTCCTTGCCTGATTCCAAATAGACTTGGGGCGTGCTTAGTCTTGTCTTTTTGGATGGAGAATTTGGCCAAAAACTTCTTGGCCAAGTCGTCAAAACTCGAGATGGACCTAGGAGGTAAATTGTCGAACCACCTAATTGCCGTCTTTGTTAAAATAGTCGGAAAGGCTTTGCAACGAGCTGCATCTGAGGCATCGGTGAGGTACATTCTACTTCTGAAATTACTGAGATGATGGCCGGGATCTGTAGTGCCATCGTACAAAGTTATATCTTGGATTTTAAAGTCTTTTGGGATTTTGGTCTTCATGATTTCCTTGGTGAATGTATCTTGTTCCTTGCGGGAGCTGTCCTCATGAGGGGATCGGTTGGCTTTGGTCTTGAGATCGGCTTCGAGTTTTAGGAGTTTGTCCTCAAATTCCCGGCGTCACCTTTTTTCCTTCTGTAGGTCTTTCTCAGCCTCTCGTTGATGTAGGGCTTTTTCTTCGATTTGTTTTAAACGGCCTTGAAGCGCCTCCATGGCTCCCGCGTTTGAATTATTTTTGTTAAGTTGAGGAGTATCCTTTGGTATAGTGTCCATGTTTTTGTGCGGCGTTCTATCCCCTAGGTCTGAATTGTGGTCGTTATCATGGTCGTCTACCATGATGATGGGATGACTTCCAGGTTCCCCGACAACGGCGCCAATGTTCCGAGGGTTACCTGAAACTGTAGGTTGATCTCGGATGACATCTTCTATACTGGTCAGAGCTGTTGTATCCAATTTGCTCAGAGCTGTTGTATCCAATTTGCTGGATTTGGTGGTGGTGCTGATTCTCGTCCCCGGAGGGTGGGGGTACCTACAAGGGACTCCGATGCTTAAGTTAGCAAGGGTATTAAGTAGGTATTGAGTAGAATCAGAGTATGAGTTATACCTGGGTGCTCCAGTTTATTTATAATAGCATGGAGTGACCTTCTTAAATAAGATAAGTTAGTTATCTTATCTTATCTTTATCTTTTGGGTGAGATCATCTTATCTTCACGGGAACCGCCCTTCTCCCTGTAGGCTTGGACTGCCTTGGTCTTTGGTACGCGGTCCTCCGTTAGGGCCCTTCTTTGGGCTTTTCTGGTGACTTGGCCGAGCTCTTTGAGAAGAGGTCAGGTTGTCCTGACCTAAAGAGGTCGGTTGCTTTGTCTGTAGAACATCCCGGGTCAGACAGCTTGACCCAGGGTATGAATAGGCAGTGAATTTAGTTTTCACTTTTGCTGATCTGTAGCTTTATAATCGGGCGATGAAATTTTGCATTTCAGATTAATGCGTCTGGATAAAGGATTTGTAGAAAATCTGAAAAAACTTTATTCAAAAAGAAAATATGCAGATATATACATGTGGGAGTTTTACCCCTCTAAGTTAAGTATTTCATGGATCTTGGCTTGGTGCCTCGTTAAAAAACCTTTTTAAGGAAAAAGAGTGCACCTCATCCTAAGATCCCTTATTACCTCCTAATTGTAGTACCTCCTTAAGTTGCAGGCGTGCCATGACCTTAGGAGCTCTCGCCCTTCGAGTTCGGATAGCTTGTAGTAGCCTCTTTCGAGTACTTCTATGACTCGGTAGGGTCCCTTCCAGTTTGCTGCCAGCTTTCCTTCTCCAAGTCCAATTGTTCCGATGTCATTTCGGATTAGGACGAGGTCGTTCTCGGCAAAACCTCGCGGCACTACCTTTTGATTGTATCTTGAAGCCATTCGACATTTTAATGCCTCTTCCTTGATCCGAGCTCTTTCTCGAATTTTTGGAAGTAGGTCGAGTTCTTCCCTTTGAAGTTGGGAGTTGGCCTCTTTACTGTAGTGGATCACTCTGAGCGATCCTTCTTCGACCTCCACTAGGATCATTGCCTCCATTCCATAAGCTAATCGGAAAAGGGATTCCTTTGTGGTGGAGTATGGAGTTGTCTGATATGCCCATAGGACTTGCGGGAGCTCTTCAGCCAGGCTCCATTTGCATCCTGTAATCTTCGTTTTAACCCGGCTAATATGACTTTGTTAGCAGCTTCTGCTTGTCCGTTGGCCTGGGGGTGTTCTACGGATGTGAATTGGTGTTTAATGCTCAGATCGGCCACCAATTTTATAAAGTCTGCATCCGTAAATCGAGTTCCATTGTTTGTGGTGATTGAGTATGGAACCCCAAACCTTGTGACATTGTTTCTATATAGGAATTTTCCGACTTCTTTGAGCAGTGGCGTTAGCTAGGGGTTCCGCCTCAATCCATTTTGTGAAATAGTCTACCCCCACGATGAGGAATTTGACTTGTCCGAATCTTTGAGGGAAAGGACCGAGAAGGTCGAGTCCCTATTTTACGAATGGCCAGGGTGAGGTTACGCTGATAAGCTCCTCTGGTGGGGCGATGTGAAAGTTGGCATGTTTCTGACATGATGGACATATCTTTACGAATTCTGTTGCTTCATTTTGTAGAGTCGGCCAATAGAATCCGGCCCAGAGTACTTTTTTGGTTAGAGCCTGTGCTTCGAGATGGTTGCCACAGATGCCACTGTGTACTTCTTCTAAAACTTCCTTTGTGTTGGAAGTCGGCACACATTTTAACAGTGGTTTGAAATCCCTCTCTTGTACAGAGTATTGTTTATGATGGTGTAGTTTTGTGCCTCTCGTTTAAACCTCTTTGCCTCCTTCCTATCTGTAGGGAGTGTTTCTATTTTAAGGTAGTTAATTATGGGAGTCATCCATCCTTGATCCAGACCTGTTATGGCTAGGACCTTTTCTTCTTCCGAGAATGACGGGTTCTGCAACATTTTCTGGATGAGGTGGTGGACGAAATTGTGATTCGTACTCTTTGTTCTTGTATGAAATTTAATTCGAGATAATAGCTCTTTACTATGTGTGGTCACAACTCCGTTCAACTAACCAGCAAGTGTACTGGGTCGTCCAAGTAATAAACCTTACGTGAGTAAGGGTCGATCCCACAGAGATTGTTGGCATGAAGCAAGCTATGGTCATCTTGTAAATCTCAGTCAGGCGGATTTAAATAAATTATGGAATTTGGAAAATCAAATAATAGTAATTAAACATAAAATAAGGATAAAGTTACTCATGTAATCCAATGATGGGGATTTCAGATAGGCGTATGGAGATGCTGTGCTCCTCCTGAATCTTTGCTTTCCTACTGCTTTTATCCAATTTTATCACTCCCTTCTATGGCAAGCTGTATGTAGGGCATCACCGTTGTCAATGGCTACATCCCATCCTCTCAGTGAAAAAGGTCCAAATGCTCTGTCACAGCACGACTAATCATCTGTCGGTTCTCAATCAGGTTGGAGTAGAATCCCTTGATTCTTTTGCATCTGTCACTAACGCCCAGCCTTCAGGAGTTTGAAGCTCGTCACAGTCATTCAATTCCGGAATCCTACTCGGAATACCACAGACAAGGTTAGACCTTCCGGATTCCCATGAATGCCGCCCATCAATCTAGCTTATACCACGAAGATTCTGATTAAGGAACCCAGGAGATATGCGCCCGGTCTAGGGTAGACCGGAAGTGGTTGTCAATCACACGCGTTCATAAGTGAGAATGATGATGAGTGTCACGGATCATCACATTCATCAAGTTGAAGTGCAACGAATATATTATAATAGGAATAATTTGAATTAGATAGAAAATAATAGTAATTGCATTGAAGCTTGAGGTACAGCAGAGCTCCACACCCTTAATCTATGGTGTGTAGAAACTCCACCGTTGAAAATACATAAGTGAAAGGTTCAGGCATGGCCGAATGGCCAGCCCCCCAAAACGTGATCAATAGTCTCCTCAGATGAAGAATAAAATAAAACTAAGACCAAAGATGTCTAATACAATAGTAAATTATCCTATTTATACTAGACTAGCTACTAGGGTTTACATGAGTAAGTAATTGATGTATAAATCTACTTTCGGGGCCCACTTGGTGTGTGTTTGGGCTGAGCTTGATCTATCCACGAGCTGAGGCTTCTTTTGGAGTTGAACGCCAAGTTGTAACGTGTTTTGGGCGTTCAACTCCGGGTCGTGACGTGTTTCTGGCGTTTTACTACAGACAGCAACATGGAACTAGAGTTGAGTGCCAGTTTACGTCATCAATTCCCGAATAAAGTATAGACTATTATATATTGCTGGAAATCTCTGGATGTAGACTTTCCAACGGCGTTGAGATTGCGCCATTTGGAGTTCTGTAGCTCCAGAAAATCCATTTCGAGTGCAGGGAGGTCAGATTCCAACAGCATCAGTTGTCCTTTATTAGCCTCCTATCAGAGTTTTGCTCAAGTCCCTCAATTTCAGCCAGAAATTACCTGAAACCACAGAAAAACACACAAACTCATAGTAAAGTCCAGAAATGTGAATTTAA
>NC_029780.3:40833250-40837830 GCF_000817695.3 Arachis duranensis
ATTCTAATTAGATGAGCGGGACTTGTAGCTTTTTGCTTCTGAACAGTTTTGGTATCTCACTTTTTCCTTTGAAGTTCAGAATGATTGGCCTCTCTAGGAACTTAGAATTTCGGATGGTGTTATTGATTCTCCTAGTTAAGTATGTTGATTCTTGAACACAGCTACTTATGAGTCTTGGCCGTCGCTCTAAGCACTTTGTTTTCCAGTATTACCACCGGATACATAAATGCCACAGACACATGACTGGGTGAACCTTTTCAGATTGTGACTTAGCTTTGCTAGAGTCCCCAGTTAGAGGTGTCCAGGGCTCTTAAGCACACTCTTTTTGCTTTGGATCACGACTTTAACCACTCAGTCTCAAGCTTTTCACTTGGACCTGCATGCTACAAGCACATGGTTAGGGACAACTTGATTTAGCCGCTTAGGCCTGGATTTTATTTCCTTGGGCCCTCCTATCCATTGATGCTCAAAGCCTTGGATCCTTTTTACCCTTGTCTTTTGGTTTTAAGGGCTATTGGCTTTTTCTGCTTGCTGTACCCCCACCCTCTGGTGACAAAGGATCAGCAGGGCAGTCAGTCCAACAAGTCGGCCACACCAGCTCCGGCCGCTATACACCTGCCGGACACGTCGGTCCGACCAGCACAGAAGATCTCATCCGAGATCGACCTCCAGTTTCAGGTAACCCTCGGAACATCCACCTTAGTGATGGTGGCGTTTTCTTCTTGAAGAACCAATGATGTCCTTGAGCTCTTCTATGTCTCTTCCTTTTTGTTGCTCCTCCCTCATTGCTCTTTGATCTTCTCTAATTTCATGGAGAATGATGGAGTGCTCTTGATGTTCCACCCTTAGTTGATCCATATTGTAACTCAAATCTTCTAGGGAAGTGTTGAGTTGTTCCCAATAGTTGTTGGGAGGAAAGTGCATCCCTTGAGGCATCTCATGGATTTCTCGATGATGAGCTTCCTCATGCATCTCTTGAGATCCGTGGAGGGTCTCTCTTGCTTGCTCCATCCTCTTCTTGGTGATGGGCTTATCCTCTTCAATGAGAATGTCTCCTTCTATGATAACTCCAGCTGAGTAACATAGATGGAAAATAAGATGAGGAAAAGCTAGCCTTGCCATGGTGGAGGGCTTTTTGGCTATTTTGTAGAATTCAAGAGAGATGACTTCATGAACTTTTACTTCCTCTCCAGTCATGATGCTATGAATCATGATGGCCCGATTCACAGTAACTTCAGATCGGTTGCTAG
Source organism: Arachis duranensis (assembly GCF_000817695.3). Taxonomy (NCBI): domain Eukaryota; kingdom Viridiplantae; phylum Streptophyta; class Magnoliopsida; order Fabales; family Fabaceae; genus Arachis; species Arachis duranensis. The sequence goes on from NC_029780.3 coordinate 40,834,501, forward strand.
TGGGGATGATGGAGCGTTGGATGAACTCCAACCATCCTCTAGCCTTGAATGAACTCTAACCACCCTCTAGCTATAAGCTTGAGGTCCAGTCTTCTTAGTTAAATTGGCTTACCTTTGGAGTCTCTTTTCCATTGAGCTCCGTCCACACATATGTCCATAAGGACTTAGTCCAACCTTTGATTAAAGTTGACCCTTCTAGTGTAAGGGCGTTCATCTCCTTGCATCATGGGCAAGTGGAATGCCAACCTCACATTTTCTGGATTAAAATCTAAGTATTTCCCCCGAACCATTGTGAGATAATTCTTTGGACTCGGATTCACACTTTGATCATGGTTCCTAGTGATCCATGCATTGGCATAGAACTCTTGAACCATTAAGATTCCAACTTGTTGCATGGGGTTGGTTAGGACTTCCTAACCTCTTCTTCAGATTTCATGTCGGATCTCCGGATACTCATTTTTCTTGAGTTTGAAAGGGACCTCAGGGATCACGTTCTTCTTTGCCACAACATCATAGAAGTGGTCTTGATGGCTTTTGGAGATGAATCTTTCCATCTCCCATGACTCGGAGGTGGAAGCTTTTGTCTTCCCTTTTCCTTTTCTAGAGGATTCTCCGGCCTTAGGTGCCATTGATGGTAATGGAAAAACAAAAAAATTATGCTTTGACCACACCAAACTTAAAATATTGCTCGCCCTCGAGCAAGAGAAGAAAGAAGAGAAGAAGAAGAAGAAGAAAATATGGAGGAGAGTGAGGGAAGGTGTTTCGGTCAAGGTGTAGAAGAGGGGGTTTGTGTTGTGTGAAAATGAAGTAGAATGGAAGGGTATATATAGGGAGGGGAGTGGGTGTAGTTTCGGTCATTTAGGGTGGGTTTAATGGGAAAGATTTTTGAATTTTGAAGGTGGGTGGGGTTTATGGGGAAGAGTGGATGGATGTGAGTGGTGAAGGGGGTAATTGGGAAGAAAGATTGAAGTTGTTGGGAAGTGTGTTTAAGAGGTTTGAGGTGATTGGTGAAGGGTTTTTGGGGAAGTGTGTTTATTGGAAAGAGATAATGAATGGTGAGAAGAGGGGAGAATATGTTAGGTGGGGATCTTGTGGGGTCCACAGATCCTGAGATGATCCTGTGGGGTCCACAGATCCTGAGGTGTCAAGGATTTTCATCCCTGCACCAATTAGGCATGTAAAATGCCTTTGCACACCATTCTGGCATTTAAACGCCGAAGTGATGCACACTCTGGGCGTTCAACGCCCATGTATAGCATGTTTCTGGCGTTGAACGCCAGTTCCATGCTTGTTACTGGCGTTCAACACCAGCTTTCCTCAAGGCACATTCCTGGCATTCAAACGCCAGGATGTTGCTTGTTTCTGGCATTCAGCGCCAGAAACATGCTCTGTTCTGGCGTTGAACGCCAGCCAGATGCATCTTACTGGCGTTTAAACGCCAGTAAGTCCTTCCTCCAGGGTGTGATTTTTCTTCTGCTATTTTTGATTCTGTTTTTAATTTTAGTATTTTTCTTTTTCGTGACACCACATGATCATGAACCTAATAAAACACAAAATAACAATAAAATAAAATTAAAATTAGATATATAAAAATTGGGTTGCCTCCCAACAAGCGCTTCTTTAGTGTCATTAGCTTGACAGTGGGCTTTCATGGAGCCTCACAGATATTCAGAGCATGATGAGGGCCTCCCAACACCAAACTTAAAGTTTGAATGAGGGGGCTTCTCAACACCAAACTTAGAGTTTGACTGTGGGGGCTCTTTTTGACTCTGTACTGAGAGAAGCTTTTCATGCTTCCTCTCCATGGTTGCAGAGGAAGGTCCTTGAGCTTTAAACACAAGGTAGTCCCCATTCAATTGAATGACTAATTCTCCTCTGCTAACATCAATCACAGCGCTGTGGTTAGGAAGGGTCTTCCAAGGATGATGCATTCATCGTGGCATAAGATTTATGCCTGACCCCAGGTCACACAGAGCCTTGTTAAAGGTCATGGTGCCTATGGTACAGGGTATTAAGAATTTACCAGGATCTTGTCTCTTTTGAGGTAGAGTTTTCTGAATCCATGTGTCTAGTTCACTAATGAGCAAGGAGGATTCACCTTCCCAAGTCTCATTACCAAACAACTTGGCATTCAGCTTCATGATAGCTCCTAGATATTGAGCAACTTGCTCTCCAGTTAAATCTTCATTTTCTTCTGAGGAGGAATAGTTTTCAGAGCTCATGAATGGCAGAAGGAGATTTAGTGGAATCTCTATGGTCTCTATATGAGCCTCAGATTCCTTTAGGTCCTCAATGGGGAACTCCTTCTTGTTTGAGAGACGTCCTAAGAGGTCTTTCTCACTAGGATTTACGTCCTTCTCCTCCCTTGTGCATTCAGCCATATTGATTACTTCAATGGCCTTGCAGTCTCCTTTTGGATTCTCTTCTGTATTGCTTGGGAGAATACAGGGAGGAGTGTCAATGACTTTTTTACTCAGCTGGCCCACTTGTGCCTCCAGATTTCTAATGAAGGACCTTGTTTCATTCATGAAACTTAAAGTGGCTTTTGACAGATCAGAGACTAAGTTTGCTAAATTAGAGGGGCTCTGTTCAGAATTTTCTGTCTGTTGCTGAGAAGATGATGGAAAAGACTTGTTATTACTGAGCCTATTTCTTCCACCATTGTTAAAGCCTTGTTGAGGCTTTTGTTGATCCTTTCATGATAAATTTGGATGATTTCTCCATGATGAGTTATAGGTGTTTCCATAAGGTTCACCCATGTAATTAACCTCTACCATTGCAGGATTCTCAGGATCATAAGCTTCTTCAGAAGCTGCCTCTTTAGTACTATTGGATGCATTTCGCCATCCATTCAGACTTCGAGAGATCATGTTGACTTGCTGAGTCAACACTTTGTTCTGAGCCTGTATGGCATTCAGAGTATCAATTTCAAGAACTCCATTCCTCTGAGGTGTCCCACTATTCACGGAATTCCTCTCAGGAGTGTACATGAATTGGTTATTTGCAACCATGTCAATAAGTTCTTGAGCCTCTTCAGGCGTTTTCTTTAGGTGAATAGATCCACCTGCAGAATGGTCCAATGACATCTTGGAAAATTCAGATAGACCATAATAGAATATATCTAATATGGTCCATTCTGAAAACATGTCAGAAGGAGACTTTTTGGTCATCTGCTTGTATCTTTCCCAAGCTTCATAGAAGGATTCACCATCTTTTTGCTTGAACGTCTGAACATCCACTCTAAGCTTGCTCAGCTTTTGAGGAGGAAAGAATTTATCCAAGAAGGCCGTGACCAGCTTATCCCAGGAGTCCAGGCTATCTTTAGGTTGT
>NC_029780.3:40837982-40839518 GCF_000817695.3 Arachis duranensis
TTAAAAACCGGTAAGGATCTTCAGATGGAAGTCCATAAAACTTGCAGTTCTGTTGCATTAAAGCAACTAGTTGAGGCTTAAGCTCAAAATTGTTGGCTCCAATGGCAGGAATCGAGATTCTTCTTCCATCAAATTTGGACGTTGGTTTTGTGAAGTCACCAAGCATTCTCCTTGCATTATTGTTGTTGGGTTCGGCTGCCATCTCCTTCTCTTGTTTGAAAATTTTAGAAAGGTTGCCTCTGGATTGTTGTAGTTTAGCTTCTCTTAGTTTCCTCTTCAGAGTCCTTTCAGGTTCTGGATCAGCTTCAACAAGAGTGTCTTTTTCCTTGTTCTTGCTCATATAGGGAAGAAGAGAACAAGAAAAGAAAGAGGAATCCTCTATGTCAAAGTATATAGATTCCTTTATGTTAGTAGAAGAAAAAAAAAGGGCAGAGTAGTGAAGAAGAATGGGTAAGGATAGAGGTGGTGATCTGAGATGAAGAGAGGTGAAGAAAAGTGTTAGTAGATAAATAAATAAATAGAAGAAGGAGAGATAGAGAATTTCAAAAATAATTTTGAAAAAGTGGTTAATGATTTTCGAAAATTAAAGATAAGATATAATTAAAATTAGAATTTAAAACAATTAAAAATAATTTTTGAAAAAGAGAGAGGTATTTTCGAAAATTAGAGAGGGATATGTAGTTAGTTGGTTTTGAAAAAGATAAGAAACAAACAGAAGTCAAATAGTTAGTTGAAAAAGATATTAAAATCAAATTTGAAAAGATCAGAAGATTTAGATAAGATATTTTGAAATCAAATTTTTGAAAAAAAATAAAATTTTGAAAAAGATATGATAAAAAGATAAGATAAAAAGATAAGATTTTTAAGAAAAAGATATTTTGAAAAAGATTTAATTTTTAAAATTAAAATTGATTAAAAGATAAGATTCTAGAATTTAAAGATTGAACCTTTCTTAACAAGAAAGTAACAAACTTCAAATTTTTGAATCAAAATATTAATTATTGATTATATTTTCGAAAATATGATGTAAAAGATAAGAAAAAGATTTTGAAAAATTTTGAAAAATATTTTTTTTTGAAAATTTTCGAAAAACAAAGATAAAGTTGAAAAGATATGATTTTTGAAAAAGATTTTGAAAAGATAAGGTTTTTAAAATTGAAAATTTGACTTGACTTGTAAGAAACAACTAATTTTAAATTTTTTTTGACTAAGTCAACTCAAATTTTCAAAAATTTGGAGAAAAATAAGGAAAATATATTTTTTTTTATTTTTGAATTTTTAATGATGAGAGAGAAAAATTAAAAACGTCATTTTTGTGTTTTTCTCTTTTCGTTATGGATCTATTTTTTATTTTTATGATTTTATGATTTTTTTGTATTTTTATTATTTTTTTTTTGAAAATTATATTTTAAGAAAACGACAATAAAGAAAAATTTTTGAAAGATTTTTGAAAACTTTTTTTTTTGAAAAGAAAATAAAAAGAAAATTACCTAATCTGAGCAACAAGATGAACCGTCAGTTGTCCATACTCGAACA
>NC_029780.3:40839545-40839745 GCF_000817695.3 Arachis duranensis
TTGTCCATACTCGAACAATCCCCGGCAACGGCGCCAAAAACTTGGTGGACGAAATTGTGATTCGTACTCTTTGTTCTTGTATGAAATTTAATTCGAGATAATAGCTCTTTACTATGTGCGGTCACAACTCCGTTCAACTAACCAGCAAGTGTACTGGGTCGTCCAAGTAATAAACCTTACGTGAGTAAGGGTCGATCCCA
>NC_029780.3:40839971-40840146 GCF_000817695.3 Arachis duranensis
AGAATCTCTGCTTTCCTACTGCTTTTATCCAATTTTATCACTCCCTTCTATGGCAAGCTGTATGTAGGGCATCACCGTTGTCAATGGCTACATTCCATCCTCTCAGTGAAAAAAGTCCAAATGCTCTGTCACAGCACGGCTAATCATCTGTCGGTTCTCAATCAGGTTGGAGTAG
>NC_029780.3:40840917-40844118 GCF_000817695.3 Arachis duranensis
TTCAACTCTGGGTTGTGACGTGTTTCTGGCGTTTAACTCCAGACAACAGCATGTATTTGGCGTTCAACGCCAAGTTACGTCGTCATTCTTCGAATAAAGTATGGACTATTATATATTGCTGGAAAGCTTTGGATGTCGACTTTCAAACGCCGTTAAAAGCGCGCCATTTGGAGTTCTGCAGCTCTAGAAAATCCATTTCGAGTGCAGGGAGGTCAGATTCCAACAGCATCAGCAGTCCTTTGTTAGCCTCCTATTAGAGTTTTGCTCAAGTCCCTCAATTTCAGTCAGAAATTACCTAAAATCACAGAAAAACACACAAACTCATAGTAAAGTCCAGAAATGTGAATTTAACATAAAAACTAATGAAAACATCCCTAAAAGTAGCTTGAACTTACTAAAAACTACCTAAAAACAATGCCAAAAAGCGTATAAATTATCCGCTCATCATGAGGCTTCTATTGTTGCCCCTGGTTTTGTGCTGGCTAGTTTTGAGAGTGCATCAGCTCGCGCATTCTGTTCCCGAGGTATGTGGCAGACCTCATATTCCCCGAGTTGTCTGAGCTGTTCCCTGGTTTTGTCCAAGTACTTTTTCATGGTGGGATCCTTGGCTTGATAGTTCCCTGTTATTTGTGAGGTGACTACTTGTGAGTCACTGAAGATGATAAGCTTTTGAGCTCTAACCTCTTTAGCCAGCTTCAAACCAGCTAGTAGTGCCTCATATTCAGCCTGGTTGTTTGAAGCAGGGAACCCGAATTTGAGGGAAAGTTTGATTTGGGTTCCTTGATTGCTTTCTATTATCACGCCTGCGCCACTTCCAATTTTGTTTGAGGAACCGTCTACGTAGAGATTCCATTTTGTAAGGATTTCTGGGGTATCCAAAAACTCTACAATGAAGTTGGCCAGATACTGTGATTTGATGGCTGTCCGAGCTTTATACTGAAGGTCGAATTCAGATAACTCGACTGCCCATTGCAAGATTCTTCCTGCTAAGTCTGTTTTCTGTAAAATGCCTTTTATGAGCTGGTTGGTCCAAACCCTAATGGTGTGGGCTTGGAAATATGGGTGAAGTCGTCGGGATGTTAGTATGAGAGTATAGGCGTATTTTTCTATTTTTTGATAGTTCAGTTCGGACCCTTGTAGTGCTTTGCTGATGAAGTATATAGGTTTTTGTCCACTGTCGTCTTCTCGGACCAGTGCTGAGGCTATTGCCCAATTTCCGACTGCGAGGTACAATATAAGTGGTTCTCCTTCCCGTGGCCAAGTTAGAATAGGTGGTTGTCCCAGGAATCTTTTGAAATCTTGGAAGGCCTGCTCGCACTCCATCGTCCATTCAAACCTCTTTCCCTTCCACTTTGACATAAGTCGGGCTCTTCATGTCGAGTATGGCCCGGCATTTATCCGAATTTGCCTCGATTCCTCTTTATGTTCCATTGAGTTGTTGTACCTCTTTGACACAAGTCGGACTCTTTATGTAGAGTATGGCCCGGCATTTACCCGAATTTGCCTCGATTTCTCTTTGTGTGAGCATAAAACCCAAGAATTTGTCAGCTTCTACTGTGAAGATACATTTTGCAGGGTTAGGTCGCATGTCATGCCTTCTTATAATGTCAAATACTTGGGTGAGGTCGGACAGTAACGACTCTTCACTTTGTGTCTTTATTAACATGTCGTCCACGTTGACTTCCATGACTTTCCCGATGTGGTCTGCGAAGACCTTATTCATTAATCTTTGATAAGTGGCTCCTACGTTTTTGAGTCCGAATGGCATGACGATGTAGCAGTAGTTTGCTTTCGGGGTTAAGAATGAGGTTTTTTCTTGATCAAGTGGGTACATCAGGATTTGATTGTATCCCGAATAGGCGTCCATAAACGAGAGGTATTTGTATCCAGAGGAGGCATCCACCAGAGCGTTGTTCATACCCTGGGTCAAGCTGTCCAACCCGGGATGTTTAGCGACAAGCTGACTGACCTCTTCAGGTCAGACTATCCGACCTCTTCTCAAAGAGCTCGGCCAAATCGCCAAAAGAGCCCAAAGCAAGCCCAAAATGAAGGAACACAGCCTAATCAAAAGGCAGCCAAAGCCCAGAAAGATAAAGGCGATTCCCCTAAAGATAAGATGACTTCACTCAAAGATAAGATAAGATAAGATAACTATCTTATCTCCAGAGAGGTCACTCCTCACCATTATAAATACACTGGAGCACCCAGGTATAACTCATACTCTGATTCTACTCAATACCTGCTTAATACCCTTGCTAACTTAAGCATCGGAGTCCCTTACAGGTACCCCCACCCTTCGGTGATAAAGGATCAGCGGCACTCTCAGTTCCACAAGTCAGACACACCAGTTCCGGTCGCTATACACCTGCCGGACACGTCGGCTCTGACCAACACAGAAAATCTCGACCGAGATCGACCTATAATTTCAGGTAACCCTCGGAACATTGGCGCCGTTGCCGGGGAACTTGGAAGTCATCCCACCACCATGGCGGACAACCATGACAACGACCACGATTCAGATCTAGAGGATAGAACGCCGCACAAAAACGCAGACACTACACCAAAGGATACTCCTCAACTTAACAATGAAAAGGATTCTCCAAATGCGGGAGCCATGGAGGCACTTCAAGACCGTTTAAAACAACTGGAAGAAGAAGCCCTACATCAATGAGAGGCTGAAAAGACCTACAAAGGGAGATAAAGCGATGCCGAGAATTGGAGGGCAAACTCCTAAAACTCGAAGCCGATCTCAAGGCCAAAGCTAATCGATCCTCTCATGAGGATAGCTCCTGCAAGGACCAAGATCCATTCACCAAAGAGATCTTGAAAGCTCCAGACATGACCCCGTACGATGGCACATCAGATCCAAGCCATCATCTTAGCAATTTCAGAAGCAGGAAGTATTTCACGGAGGCCTCAGATGCAATCCGTTATTCTCCATCCAGAAGGACAAAGCCAAACACGCACCGAGCCTATTAGGGATCAAGCAAGGAGATCGAGAGAGCCTTCGCAACAACATGGAAAGATTCAACAAAACATGTATGGGCATACAAATTCTGCCAACAGAAGCAGCTATCAGGGGCCTCATCAATGGTCTACGAGAAGGATCTTTTAGTCACTCAATATCCAGGAAGCACCCAAACATCTCTAAACGAGGTACAAGAACGAGCAGAGAAGTACATCAACATGGAGGAAAACTCT
>NC_029780.3:40844208-40885498 GCF_000817695.3 Arachis duranensis
TGTTGTGGATGTCTACCGAGAAATATGCAACACTGAGAAGATCCCATCAACTCGCCTAATCAAAAACAAAAGAGGTCGGACGCGTTGAAGGTCCACCTCACACCAAAGAGGTCGGACGATTTGAAGGTCCACCTCACACCAAAGAAGTCGGACGCGTTGAAGGTCCACCTCACACCAAAGAGGTCGGACAAAGTTGAAGGTCCACCTCACACTAAAGAGGTCAGACAAAGTTGAAGGTCCACCTCACACCAAAGAGGTCGGACGCGTTGAAGGTCCACCTCACACCAAAGAGGTCGGACAAAGTTGAAGGTCCACCTCACACCAAAGAGGTCGGACAAAATTGAAGGTCCATCTCACACCAAAGTGGTCGGACAAGTTGAAGGTCAACCTCACACCAAAGAGGTCGGACAAGTCGAACGTCTCACACCAAAGAGGTCGAACGAGTTGAACGTCCACCTCACACCCCTGAGAGACATGTTCATGGATGATTCGCAGGAGGAAGGATCTCTAAATCATCTCGCAAAGGACACCTCAAAGAGGTATATTAAGGAAAGGAGAGAGGTTTGAATAGGACAACGGGGTGCAAACAAGCCTTTCGAGATTTCAAAAATTCTTGGGGCAACCACCCATTCTTACCCGACCAAAGGAAAGTGAAAAGCTCATATTATACCTCGTAGTGGGAAGTCGGGCAATAGCCTCATCACTAGTTAAAGAGGACAAAAGTGGGCAACAACCCGTCTGCTTCATCATCAAGGCTCTACAAGGGGTCGAACTAAATTATCAAGAGATAGAAAAGTTTACCTACGCCCTCATACTCTCTTCTCGACAACTCTGACCATATTTTCAAGCTCACACTGTTAGAGTTCGGACCAACCAGCCCATAAAAGGCATCCTACAGAAAACAGACTTAGCTGGAAGAATCCTACAGTGGGCAATTGAGTTATCCGAATTTGATCTTCGACATGAAGCTCGGACAGCCATCAAATCACAGTATCTGGTCGACTTCATTACAGAGTACACTGACACCCCGGGAACTCCTACAAAATGGAAACTCTACATGGACGACTCTTCAAATAAAACCGGGAGACGTGCAGGTGTAATTATAGAAAGCGATCATGGAAGCCAAGTCAAGCTAAATGACTAAGCTGAATACGAGGCACTACTGGCTGGTTTAAGGCTAGCTAAGAAGGTAGGAGCTTACCATGTCCAGTGATTCACAAGTAGTCACCTCACAAAGAGAAAGCTGAGGATCCCACCATGAAAAAATACCTCAGGTAATTCGGGGGACCTTGGACAAAACCAGAGAATAGCTCAGACAATTCGGGGGACCCTGGACTAAAACAGAAAATAGCTCGGACATTCCGGGGAATATGAAGTCTGACACATACCTCGGGAGCAGAATGCCCGAGCTGATGCACTTTCAAAATTAGCCAGCACCAACAGCTCGGACAATTCGGGGAATATGAAGTCCGACACATACCTCGGGAGCAGAATGCCCGAGCTGATGCATTTTCAAAACTAGCCAACACCAAAGCAGGGGGCAATAATAGAAGCCTCATCCAGGCTACATTACAATACCATAACAAGGAAGGAAAACAAATCCTCTCCTCAGGGTCCGACGTCATCAGCTCATAATTCTTTTCCTCATCCCCATCCCAACAAATTCTACGGAACCTCCTAAGTCACACACAGTACTCAGGGTCAGCCACAGTAACACACATTAAAACTATGGAATCCAATCAATCAGACATGCTGTTCGGAATCTTAGTAGACATCTCATCAATATTTTTTCAAGAAGACATAGGTCAACCATGGGGTTATTACCAAACAACTCAGACAAATAAGGAAACAACTCGGACAATAACAGCAAAACATCAGATGTCAGATACAGCAGTAAAAGAGAATCTCCAGGACTCACACGAAAGTCCAGGGGCACCCTTTGGAGGCAACAAGAGAGCAAAAATCCAAATACAAAGTCAAAGCTTTACATCAAAAGCATGTTAGCTCCTACATTGCCCCACCAGAGGAACTCATCAATGTAACATCACCTTGGCCGTTCACAGAATGGAGACTCGACCTCCTCGGACCCCTTCCCCATGGATCGGGACAAGTCATGTTCCTCATTGTAGGGGTGGATTACTTCACAAAATGGACTGAGGCAGAGCCCCTAGCTAATGTCACTGCTCAAAGAAGTCGAAAATTCTTGTACAAAAATATTGTTACAAGGTGTGGGGTTCTTTACTCCATCACCACAGACAATGACACTCAATTCACAGATGCAGGCTTTAGAAAGTTGGTAGCCGACTTGAAAATAAAGCACCAATTCACACCCATAGAACACCCATAGGCTAATGGACAAGCAAAAGCTACCAATAAGGTCATACTAGTCGGGTTAAAACGGAGGCTATAGGACACAAAGGGAGCTTGGGCTGAAGAGCTCCCACAAAGTCCTATGGGCATATCGGACAACTCCACACTCCACCACAAAGGAATCACCTTTCCGATTAGCTTACAGAATAGAGGCAATGATCCCAGTGGAGGTCAAAGAAGGATTGCCCAGACTGATCCACAACAATGAAGAGGCCAACTCCCAACTTCAAAAGGAAAAACTCGACCTACTTCCAGAAATCTGAGAAAGAGCTCGGACCAAGGAAGAGGTGTTAAAACGTCAAATGGCCTCAAGATACAATCGGAAGGTAACCTAGCAACGACGATCTCATCCTAATCTGAAATGACATTAGAATAGGTCGGTCAGGAGAAGAGAAGCTAGCAGCCAACTGGAAAGGATCACACCAAGTTGTTCAGAAGAACTTGGGAAAGGTTACTACAAAGTGTCCAACCTCGAGAGGCAAGAGCTACCAAGGACATGGCATGCCTGCAAAGGGCGCCAGACCGAGATCCAAAAAGATTGCCCGACCTAGAAAGGTAAGTACTAACATGTACACACTCTTATCTTCATTTTATTAAAAAATTATAGATTCCCTAAAAAGTTTCCTACCAAGACGCCCGACTACGGCAGGTCGGCAAGGTGAACGCCAGATTCACCGCCCGATCACGAAAAAGTCGGCAAGATGAAAACCAAATTCATCGTCCGATTACAAAGCGACAAGTCGGCAAAGTGAAAACCAACTTCACCACCCGACCACGATGAAAACCGAATTCATCGTTTGATTTTGACAAAGGTCGACAAAGTGAAAACCAAAATTCACTGCTCTACAAACTCCCAAGACGCATTAATCTGAAGCATTCATCATCCGATTATAAAGCAACAGATCGACAGAAAGTGAAGAACAGATTCACTGTATGATCTCGATAGGAATGATCGTCCGACAAAGGTGAAAACGCGATTCACCTAAAGGACGATCAAACCGGGACAGAAACCACCATCTACGAATCGGCAAAGATGAACACAGAATAATGCAAGAAGTTATCGAAAGTGATCCCAAAAAGAACCTGACGAGGTCTTATGGATTGCTATATAATAACTTAAAAAGACTGGCCGACACTACAAGAAAGAGGATTACAGAAATAACTTAGGAGGACCCGACATGACAAAGTCGGCCCAAGCGACAAAATTTATAAAAGTAATCCCTGAAAGAGACTTGAACAAGGTCCAAGAAAGAGGATTACAGACATAACTCAGAAGAGACCAACAAGAAGAAGTCGGACCAAACGAAAGCTACAGCTGGACCGACAAGAAGAAGTCGGACCAACGAAAGCAACAGCTTGGATCGACAAGAAGAAGTCGGACCAACGAAAGCTACAGCTTGGACTGACAAGAAGAAGTCGGACCAACGAAAGCTACAGCTTGGACCGATAAGAAGAAGTCGGACCAACGAAAAACGTGCGCTAAAATGGACATAGCTCCGCCTAAAAAAGCAACGGCTCCACGACAAAGTTATCCCCAAGGACGACCTCGACCAAGCAGAAAGTGGACAAAACCAAGAGTGATAAAAAAGGTCGGACAACAAAGTACCGACACTCTACAAAGATCCACAAAGGGGACAAAGACATCTCGCAACGGCCAGAGGAAGGCCAGAAATTCTTTGCTAAAAAGTACGAACTCTTGAAAAAAGATACTACTTAAAAGGCAAAAGCGCAAATCAAAACGGCGCTAAAAAGTCATCCAAATAGACTATAAAAAGGTTCTCCCATCGGAACACTACCTAAAAAGTTGTTGGATTATGATTAAAAAGCCCGAGCAGTGAAGACAAACAAAGTCGGAAGAAGTCTAAAAAGACCTCTCAACAAAATAAAAAGAGCAATACCAGACTCGCACAAAGGAGAAACTACTCAAGATCGACCAAAGTCAAGATTCTTGAGCACGACTTCCTCAAAGAGATCGAAGCTCTGAAAGCACGATCTCATGAAAAGATCTGAAATCAAGTAGGGGCAAAGTCGTACAGGTCAACGTCAACTAAGAAGAGGCACAAGTACGATCTCAAAAAAGAACAAGCCAAAAAGTTGGGAAACAACTTAAGACTCAAATGTGCTTAGCCAAAAGGGATACAACTCCACTCAAAGAAGGCACAATCTCAAACAGGGCTATGAATGTCATCCGAGACTAAAAAAGGTTCTATATAAAGAACACTAAAAAGTCATTGGACAAGTCACTAAAAGCCCGGATATCAAGCCGCAAGGATAACTTCGCCAAAGCAGAGGGTTGTCAACACAAACTTAAAGCAAGGCGTGATCCAGAAGGCAAGGGTAGAAAACCCACACTACTGCTCAAAAGAGGTTGGACTGTGAAGTACCAAACCTCTAGAAAATCTGCAAGATTGCAAAGCAATGAAGAAACTAGCAAGACAGATGCTTGAGCACTATTTCCAAAGAGATCGAAGCTCTAAAAAGCACGATCTCATGGAAATATCGAACTCAAGCAGGGGCACTGTTCATACCCTGGGTCAAGCTGTCCGACCCGGGATGTTTAGCGTTAAGCCGACCGACCTCTTCAGGTCAACTATCCGACCTCTTCTCAAAGAGCTCGGCCAATGCCCGACCTCTTCTCAAAGAGCTCGGCCAAATCGCCAAAAGAGCCCAAAGCAGGCCCAAAATGAAGGAACACAGCCCAATCTAAGGGCAGCCAAAGCCCAGAAAGATAAAGGCGGTTCTCCTAAAGATAAGATGACTTTACTCAAAGATAAGATAAGATAAGATAACTATCTTATCTCCTGAGAAGTCACTCCTCACCATTATAAATACACTGGAGCACCCAGGTATAACTCATACTCTGATTCTACTCAATACCTGCTTAATACCCTTGCTAACTTAAGCATCGGAGTCCCTTGCAGGTACCCCCCACCCTTCGGTGATAAAAGATCAGCGGCACTCTCAGTTCCACAAGTCGGACACACCGGCTCCGACTGATATACACATGCCGGACGCGTCGGCTCCGACCAACATAGAAGATCTCGACCGAGATCGACCTACAGTTTCAGGTAACCCTCGGAACAAGCGTCGATACTTGGGAGTGGATAAGGATCATTTGGGCAGGCTTTGTTGAGATCAGTGTAGTTGGTGCACATTCGCCACTTCCCATTTGATTTTTTCACCAAGACGACGTTAGCTAGCCATAGTGGGTACTTGACTTCTCTTATGAATCCTGCCTCCAGTAGAGCTTGCACCTGCTCTTCCACAGCTTGGGATCATTCAGGTCTGAGCTTTCTACGTCTCTACTGTATTGGCCGGGATCCTGGGTAGACTGCCAGCTTGTGGTACATTAACTTAGGGTTTATGCCCGGCATGTCTGTGGCCTTCCATGCGAAGAGGTCGGCATTGCTTCGTAAGAACTGTATGAGGGACCCCTTTTCGTCCCCTTTTAGGATTGTGCCAATATTGGTCATTTTATCTAGAGTATCTCTGATTTGAACTTTTTCTATTTCGCCTTCAGGTTGTGGACGAAGTTCCTCCCGTCCTCGAACTCTCCCGAGCTCAATGGTGTGGATTTCTTCTCCTTTGCCTCTGAGGTTCAGACTTTTATTGTAGAAGTGGCGCGCTGTCTTCTGGTTTGCTCTTACTGTTGCAATTCCTTCTGTGGTCGGGAACTTTATGTATAGATGTGGAGTCGAGACTACTGCGCCAAGCTGATTTAGCATTGTCCGACCTATCAGGGCATTGTAGGTTGTACCTACGTCGACCACGATATAGTCTGTGTTGAGTGTCCTTGTCTGATTTCCTTTTCCAAAGGTGGTGTGCAAGGAGATATATCCAAGTGGTTGGATTGGAGTGTCTCCCAGCCCGAATAGGCTGTTTGGATATGCTTTGAGCTCTTTTTCCTCTAGACCGAGTTTGTCGAAGGCCATTTTAAACAGAATGTCTGCCGAGCTTCCCTGGTCTACCAATGTGCGATGGAGATTAACGTTAGCTAATATGATAGTGATGACCATGGGATCGTCATGTCCTGAGATGACACCAGCTGCGTCTTCTTTAGTGAAGGTGATAGTGGGGAGTTTGGGTGCTCCTTCTCCTCCTTTGACATGATATATTTCCTTCAGATGTCTTTTGTGAGATGATTTGGAGACTCCTCCTCCTACGAATCCTCCATCTATCATGTGGACGTGTCTCTCCGGGGTGCGAGGTAGTCGTTCAGTTCGTCCAACCTCTTCGTCTCTTCTTCTTTTTCTTGGCTCATCTGATTTGTTGGCTAAGTACCAATCTAGTCTTCCCTTTCTTACCAATTTTTCTATGATATTCTTTAAATCGAAGCATTCGTTGGTGGGATGTCTGTAGATTCGATGGTTTTCACAGTACTCTGTCCGATCTCCCCCTCCCTTCTTGCTTTTGAGTGGGCGAGGTGGATGTATCTTTTCTGTGTGGCATACTTCTCGATAGACATTTACGAGAGACACCCGAAGAGGGGTGTAATTGTGATATTTCTTGATCTTTTCGCCATGCTGGTCTTCTTTTTTCTTGGATTCTTTATCCTTATCCTAGGAAGAATAGGAGAGTCCAAATTTTGAGGTCTCTCATAATCGAGAGTTTTCCTCCATGTTGATGTACTTTTCGGCTCGTTTTTGTACCTCATTTAGAGATGTAGAATGTTTTTTCGATATGAAGTGACTAAAAGGTCCCTCTCGTAGGCCATTGATGAGGCCCATAATGGCTGCTTCTATTGGTAGATTTTGTATGTCCAAACATGCCTTGTTGAAATCTTTCCATGTAGCTACGAAGACTTTCCCAATCTCGTTGCTTGATCCCTAGTAGACTCGGGGTGTGTTTAGTTTTGTCTTTCTGGATGGAGAATCTGGCTAGAAACTTTTTGGCTAAGTCATCAAAGCTTGAGATGGACCTGGGGGGCAGGTTGTCAAACCATTTAATTTTCCAATTTTGTCATAGTAGTTGGGAAGGCTTTGCACCGAGTTGCATCTGAGGTGTCGGTGAGATACATTCTACTTCGGAAGTTGCTGAGATGATGGCTGGGATTTATCGTGCCGTCATACATGGTCATGTCGGTAGGTTTAAAATCTTTTGGGATTTTGGCCTTCATGATCTCTTTGGTAAACGGGTCTTGGTCTTGAGGGAGCTATCCTTGTGGCTGGATCGGGTAGTTTTAGCTTTGAGATTGGCTTCGATCTTCAGGAGCTTGTCCTCTAATTCGCGACGTCGCCTAGCTTCTCTTTGTAAGTCTTTCTCGGCTTCCCGCTGGTACTCGACCTCTCTTTCAAGTTGTTTTAGGCAATCCTGAAGTGCCTCCATGGCTCCCGTGCTTGGGGAGTTCTTGTCTTTGTTAGGTTGAGAAGTGTCATCTAGTGTAACCTCCGCATTTTTATGTGGCGTTTGGTTCTCTAAATCAGAGTTGTGGTCATTGTCCAGGTTGTCAGCCATGATGATGGGATGACTTCAAGGTTCACCGGCAACGGCACCAATGTTCTGAGGGTTACCTAAAACTGTAGGTCAATCTCGGACGAGATCTTCTGTGCTGATCGGAAATGACGGATCCGGCTTGTGCGTGGCGGCCGGAGCTATCGTGTCTGACTTGTTGGACTGGCATTGCTGCTGATCTTTTTTCATTGGAGGGTGGTGGTACCTGCAAAGGACTCCGATGCTTAAGTTAGAAAGGGTATTAAGCAGGTTTTATGTAGAATCAGAGTATGAGTTATACCTGGGTGCTCCAGTGTATTTATAATAGTGTGGAATGATCTTTCTCGAGATAAGATAGTTATCTTATCTTATCTTAGAGTGAAGTCATCTTATCTTTAAGGGGACCGCCCTTATCTCTCTAGGCTTTGGGCTGCCTTTTGATTTGGGTCGTGTTCCTTTGTTTGGGCCTACTTGGGCCTCTTATGGCGATTTGGCCGAGCTCTTTGAGAAGAGGTCGGATAGTCCTGACCTGAAGAGGTTGGTTGACTTGTCGTTTAAACATCTTTGGTCGGACAGTTCGACCCAGGGTATGAACACTAATAAATTTAGATTTTAATTTTTTTAAATTATCTTTAACATGATTAAATTAAAATAGTCTCATTATATAATTGACAACTTTAATTTTTGTCATAATAACTAATTCTCCTTTTATAATACTATTTTCGCATACTCATAGCATAATCGTCAGCACTTCTCGCCAAGTTTCATCCTCAATAAGTAATGTGATAGTTTTTAATTTAGCATCCCATAAATTTAGAATATGTATAAATAATGTGTTCGCCTACTTTATGACTTACAAGAAAAAAAAATTAGAATAATCCTATAAATATATCAAAAAGATAAAAATTGATATTTAGCATTCATATTTTTAAGATTACTCTTGTTGGACAAGTATGTATATTTGTAAACTTCTCCAAATCAAGAAAAATAATTAATAAAAACATATGTATAAGTTTGACATATTTAATAATTTACACATACATTAGATCGTGCTACAAAATTTATATATATTGACACAAATTCAAAGAGAGAAGTAAACTTTTTCTTTTATAAGAAAAGAATTTATCAATGAACTTTCAAAAATAAATACAAATAATAAGAATTTATTTTTCTTTCCCGGCGTGTCACACACCAAAGCCAAAGTCATCTTGGGAGTGAATTATTTGGCGTGTTGCACACCCAGGAGTTAGCATGTGACACGCCCTCTTTGTGCCTCCAGATTGGCTCCTTGGAACTTTGGCCTGACATGCCACTCCCTTATGCTAGCGTGTTGCACGCCAATTTCTCTGCTTTGGTCTGTATGGGCGTGTTGTACGCTCCCTGTCTGGGGAGTTTCATGCCAGTTCTCTGCCTCCTGTAGGACGTTTTTTTGGTTTTTTTCGCTTGTGCTTTGCTTCTCTTTTGCCATCTTTTTTCTACATTTAACAAGAAAACAAATGACTCAAAGTACTAATAAATATCATATAAAAGCACATGATAAGCAAGCAAAAAAGTAATCAATTTTACCTCAGAAATACCCCAAAAAGTACTTATGATTCTCATGCATCAGTGGGCAATCATCAATCTCAGCTACACCATCCTCAACAGAAGGCTCTAGTGAATCATTGAGCACCTCTTCTTCTAGTGCTTCTTGCACCAAAGGATTTATCAAATCAATTTTCATGCAATCTTCTAAATCACTAGGATGTTGCATGGCCTTGAACACATTGAGTATAATTTGTTCATCATTAACTCTCAATGTCAATTCTTCTTTTTGCACATCAATCAAAGTCTTCCGAGTAACAAGGAAAGGTCTTCCTAAGATAATGAAAGTATTGACATCTTCCTTCATGTCCAAGATAACAAAGTTAGCCAAAAATATGAAGGTTCTCACCTTCACTAGCAAGTTCTCAACAACACCAAGTGGGAATTTAATAGAACGGTAAGCAAGTTGTAAAGAAATTCTAGTAGGTTTTACCTCATCAATTTGGAGCTTTTTCATCAAAAAAGTATCTTTTTCATCAAAGAAAGTGGCATTAAGTTGATGCTGACCCCAAGACCACATAGAGCTCTTTCAAAAGTAACTTCTCCAATTGTACAAGGGGTCAAGAAGCTCCCAGGATCATTCAATTTTGGGGGTAAATTTTTTTTTTTTGAATTATTGCACTACACTCCTTGGTAAGGACCACTGTCTCATCCTCCTTCCAATTCCTCTTCTTTGCTAATAATTCCTTCATGAACTTGGAATAAAGGGACGTTTGCTCTAAAGCCTCTGTGAAAAAAATATCAATTTGTAGCTTTCTGAAAACCTCCAAAAAATTTAAGAATTGGTTGTCCTTTTTCCTTTTGCAGCCTTTGAGGATATGAAATCCTTAGCTTGTATTCTAGCACTTAAACCTTCTCTTTGGGTTTCTCTTTTGAAGCTTGAATTGATTGTACTTGAGGGTTTGTGGTCACGTTCCCCCTTTGAGGATTGGCTTCCTCTTGGGTTCTCTTGTTTATCAGTGGCATCCTCCTTGACTTTTTTCACAATACCTTTTCACTTCTCAAATTAATAGCTTTGCACTCTTTTTTGGGTTTGGATTGATTATTTTAGACAAAAATAGAGGTTTGCTGTGAGAGTTTTTCTATGACAATTTCCATCGAAGAAGGCTTTTGAGAAATTTGGGATGGTTGTACTATCTGTCGTGGTTGTGCTAATTGTGAGGATTGGTGGTTGTAAGGGTGGTTATTGGATTGATGATGGGGTTGAAGTTATTTTGGTGATGGTTGTTGAAATTAAGTTTCCTTGGACCTTAATTTCTCCATCGAAAGTTAGGATGATTTATCCATCCAAGGTTGTAGGCCTTAGAAAAGGATCATTATTGAGTGGTCTAGAAGAATTCCCTATATAATTCACTTGTTCCAAAGAAAATTGGCAATATTCGAAGCCTTCAAATTGAGGTACTCCACCACTCATGTCATAGGAAGCATCTTGGGTGCTTATGGCTAAGATATGCATGCCTCCTAAGTGTTGTGTAATGGCATTGATCTATTGGAACGTGACTTTGTTCTGGGCTAGAAGAATATCCAGGGCATCCAATTCCATGACTTCCTTCTTCATTATTCTTTTGGATGAATAAAGATACTGATTGTTAGCTATCATCTCTATCAACTCTAATGCTTCATTAGTGGTCTTATACATGTGCAAAAAACCTCCAGCTGAATGATCCAATGAGATCCTCAAAGTAAGGGTAATCCTATCATAAAAAATATGGAGTTGCAACCAGTCAGAGAACATGTTCGGAAGGAATTTTCACAGCATCTCCTTGTACCTCTCCTAAGTCTCATAAAGAGACTCTCCTTCTTGCTATTTAAATGTCGGTTCTCAACTTTGTCAACCTTTGAGGGTGGAAATTTGGTTAAAAACTTACTCACCAAATCCTCCCAAGTTGCTATACTCTCTTTGGGTTGAATTTTAAGCCATTGCTTAGCCTAATCCCTAATGCGTGAGCATCTTTCTTATCTTTCCTTAGTGATTAGCATGTTGATGCCAGGGCATCTTGGCCAGTTTCACTGACCTTTTTTTTACTGTTTTAGGGTAGTTTCATGCAATTTATTAGTAAATAAGCAAGTTTTGGGTAGAAATACACTTACATCTTGATTCAAGCAAACATTGTGAACTTTACATGATTTCGTGAGAATTATGCAGGAATTGGATGATAAAATAGATAATGCATGATCTCATGACTTGGAACAGAGCTTTGATGCACTTTATTTGCTTGATTTCAGGACAAAGGAAGCAAGGAAGAGCCACGTTAGCAGCCACGTTAATCAAATTAACGTGACCACTAACGTGGAATGGGAATAAGCTTGCAGCATTAATGGAAAAAGTGATCGCCAATAATGCCTTCGAAGCCATCATAGCCCACGTTAGTTGCCACATTAATTACATTAACGTAGTAGCTAACGTGGAGGAAAAGGGGAGCTCCAACATTAGTGGTAAAAGTGAATACCACTAACGTTCCAAAAGGGCACATTTAGCCACGTTAAGAGTCACGTTAATGCAATTAACGTGAACTCTAACGTGGGAGGAGAAAGTAATCGCCAATGTTAGTGACACTCACCTTTGTCACTAACGTTGGACTAAGCTAATATTGCCTACGTTAGTGGTCACGTTAAGACCACTAACATGAAGGGTAATGTGGAGCAAGGAATGATAGGCCAACGTTAGTGACACTCACTTTTGTCACTAACGTTGGAGATGGCAATCACTACCACATTAGTGGTCACGTTAATGCAATTAATGTGAGGCACTAACGTGGGAAGAAAGGGCGTTTGAAGCGTTAGTGACAAAGTTAAGTGTCACTAACGCTCTCGAAGCTTGGGCATGCCCACGTTAAGGGCCACGTTAGTTACACAAACGTGGATCACTAACGTGGGAAAAAGAAGCAAAGAGCAACGTTATTGGTAAAGGTGAATGCCAATAATGTTTGCGAAAGACTGAGAAGCAACGTTATTGGTAAAGGTAAATGCCAATAACATCTGCGAAGGACTAAGGGGAAACATTAGTGGTCACGTTAGTGCCACTAACGTTGAAGTTAACGTGGATCAATATGGTTTGGAGCATTAGTGAAAAAGGTGATCGTCACAAACGTTCTCGAACCCACATTTTCACTTAACATTAACACCACTAACGTCCCAACTAACGTCCACCCATGCCTGACTCACACTTTTTCTGCAAGCAAAGCTGAGCCCACTGAAGATTGTAACTGCTTCAACTCAAGATCAAAGGCCCATATCCAAGACTTGAAGAGCTGACTAGAAGATCAAGAAGAGTAGTATATATAGGAGTAGTTTTGAACTAGAAAGAAGCTTGACATTTTAGAGAACTACACTCAGTATATTTACTTTTCCTGCAATTTCTAGTTTACTTGAGAATGTACTATTCTCTATCATCTTCCATTTCTAGAGCTATGAATAACTAAACCCCTTTTCATTGGGTTAAGGAGCTCTGTTGTAATTTGATGGATCAATTATAGTTTTCATTCTTCTTCTTCTTTCATTTCTCTTGATTTACTAGAAAGCTTTTGATCTTAATTCAATTGGTTTGTTGTCTTGGAAAAAAACTCTCCATAATTGGATCTCTTCTGAGCCTTGGAAAAGGGATGAGGAGATCATGCTAGAAATTCTTTCTCATGTTGGACCAAATTGGGGTTTGGACGGATATAGTGACATATAATCCTCCCAACACTTTGATTTGGAAATACTTGTGGTATAATCAGCTACCATACTTCATCTCTTCCCATGAGCAATTAAATCAAGGAATTGGGTAATTGTTCAAGCTTAGAGAGATTGGATTGCCAAGGAATTGGGATCCAATCACCTAAGATTGCCAAGGAGATCAATGAATGCATTGATTGAGGAAGAGATGAGAATGAACTTGATCCGGAGAATGCAACATCTCCTAAGCCCAATGAATCCCCCATTTCTAATCTTACTCATTCTCTTTACTCTCTGCCATTTATTTTCATGTTCATTTTCCCAAATCCCATTTAAGATTCTGCAATTTACTTTCTGCATTTTGCTTTCCCGCCATTTAATTTTCTGCAATTCTCAACTCAATTTCTGCTTAGCTCAACTAGAACATTCCTCCAATTAAAGTTGCTCAACCAATCAATCCCTGTGGGATTCGACCTCACTCTATTGTGAGTTTTTACTTGACGACAATTCGGTATACTTGCCGAAGGGAGATTTGTTGAGAGACAAGTTTCCGTGCATCAAGTTTATGGCGCTGTTGTCGGGGATTGATTTTGTATCGACAATGATTAAATTGGAAGATCACTAGATTGAGCATTTTCTTTTGCTTGTTTATTTTACCTAGTCATTTACCTTCAGTATCAGTTATTTTCTTCCTCTCCCCCATCTCCCCTCTTTGTTTTCTTTTCTTTTGTTGTTATTTACAAGTTTGTTCACTAATCCACTAACTATTTGATAAATTGTACCACTCACACTAAATTGTTTCTTGCTGTGTGCTTTGTTAGTTGTATGACAGGGAGAAGAAGCGGAGCTTCAACTTCCTTTGATTCTGAACCTGAGAGGACCTTCCTTAGATTAAGGAGGGAAGCAAGAGGGAAAAGAGTTGTTGGTGCTGAGGAAGAGGAAGAGTACTTTGAAATAAACATGGAGGAAAACCTGGAAAACAACCATGAAGGAGAAGCTCACAACTATGCTAGAGAAGGCCTTGTGAATCATACTGGGAAAGAAAGAAGGGTTCTAGGCTCATACATCAATCCAAACCCAGGAAACTTTGGAAGTAGCATCCAAAAGCCAGCCATACATGCCAATAACTTTGAATTAAAACCCCATCTCATCACCCTTGTTCAGAACAACTGTTCATTCGGAGGAAGCGCCCAAGAAGACCCGAATCAACATTTAACCACCTTCCTAAGAATATGTGACACTGTGAAGTCTAATGGTGTTCATCTGAATGTCTATAGACTACTTTTGTTCCCTTTTTCACTCAGGGACAAAGCATCTAAATGGCTGGAATCTTTCCCAAAAG
Organism: Arachis duranensis; assembly: GCF_000817695.3. NCBI lineage: Eukaryota > Viridiplantae > Streptophyta > Magnoliopsida > Fabales > Fabaceae > Arachis > Arachis duranensis. Next base: position 40,858,592 of record NC_029780.3, read on the forward strand.
AGAGTTTAACAAATTGGGAAGATGTGGTAAACAAGTTTTTGGCGAGATTCTATCCTCCTTAAAGAATCAATAGGTTGAGAGCTGAAGTACAAACCTTCAGGCAACAAGATAGTGAAACTCTCTATGAGTCATGGAAGAGGTTTAAGGACTTAACAAGAAGGTGCCCACCAGACATGTTCAATGAATGGGTTCAACTGCACATTTTCTATGAAGGTCTTTCTTACAAATCAAAAAAGGTCGTAGACCATTCATCAGGGGGATCTCTAAATAAGAAGAAAACTATTGAAGAAGCCATAGATGTCATTGAGACCGTAGCTGAGAATGACTATTTCTATACTTCTAAAAGGAGCAACACTTGAGGAGTGATGGAGTTGAACCATATGGATGTACTATTGGCTCAAAATAAGATGATCACCAAGTAGTTAGCTGATCTTACCAAGAAGATGGAAGAGAACCAAGTTGCAGCAGTCATCACTTTATCACCAGCTCAAGAAGGAGTGAATACAGGAGAAGAAGGTGACTGGGAACAAGCCAACTATGTTCGGAACTCACCCAGGCAGACCCATGATCCATACTCCAAAACTTATAATTCTGGCTGGAGGAACCACCCTAATTTTGGGTGGGGAAATCAACAAGACCAAGGCCAAGACCAGAGACGCCACAACCACAATCCCAACAACAATGCAACTCACCAACATCCCTCACAGATATCATATTAACACCCACTTAACCACCCTTCTCAACATCCATATCAAAACCAACATGACTACTCTCAACCTCCTAACCTCAACCCACCATCACCAACCGAAGATAGACTCTCCAGAATTGAGACTCTACATGAAGGTATATGCAAGGAAGTTCAAGACAGTAAAGCATTCCGGGAAGAAGTGCAATCCAATATGCAGAATCAAGATGCTGCCATTAAGAAATTTGAAACACAAATTGGCTACTTATTCAAGCAAGTCCCTGGCCACAACATTCGTAGCAACACTAATTCAACCCCAAGGGAGGAGTGTTAGGCTATCACTCTCAGAAATGGAAAGAAATTGAAAGAGACCTCCAAGAAGCCACAAGAGAAGAACTCGGATGAAAAGAAAAAGGGACAATATGAAGTTCAAGTTTCCACTCAATTCACATCAAGAAGGAGAAGTGCTGAAGCCATACTTTCCAAAAGCCCTATACCGTCAACAATTGAAGAAGAAGAGAGAGGACAGCCAATTCTCAAGATTCTTGAAAATCTTCAAGAAATTACAGATTAACATACCTTTGCTGAAGCAATAGAGCAAATGCCGCTCTATGCCAAGTTCTTAAAGGAGCTGATGACCAAGAAGAGAAGCTGGAAGAACAACGAGACTGTGGTACTAACCGAAGAATGTAGTGCCATCATCCAGCACAAATTACCCCAGAAATTGAAGGATCCTGGGAGCTTCCAAATTTCTTGTATCATAGGGGAAATCACAATGGAAAAGGCTTTATGTGATTTAGGAGCTAGCATAAATCTGATGTCCTTAGCAATAATGAGGAAAATGAGGATTAAGGAGGACAAGCCAACAAGAATGGCCCTGCAACTAGCAGATTGATCATTCAAGTTTTCTCACAGAATAGTTGAAGACTTGTTGGTGAAGGTAGGAGATTTTATCTTTTCAGCAGACTTTGTAGTGTTGGATATGGAGGAAGGAGCCAAGACCTCTATCATCTTAGGAAGGCCATTCTTAGCCATTGTCGGAGCCATCATTGATGTCCAAAAGGGTGAACTTGTCCTTAGGCTACATGGGGAGAAAATGATATTCAATGTGTTCAAGGCCATGAATTACCCACAAGACTTATTGGGAGAATGTATGAAGTTGGATTCAGTGGAGGCTGTAGTGTAAGAAACTTTTGAGGAGGAAGAACTTGAGAGGTTAAGAGAAGAAGATGAATCAGCATCAAGCGAAGAGGCTACGACAGCTGAAGTTCATGTTCAAGGCACACTAGAGGAGAAGGATGAAAGAAAAGAAGCACCCAAACTTGAACTAAAGGCACTGCCACCCACTCTCAAGTATGCATATTTAGGAGAGAATGAAAGCTATCCAGTGATCATAAACTCAGCCCTCATCCAAGAACAAGAGGAGGGTTTACTCCAAGTACTACAAAAGCATAAGGATGCCATTGGATGGACACTTGTTGACTTGAAGGAAATCAGTTCGGCCATATGCATGCATAAGATACTTTTGGAAGATGATGCCAAACTTTCCATTCAACCCCAAAGGAGACTGAATCCAGTCATAAAGGAAGTAGTACAGAAGGAAGTCATGAAGCTATGGCAGGGAGGAGTAATCTACCCAATTTTGGATAGCCCATGGGTTAGCCCCGTCCAAGTGGTCCCCAAGAAAGGAGAAATTACTGTAGTACCCAATGAAAGGAATGAGCTAATCCCTACAAGAACCGTCACAGGATGGAGGATGTGTATTGATTATAGAAAACTCAATGAAGCCACAAGAAAAGATCACTTCCCACTTCCCTTCATAGACCAGGTGCTGGAAAGACTTGCAGGACACGCATATTATTGTTTTCTAGATGGTTATTTAGGATATAACCAAATAGTGATTGATCCAAGAGACCATGAGAAAACATCATTCACTTTCCCATATGGGGTGTTTGTCTACAGGCGCATGCCATTTGGGCTATGTAATGCACCTGTAACTTTTCAACGCTGCATGCTTTCTATCTTCTCGGATATGATAGAGAAGTTCATTGAAGTCTTCATGGATGACTTTTCAGTATTCGGAGATTCCTTTCCTAATTGCCTAAATCATCTTGCCTTGGTATTAAAAAAATGTCAAGAGACCAATCTGGTCTTGAATTGGGAAAAATGCCACTTTATGGTGACAGATGGAATAGTCCTTGGCCATAAAGTTTCTAACCAAGGCATTGAGGTAGATAGAGCTAAGGTGAAACTAATTGAAAAATTACCTCCACCGAGTGATGTCAATGCAATTAGGAGCTTTTTGGGGGCATGCTGGCTTCTACAGAAGATTTATTAAAGATTTTTCAAAAATAGCCAAGCCCTTAAGCAATCTCCTTATGTCTGATACACCATTTATCTTTGATGAGAAGTGCATGCTCACATTTGAAAACTTGAAGAAGAAGCTGTCCTCAGCTCCTATCATCACCCCACCTGATTGGAACTTGCCATTCGAACTAATGTGTGATGCATCTGATTTCACAGTTGGGGCAGTGTTAGGACAGAGGAAAGATAATTTGGTGCATGTCATATACTATGCCAGCAAGGTCCTCAATGACACTCAACAAAATTATACCACTACTGAAAAGGAGTTGCTGGCAATAGTTTTTGCATTTTACCGATTTAGATCATACCTCATTGGTTCTAAAGTGATTGTTTTCATCGATCACACAGTACTTAAATATCTATTTTCCAAATAAGAATAAAAATCAAGACTAATCAGATGGATCTTATTGTTGCAGGAATTCAATATTGAGATTAGAGACAAAAAGGGCGTGGAGAACAAGGTAGCAGATCATTTATCCAGGATCCCTTGTGAGAAAGGTGCTACACAGGATACAAGTGTGAATGAGTTCTTTCCAGATGAGCAGTTAATGTTGGTTGACAAGGTACCCTGGTTTGTAGACATTGCCAATTTTAAGGCAACTGGTGACTTGCCTCCTGGAATCAACAAACATCAAAAAAGAAAACTCATCAATGATGCTAAATATTTCATTTGGGATGAACCGTATCTCTTCAAGAAGTGCTCAGATGGAATCCTTAGGAGGTGCATTTCAGAAGAAGAGGGACGAGAGGTCCTATGGAATTGCCATAGTTCTAGCTTTGGAGGTCATTTTGGAGGAGAAAGAACCGCAGCGAAGGTGCTGCAATGTGGGTTCTTCTGGCCTACCATCTTCAAGGTTGCTAAGGGACTGGTGAGGAGCTGTGATGAGTGCCAAAGGGCTAGAAATCTGCCCAAGAGAAATGAGATGCCACAGCAATTCATCGTAAAACTTGAACTGTTCGATGTATGGGGGATCGACTTCATGGGACCATTCTCGACCTCATATTCGAACAAGTATATTTTTGTGACAGTGGACTATGTATCTAAGTGGGTGGAGGCCGTGGCAACTAGTGGACGAAATTGTGATCATCAACGATGGCTCCAAAGACTTGGTGCTCTCAAACATAAATCACACTTTGTCACAACTCCGCACAACTAACCAGGAAGTGTACTGGGTCGTCCAAGTAATACCTTACGTGAGTAAGGGTCGATCCCACAGAGATTGTTGGTATGAAGAAAGCTATGGTCATCTTGTAAATCCCAATCAGGCGGATTTAATTAATTTAAGAGATTATTGGTTTTTTGAATAATAATAATAAATTAAATAGAAAATAAAGATAAAGTTACTCATGTAATCCAATAGTGGAAATTTCAGATAAGTGTATGGAGGTGCTGTGTTCCTTCCGAATCTCTGCTTTCCTACTGCTTTCATCCAATCCTTCTTACTCCTTTTCATGGCAAGCTGTATGTAGGGCATCACCGTTGTNNNNTTCTCGATCATGTTGGAATAGAATCCCTTGATTCTTTTGCGTTTGTCATCACGCCCAACAATCGCGAGTTTGAAGCTCGTCATAGTCATTCAATCCTGGAATCCTACTCGGAATACCACAGACAAGGTTAGACTTTCCGGATTCCCATGAATGCCGCCATCAATCTAGCTTACACCACGAAGATTCTGATTAAGGAATCTAAGAGATAGGCGCCCGGTCTAAGGTAGAACGGAAGTGGTTGTCAGTCACGCGTTCATAGGTGAGAATGATGATGAGTGTCACGGATCATCACATTCATCATGTTGAAGTGCAACGAATATCTTAGAATAAGAACAAGCGGAATTGAATAGAAAATAATAGTAATTGCATTGAAACTTAAGGTACAGCAGAGCTCCACACCCTTAATCTATGGTGTGTAGAAACTCTACCGTTGAAAATACATAAGTGATGAAGGTTCAGGCATGGCTGAGAGGCCAGCCCCCAAAACGTGATCACAGGATCAAAAATACAATCCAGGATGTCTAATACACTAGTAAAAAGTTTTATTTATACTAAACTAGCTACTAGGGTTTACAGAAGTAAGTAATTGATGCATAAATTCACTTCTGGGGCCCACTTGGTGTGTGCTTGGTGAGCGGGACTTGTAGCTTTTTGCTTCTGAACAGTTTTGGCATCTCACTTTTTCCTTTGAAGTTCAGAATGATTGGCTTCTATAGGAACTTAGAATTTCAGATAGTATTATTGATTCTCTTAGTTAGGTTTGTTGATTCTTTGACACAGCTACTTTTATGAGTCTTGGCCGTGGCCCTAAGCACTTTGTTTTCCAGTATTACCACTGGATACATAAATGCCACAAACACATGACTGGGTGAACCTTTTCAGATTGTGACTCAGTTTTGCTAGAGTCCCCAGTTAGAGGTGTCCAGAGCTCTTAAGCACACTCTTTTTGCTTTGGATCACGACTTTAACCACTCAGTCTCAAGCTTTTCACTTGGACCTGCATGCCACAAGCACATGGTTATGGACAGCTTGATTTAGCTGCTTAGGCCTGGATTTTATTTCCTTGGGCCCTCCTATCCATTGATACTCAAAGCCTTGGATCCTTTTTACCCTTGCCTTTTGGTTTTAAGGGCTATTGGCTTTTTCTGCTTGCTTTTTCTTTTTCTTTCTGATTTTTTTCTCCATTTTTTTTCGCAAGCTTTTGTTTTTCACTGCCCTTTCTTGCTTCAAGAATCAATTTTTTATTTTTCAGATCATCAATAACATTTCTCTTGGTTCATCATTCTTTCAAGAGCCAACAATTTTAACATTCATAAACAACAAGATAAGAATATGTACTGTTTAAGCATTCATTCAGAATACAAAAAGTATTGTCACCACATTCATTCAGATTCCAACAGCATCAGCAGTCCTTTGTCAGCCTCCTATCAGAGTTTTGCTCAGGTCCCTCAATTTCAGCCAGAAAATGCCCAAGAGAAATGTGATGCCACATCAATTCATCTTAGAACTCGAACTGTTCGATGTATAGGGGATCGACTTCATGGGACCATTCCCAACCTCATATTCGAACAAATATATTTTGGTAGCAGTGGACTATGTAATATAAATTATCCGCTCATCAGCAACCCCAACAAATGACAACAAGGTGGTCATAAACTTTCTTAGAAAGAATAACTTCAGCAGATTTGGAGTTCCACGAGCCCTCATCAGTGACGGAGGGAGGGAGTCATTTTTGCAACAGACCATTGGAGACCCTACTCCTAAGGTATAGGCTGAAGCATAAGGTTGCCACACCTTATCATCCCCAAACAAGTGGGCAAACTGAGATATCCAACAGAGAGTTAAAAAGGATCTTGAAAAAGACTGTGGGGGCATCAAGAAATGACTGGGCGAAAAAGTTGGATGATGCTATTTGGGCGTATAGGACAGCCTTCAAAACACCAATTGGGATTTCCCCATATCAACTGGTGTATGGAAAGGCCTGTCACTTACCATTAGAGCTGGAGCACAAAGCCTTTTGGGCTCTCAAGATACTAAACCTCGACAGCACTACTGCTGGTGAAAAAAGGGGTCTTGTAGCTGCAAGAACTGGAAGAGTTTAGGTCTCAAGCCTATGAAAACACCAATATCTACAAGGAAAAAGCAAAAAGGAGAGATGATCTCAACCTGGCACCAAGAAGTTTTGAAGAAGGACAACATGTACTCATCTACAACTCTAAACTGTGACTCTTCCCTGGAAAACTCAAATCAAGGTGGTCGGGACCTTTTTTGGTCACAAAAGTCTCACCTAATGGATACATAAAAATCATGGAAGAAAGCTCAAGGAGAACATTCACTGTGAATGGGAAAAAACTCAAACACTACTTGGGCAGGATGGGGGAGGATCCCAAACAGAAGTATAATCTCAACTAGAGAAGCAACCGTCGAGCTAGCGACGTTAAAAAAGCACTTTGTTGGGAGGCAACCCAACCTGAGGTAGTTTTCTTTTCATTATTGTCTCAATAAAAGATTCAAGCAGAGTTCTCTATATTGTGAGGAGCTAAGTTTGGTGTTGCACACCAAAACATTCCAAAGGTGAATGTGGAACTCTAAGTTTGGTGTTCCACCAAGGACTCCATCTGAAGAGTGCGTTGTAACCCCTCAATGATAAAGTATTTGCTCTATCAAATGGAAAAAACTACTTGATAGATGTTTAATCTCTAATGCATTGTTTTCTTTTCTGGTTCATAGTTATTTTCTTAATAAAAGCACATGAGGTTTCTACATGTATTCAATTTGTTGCATTAGGCAAGGAACTAAGTTTGGTGTTCACACACCAAACTAAGTTCAGAAAATCACAAGCATACATGCATGTTAACTATTTTCCAAGTGCTTGGGGAACAAGCAACTTCCAATAGTTTTACAGGAATTCAATCAATCTCATGGAATAATCATACATCATCATCCAAGGAGACAAACAAGGATGCAAAAGCTAGGATGATGATGACGAGGAAGACATCAAGAGGTTGTATTGAACTGTCTCTGAGTTGTAATACTTTAATTGAAAGTATGATTGAATATTGTTCTCAGGGACATTCATATTCTGCTTGTTCCTCTTTATTCACATATAAGTGTGCTGGCCTAAGTCCCTGGTTTTCATTTTCATCTTGCTTACATGTATGCTTTTCCTTTAAGTCAATTAAAAGAAAATGTTATGAAAAACAAGAGTGGGGTTTATCTTGTGAAGTAAGTTCTCAATGTTTGTGGTATGGTAATTGATTAGCTAAGTTGGTTCACCAACAAGGTATACAGGCAACTATATGCTCTAAATCACATGCTTGAAGCACATCCTATGAGACTTGAGAGAAAGAGAAAGAACAATAAGAGTTTGAAAAGGAAAGAAAGTTAACAAGAAATAAGGCTAGGCACCAAGGGTTTGAATATTGAGGCATGTGTCTGTGGTGCTCCTGTGCAAGGGATATGCTTGGATGAATAAGCTCTCAGGGGTGCCTTATCTCTTGGTAACATGGGTTAACTAACTCGGGATTATCAGCTGAAAGTCCACTATCAAGAGCAGCCTTTGCTACATAGCACTTAGTAACCCAAAGAGGTGCTGGACACCAAGGTCTCAAGAAAGAAAATAACAAACCATATGCTTGTGGTGTGCATGTATGGGGGAAAGATACTTGAGAGAGTAAGTCCTTAGGGGTGTTGTTCCGAGGGTTACCTGAAACTGTAGGTCGATCTCGGTCGAGATCTTCTGTGTTGGCCGGAGCCGACGTGTCCGGCAGGTGTATAGCGGTCAGAGCTGGTGTGTCCGACTTGTGGTACCGAAAGTGCTGCTGATCCTTTGTCCCCGGAAGGTGGGGGGTACCTGCAAGGGACTCCGATGCTTAAGTTAGCAAGGGTATTAAGCAAGTATTGAGTAGAATCAGAGTATGAGTTATACCTGGGTGCTCCAGCGTATCTATAATGGTGAGATGTGGCCTTCTGTGGATAAGATAAGTTAGTTATCTTATCTTTAAGTGAGGTCATCTTATCTTTAAGGGAACCGCCCTTCTCTCTGTAGGCTTGGGCTGCCTTAGGATTTGGAGCGTGTTCCTCTTATTCGGGCCCTTCTTTGGGCTTTCCTGGGGACTTGACCGAGCTCTTTGGAAAGAGGTCGGGTTGTCCTGACCTGAACAGGTCGGTCGCTATGTCTGTCGAACATCCCGGGTCGAACATCTCGACCCAGGGTATGAACAGTGCCCCTGCTTGAGCTTGGTCTTCTTTTTTGAGGTCGAGTCCTTGACTTCGGTCCTTCTTTGGGGAAGCCAAACTCAAGCATTTTGTCAATTCCTTTGTAGCAGCTTTTGAATGTAGAACGTTTCCTCTAAAAAGTGCACGCTTTCATATCGGCGCTTTGGGAACGTGCGAGGGTTTAATGCCTTCTTTAATTTTAGCGTTAATTGCCCCGTTTCCCTTTGGCTCTTTATTTCGATTTTGAAACTCAGAAACGGTTTTTCTCCTTTTGCCCTTTTCGTAACTTCTTTTCTCCGCTCTCTCCACTCTCTGTTTTTCTTTTGCGCTTCTGCTTTCTTTGTGTTGCGGCGTCGTTTGGCATTTCTGAAGCCTGGAGTCTTGCGTTTCTTCATGCGACATTGCTCTTGTTCACGTTCTTTGTGAGAAGGCGTTCCCAGATTTCGTCTTCCATCTTCAGTTTCTTTGAAGCTCGCTGCTCTTTCCAGGTTGGTACTAGCTTTCTTGCTTCTTTCGTAGCTTCGTCTTTAGTTTTTTGGTGAAGTTTTGATTTTGCATGTTTGAAAGTTTGAATCTTTTCGTGGTCTTGTATTTGCTTGTCGTTGTAACATGTTTTTCCTATCTTTCTCTTATGGATTTTCTTGGCATTTCTGTCGAGGCTTTCTAGGGTTTTATTGTTGCTTATGGTTGTTTCCTGTCTGATACCAATAGAAAATCTGCATCTGTTCCTCGCTTTTGGAGATTGCTTTTTGTCTGATCTTGAAAAAGATTGCATCTTTAACGGTCTCTGCTTGGCGTGCTTGATGTTTGGGAATGCTTTTTTCCTGGTAAACTTTGTAATGATTTTTTGTGTTTTTTGAATTTCTTTTTGAGACATGCTGGGATGTAAGCTTGTCAATTGATTTCTAGAAATCTTGCTTTGTTACTGCCTCCAAAGGATGCCCCAGGACTTTGGTTTGAGTCTTGAGGTTTTCCTTTTCTTTGTTCCATCGCCTGAGAAGTATTGACCGAGTTGTTTTCTCCCTTTGTCTGAGATGTTTGTGGTAACCCCATCTTCTTTTCTTACTTGTAGGGTTAGTTGGCCTCATGTCTTCTTGTAATAACATTGTAGAGATGTCTTCCAGAGTTCCCGAGGGGATGTCCGATTGGCTGGACTCCCTTGTTTTGTTGTGTGTTTCTGTTGTGGATGCTGAGTTTTGCACAGAGCTGAGGAAGCGCCATAGGATTTGTGGAAACAATGCCCGTGAAGAGGATTACGAGCTTATTGCTCCTGATTCTGATGAGAGAGTTTGTTTTCCGACTTCCATTGAGAGGGAGCGTTCCTTCTTCTATGCCTATGAATACTTCTTCAGCCAGTTGAACGTTACTTTTCCTTTTACTGCTTTTGAGACCGACCTGTTGTGGTCGTGTAATATTGCCCCATCCCAGCTTCACCCCAATTCTTGGGGTTTTATTAAAATTTTTCAACTTCTCTATCGTGAATTAGATGTAACACCTTCCCAGACTCTTTTCCTTTATTTTTTGTTTCCGCCAAGCCTGGCGGTTCTTCAAAAAAGAAAGCTTCCTGGGTTTCCTTCAGGTCCGCCCAGGGCCACAAAGATTTTGCTATGTATGATGAGTCCTTTAAGGACTTCAAGAATTACTTCTTTAAGGTTCGTGCTGTCGAGGGGGCCCGCCCCTTTTTTCTTGATGAAAATGATGAGCCTTCTTTCCCTCTAGAGTAGCAGAGGTATGTGAGAGTGTCTCGCTATACCTGGGAGATGCTTGATGATGTTGAGCGTGCTTTTGTTGTTGTTCTTGAGGATCTGTGGGGGAAACCACCCCACCTTGATACAAAAAGGTTTTTGAATGACCCGTCCTTGGTTCGGCTATTTTGGGTACTTGTCTGACTTGTCTCTTATGCTTGTTTCTTAATTTTTTCTTCCTTTTGTTGTGACTGTAACTCTTTGCTGTGGCTAATTCTGTATTTATAGAGATGTCAAAGAACAACGACTCCATGAAGGCCTTTAAAAGGGCAAAGAAGGTAACTGCTGCTCTGAACATCTCGGCCAAAGTGGCCGACGAGGGATCTTCTCAGGTCCCAGTGAAGCCTCCTGTGCTGAGTTCTCTCGGGCTGAAGAAAGTAATTCCTACTCCTCGGTTTCATCAGGTCGATCCTCCTCAGACTTCTGCCGTTGCTTCTGGTGTCCCTCCCTTAAAAAAGCAAAAAACATCCGAGCCCTTTAACCTGGATGCCCCGGACTTTGATGCTTTCATGTTTGTTGACCAACAAATTGCCCCCTATGGTAGGCTTTCCATGGACGACGTGTCTCTTCTTCAGCATCTGGATTTTATCACCAAAAGTAGTGTGAGGATGGCTCATATGGGTGCAGCTATTTTCCGAACAGTTCAGGGGATCCCGATTCATGCCATAAAATCCTTCATGGAGGAAGCCAAGTCAGAATTTAATCGGATCAAGGGTCTGAAGGATGAGTTGGAGGTGAAGTTGGCGAAGGTAGAGAAGGAGCTGGAGGGTGAGAAGGCCAGCTCTATTGCCTTGGCTACTTCTTTGAAGTTGGCTGAGGACATGGCAATGAAGCATAAGGATAGCTATGTCTTGGCTTATAGGGAATTGATGCATCTCCGGGATGATTTGGAAACTGCTCAGGTTAATTATGGTGAGCTTCAGGGTCACCTTGTGGGCAGCGTAACTGCCGCCTCCGAAAACCTGATGGAGCAGTTGCGGATTGTTGCTCCTGATGCCGACTTGACTCTCATCAGCCTGGACAATGTTGTGAGGGATGGTAAGATTGTCCCTGATGACCAGGATGATGATGATGTTGACCCTCCCCCAGTGCCTTCTCTTAAAGTGTCGACCGCCTCAGTTCCTCTCGTTACGTCCGATCCGGATTGCCAGATTCTGAACCGGGATGATGCAACTGTAGATGTTGTGCCTATTCAGACTTGCCCTCCTTCACCCCGTACTAATGCTGCCGGGAAGGCTCCAGATCTTGGTTGGTCTCTTTTAAGTATTTGTGTAAATAGCCCGGTTTGTGGGCTTTGAACTCTTTTTTTGTGAATGATGTTTTATTGACTGTTGATACTCCAGTTGCTATTTTTAGCAACTTTATTTTGAAAACAAAATGGTTTCTTTGAGGTTGATTTTGGTGGCCTCTTTAAGCTTTATCATACTATGCATTCATTGTGCTTTAGCAGGGTATCTATTGGAATCTTGCTGCTTGGCCTCTTTAGATTGCTTTCGTACTTATTGTTTGTAGCTTGGATCCTTTTAAGGTCGTGACTGTGGGGGGGTCCGACTTGTTTCTCGGTTTCCTCGCTTTTGTTTGTATTTTTAGCGCCTCATAACCGATTTATTTATGTTGGTCCCTTTCTAAGTTATTTTTGTAATCCTCTTTCTTGGACCTTTGTCAGGTCTCTTTAAGGGCTTACTTTTATAACTTATCTTTGTAGGAGATCGACTTCGTTAGGTCAATCTTTTCCTAGTTGTTTTTGTAATCCTCTTTCTTGGACCTTTGTTAGGTCTCTTTCAGGGATTACTTTTACAACTTGTCTTTATAGGAGACCGACTTTGTTAGGTCGATCTCTTCTAAGTTGTTTTTGTAATCCTCTTTCTTGGACCTTTGTTAGGTCTCTTTCAGGGATTACTTTTACAACTTGTCTTTGTAGGAGACCAACTTTGTTAGGTCGATCTCTTCTAAGTTGTTTTTGTAATCCTCTTTCTTGGACCTTTGTTAGGTCTCTTTCAGGGATTACTTTTACAACTTGTCTTTGTAGGAGACCGACTTTGTTAGGTCGATCTCTTCTAAGTTGTTTTTGTAATCCTCTTTCTTGGGCCTGTTCATACCCTAGGTCAAGATGATCGACCCGAGATGTTCGACAGACAAAGCGACCAACCTCTTCAGGTCAGGACAACCCGACATCTTCCCAAAGATCTCGGTTAAGTCCCTACAAAAGCCCAAGGAAGGGCCCAAATAGAGGAACACATCCCAAATCCTAAAGCGGCCCAAGCCTACAGCGAGAAGGGCGGTTCCCTTAAAGATAAGATGACCTCACTTAAAGATAAAAGATAAGATAAGATAACTAACTTATCTTATCCACAGAAGGCCACATCTCACCATTATAAATACACTGGAGCACCCAGCTATAACTCATACTCTGATTCTACTCAATACCTGCTTAATCCCCTTGCTAACTTAAGCATCGGAGTCCCTTGCAGGTACCCCCCACCCTTCGGTGACAAAGGATCAGCAGCACATTCAGTCCAACAAGTCGGACGCACTAGCTCCGGCCGCTATTCACCAGCCGGACACATCAGTTCCGACCAGCACAGAAGATCTCCTCCGAGATCGACCTACAATTTCAGGTAACCCTCGAAACATTGGCGCCGTTGCCGGGGAACCTGGAAGTCATCCTATCACCATGGCGGACGACCATGACAACGGCCACGATTCAGGTTTGGAGGATCGGACACCGCACAAAAATGCGGATGTCACGCTACAAAACACTCTGGAAACCAACAAAGACAAAGACTCACCAAATTCATGGGCAATAGAAGCGCTCCTGGATCGCCTAAAACAACTAGAAAAAGAAACCCAACAACAACGGAAAATTGGAAGAGATCTCCAAAGAGAGGTGCGGCGACGTCGAGAGTTTGAAGAAAAACTACAGCAATTGGAAGCCAATCTCAAATCAAAAGCCCCCCGGACTAATCTCGAGGAAAATTCACGCAAAGACCAAGACCCGTTCACCAGGGAAATCATGAAAACCAAAATTCCAAAATACTTCAAACTCCCGGATATGACCCTGTATGATGGCACCACGGATCCCAATCACCACCTCAGCAACTTCAGAAGTAGAATGTACCTCACTGACGCCCCAGATGCTGTTCGCTGTAAGGCTTTTCCAACAACTCTCACAAAGACAGCGATCCGATGGTTCGACAACCTACCCCCGAAAGATAAAGCCAAGCACGCCCCCAGTTCACTAGGGATCAAACAAGGAGATCGGGAGAGCCTCCGCAACTACATGGAGAGATTCAACAAAACATGCATGGACATACAAAGCTTACCAATAGAGGCCGCCATCATGGGACTCATCAATGGCCTACGAGAGGGACCTTTCAGCCAATCTATGTCAAAAAAGTACCCGACCTCCTTAGACGAAGTGCAGGAGCGGGCAGAAAAATATATCAACATGGAGGAAAACGCTCAGTTAGGAGAAACCTCAAAATCGGGGGCCTCCTACCGAGAGAAAGACAAGGAACCCAAAAGAAAAGAAGATCGACAAGGGGAGAAAATCAAAAAAATACCATAACTACACCCCTCTCAGGGCATCCCTGGTCGAGATATACAAAAAAGTCTGCCATGCGGAAAAAATCCCCCCAGCACGGCCACTCAAAGGCAAAAGGGGAGGAGGAAACCAAAAGGAATATTGTGAATACCATCAAGTCCGAGGACACTCCACAAATGAATTCTTCGACTTAAAAAATATCATAGAAAAATTGGTGAGAGAAGGAAAATTAAATCGATTCCTAGCCACCCGAGATGATCAAAGAAAGAGACGAAGGGATGAAGATACCAAACAAACAGAACAATCACCTCGGACACCAGAAAGACATGTTCACATGATACACGGCGGATTCACAGCAGGAGGGATCTCCAAATCCTCTCGCAAAAGATATCTCAAAGAAGTATATCATGTCGAGGGAGAGGAGGAAGCACCAACCTACACCGCACATTAATAGACCAAGGGAGTTCTGCCGATATCTTATTCAAAACAGCCTTTGATAAACTCGGCTTGGAAGAAAAAGAACTTAAAGCATATCCAAACAGCCTGTTTGGGCTAGGAGATACCCCGGTTCGACCACTCGGATACATACCACTACATACAACCTTCGGAAAAGAGGACCAATCCAGGACCCTCAAAATAGACTACATCGTAGTCGATGTAAGTTCAGCTTACAACGCTCTCATAGGACGGACAACACTCAACCAACTCGGCGCAATAGTCTCGACCCCACACCCATGTATGAAATTCCCAACTCCAAAAGGGATAGCCACGATAAAAGCAGACCAGAAGATGGCACGTCGTTGTTATAACGAAAGCCTAAATCTCAGAGGCAAAGGAGAAGAGGTCCACACAATCGAGCTGGGTGGAGTTCAAAGAGTTCCACACAATCGAGCTGGGCGGAGTTCACCGACGAGAAGAACTTCGTCCCCAGCCAGAAGGCGAGATAGAAAAGATTTAGATCGGGGATACCTAGAAAAAAACAACCAATATCTGCACGATCCTAAAAGGAGATTTAAAAGAATTACTAATACATTTCTTGCGAGATAACGTCAATCTCTTCGCATGGAAAGCCGCAGATATGCCAGGCATAGACCCTAAGCTAATGTGTCATAAGTTGGCAGTTTATCCAGGATCTCGACCGGTGCAACAGAGACAAAGAAAACTTGGGCCAGAGCGATCCCAAGCTGTGGACGAGCAAGTAGAGGCACTATTGGAAGCCAGATTCATAAGAGAAGTCAAATACCCACTATGGCTAGCCAACGTTGTCTTGGTGAAAAAATCAAATGGGAAGTGGCGAATGTGCACCAATTATACCGATCTCAACAAAGCTTGTCCAAAAGATCCATACCCACTCCCAAGTATTGACGCTTTAGTAGATGCTTCCTCCGGATACAAATATCTCTCGTTTATGGACGCATACTCGGGATACAATCAAATCCCCATGTATCCACCAGATCAAGAAAAGACCTCGTTCCTAACACCGAAAGCAAACTACTGCTACATCGTAATGCCTTTCGGTCTTAAGAACGCAGGAGCTACTTATCAAAGGCTAATGAATAAAGTCTTCTCAGATCACATCGGAAAAATCATGGAAGTTTATGTGGACGACATGTTGATAAAGACACAAAGCGAAGATACATTATTATCTGACCTGACTCAAGTGTTTTACACTATAAAGAAACACAACATGCGGCTCAATCCCGCAAAATGCACCTTTGCAGTAGAAGCAGGCAAATTCTTAGGCTTCATGCTCACACAAAGGGGAATTGAAGAAAATCCAGACAAATGTCAAGCCATACTAAACATGAAGAGCCCAACCTGTGTCAAAGAAGTACAACAACTCAATGGGAGGTTGGCTGCCCTATCCCGATTCTTAGCAGGAGCTGCGATAAGATCTCTCCCCTTCTATGCTACTTTAAGAAAGGGAAAACAGTTCGCATGGACGATAGAATGTGAACAAGCCTTCCAAGACTTCAAGGAGTTCTTAAGACGGCCACCTATCCTATCTTGACCACAAGAAAGAGAATTGCTCATATTATATCTCGCAGTAGGGAGCCGGGCAATAGCCTCAGCATTAGTCAGAGAAGACAAAAATGGGCGAAAACCCGTCTACTTCATTAGCAAAGCACTACAGGGATCCGAGTTGAACTACCAGAAAATAGAAAAATTTGCCTATACCCTCATCCTAACATCTCGACGACTCCACCCGTACTTCCAGGCTCACACCATTAAGGTTCGAACTAACCAACCCATAAAAGGAATATTGCAGAAAACAGATCTGGCAGGCAGAATTTTACAATGGGCAGTCGAGTTGTCAGAGTTTGACCTCCAATATGAAGCTCGGACGGCCATCAAATCACAGTATTTGGCCGACTTTATCGCAGAATTCACAGATGCCCTAGAATCCCCCCACAGAATGGAATCTTTACGTGGACGGTTCTTCAAATAAAACTGGAAGTGGCGCAGGCGTGATAATAGAAAGCGACCAAGGAACCCAAGTTGAGCTCTCCCTCAAGTTCAGGTTCCCGGCCTCAAACAACCAGGCAGAATATGAAGCATTACTAGCCGGTTTGAAGCTGGCTAAAGAGGTCGGAGCTCAAAAACTCAACATTTGCAGTGATTCACAAGTGGTCACATCACAAATAATAGGGAGCTACCAAGCCAAAGATCCCACCATGAAAAAATATTTGGATAAAACCAAGGAACAGCTCGGACAAATTGGGGAGTATAAAATCTGCCACATACCCCGCGTACAAAACGCCCGAGCTGATGCACTCTCAAAACTAGCCAACATTAAACCAGGAGACAACAATAGGAGCCTCATCCAGGAAATGTTACAAAACCCATCAATCTCGGAAGAAGAAAAAGTCCTGACTATAACAAGTCAGGACCAAGGATGGATGACCCCCATAATCAACTACCTCAAAACAGGAACGCTCCCCACAGAAGAAAGGGAGGCAAAGAGGTTAAAAAGGGAGGCACAGTACTACACCATCATAAACAACATCCTGTACAAAAGAGGAATCTCAACACCTTTACTAAAATGCGTGCCGACCTCCACCACAAGGGAAGTGCTAGAAGAAATACACGGCGGTATTTGTGGCAATCATCTCAGAGCACGAGCTCTCGCCAAAAAAGTACTCCGGGCGCTGATTTTATTGGCCAACTCTACAGAAAGAAGCTACAGAATTTATAAAGACATGTCCACCATGTCAGAAACATGCCAACTTTCACATCGCCCCGTCAGAAGAGCTCATTAGCGTGACCTCGCCTTGGCCATTTGCAAAATGGGGACTCGATCTTCTCGGCCCCTTCCCACAGGGATCAGGACAAGTTAAATTTCTCATAGTAGGGGTAGATTACTTTACAAAGTGGATCGAGGCAGAGCCCCTAGCCAATGCCACCGCTCAAAGAAGCCAAAAATTCTTATATAGAAACATTGTCACAAGGTTCGGGGTTCCATATTCTATAACCACAGACAATGGCACCCAATTCACAGATGCAGGCTTCAGAAAATTAGTAGCCGACTTAAATATAAAGCACCAGTACACCTCTGTCGAACATCCACAAGCCAATGGACAGGTGCCACATTCCACCACAAAGGAATCCCCTTTCCGATTAGCATACGGAATGGAGGCAATGATTCCAGTAGAAATTGAAGGAGGATCGCATAGAGTAGTCCATTATAATGAGGGAGCAAACTTCCAACTTCCGAGGGAAGAACTCGACCTACTACCTGAAATCCAGGAAAGAGCTCGGATTAGAAAATAAGCTCTAAAACGTCGAATGGCTTCCAGATATAATCAAAGGGTAGTGCGAAGAAGTTTCACTGAGAACGATCTCATCTTAATCCGAAACGACATTGGAACAACTCGGCCCGGAGAAGGAAAGCGGGCAGCAAACTGGAAAGGACCCTACCGAGTCATAGAAGTGCTTGGGAAGGGCTACTACCGACTGTCCGAACTCGAGAGACGAGAGCTTCCCAGATCATGGCACGCCTGCAACCTAAGAAGGTACTACAACTAGAAAAGGCAACAGATCTCATTAGTGGATGTGCTCTTTTTCCTGAAAAGGTTTTTTAATGAGGCACCATGTTGAGATCTAGGTCATGCCCGACTTAAAGGGATAAAAAAATTCCCACATGTATATATTTGCATTTTTCTTTGAATAAAGTTTATTTAGATATTCTACAAAGAATCCAAGACGCATTAATCTGAAGTATTCATCGTCCGATTATAAAGCGACAGGTCGGCAGAAAGTGAAAAACAATTTCACTGCACGACCACGATAAAGATAAATCGTCAGATAAAGGTGAAAACGCGATTCACCCAAAGGACGATCTAAAGATGCCAACCACTTTCTACAAATCGGCGAAGATGAACACATAATAATGTAAGAAGTTATCGAAAGCAATCCAAAAAAGAACCTGTCGAGGTCTTACAGATAGCTAAAATAATAACTTAAAGGCTGGCCGATGCTCACAGGTCGGACCAAGTCAACCCAAGTTATAAGTAAACCCTGGAAAGAGGTCTGGTCAACCCTATTAAAGAGGATTACTTTAACTTAGAAGGGCCTGACATAACAAAGTCAGCCCAAAACAAAAAGTTATACAAGTAGTCCCTGAAAGAGATCTGACAAAGATCCAAAAAAGAGGACTACAAAAAATAACTTAAAGGAGACCGACATAACCAAGTCGGACTCCTACTACTAAAAAGTTATACAAGTAGTCCCTGAAAGAGATCTGACAAAGATCCAAGAAAGAGGACTACAAAAAATAACTTAAAGGAGAACGACATAACCAAGTCGGACTCCTACTACTAAAAAGTTATACAAGTAGTCCTTGAAAGAGATCTGACAAAAATCCAAGAAAGAGGACTACAAAAAATAACTTAAAGGAGACCGACATGACCAAGTCGGACTCCTACCACTAAAAAGTCATCAAAGTAATCCCTGAAAGAGACCTGACAAAGGTCCAAGAAAGAGGATTACAGAAATAACTTAAAGGGGGACCATCGCAAAAGAACTACCAAGAAACAAGTTGGACCCATAAGTCACAACCTCAAAGGATCCAAGCTACAAACAATAAAACAAAACAATCCGAGGAGGTCGAGATACAAGATTTTAGACATCAGTAGAAAACTGAAAAAATGCCAAGTCAAAAAACTACCTCTATTACTCCACAAAAGTTATAAGGCCTCGGAAGGCCACCAAAACCTACCGTGAAGGGATAGCGAGCTACCTTTTGTTTTTCAAAACAAAAAGTTGCTAAACAAGCAACTAGGAAATGTTAGCAATTAAAAAGTTTTAAAAAGCCCACAAGCCGGGCCAACTACACATCCAGAAAGAGATCAGCAAACATCAGGAGCCTTCTTGGCGGCGTCAGGACAAGGAGAAGGAGGACGAGTCTGAAGGGGCACAGCATCTACGGTTCCATCATCCCGGTTTAGAATCTGGCAATCCGGATCAGATGTAACGGGAGGAACAGAGGAGGTCGACACCTTAAGAGAAGGCACTGCGGGAGGATCAGTCTCATCATCATCTTTATCATCAGGGACAATCTTACCATCCCTCACGACATTGTTCAGGCTGATGAGAGTCAAGTCGGCATTAGGAGCAA
Source organism: Arachis duranensis (assembly GCF_000817695.3). Lineage (NCBI taxonomy): Eukaryota > Viridiplantae > Streptophyta > Magnoliopsida > Fabales > Fabaceae > Arachis > Arachis duranensis. The sequence goes on from NC_029780.3 coordinate 40,878,253, forward strand.
CAACCCAGAACTGCTTTATCAGGTTCTCGGAGGCTGCAGTTACGCTACCTACAAGGTGACCCTGAAGCTCACCATAATTAATCCGAGCGGTTTCCAAATCCTCCCGAAGATGCATCAATTCCCTATAAGTCGAGACATAGCTATCCTTATGTTTCAATGCCATGTCCTCGGCCAGCTTCAAAGATGCAGCCAATGCAATAGAACTGGCCTTCTCACCCTCCAACTCCTTCTCCACTTTCGCCAACTTCACCTCCAACTCCTCCTTCAGACCCTTGATTCGATCAAATTCTGACTTGGCCTCTTCCATGAAGGATTTTGTGGCATGAATTGGAATCCCCTGAACTGTTCGGAATATAGCCGCACCCATATGAGCCATCTTCACACTACTTTTTGTGATAAAATCCAGATGCTGAAGAAGAGAAACGTCGTCCATGGAAAGCCCACCATAGGGGGCAATTTGCTGGTCAACAAACTCAATAGCATCAAAATTTGGGGCATCCAGGTTAAAGGGCTCGGATGTTTTTTGCTTCTTATTAGGAAGGGCACCAGGAGCTGCAGCAGAAGATTGTTGAGGATCGAGCAGACGAACCTGAGGAACAGGAATTGCTTTCCTCGGCCCGGGAGAACTAGGTACAGGAGGTTTAACTGGAACCTGGGAAGATCCCTCTCCGGCCGCCTTGGTCGAAATGTTTAAAGCAGTAGTCGCCTTCTTCGCCTTCTTGAAGGCCTTCATAGAATCATTATTCTTCGACATCTCTGAAAAACACAAAATCAACCACAAAAGACAAGTTACAACATAGGAGAAGAAAAAGCTCGGAAGCAAGTATAAAAATAAAGCAGACAGTACCCAAAGCAGCCCGAACCAAAGATGGATCACTCAAAAATCTCTTCGTATCCAGATGGGGAGGATTTTGCCCACAAATCTTCAAGAACAACTACAAAGGCCCGCTCAACCTCACTAAGCATTTCCCCATGTGTAACGTGGCACTCTTACATTCTTTTGCCACTCTAGAGGAAAAGTAGGCTCGTCATTTTCATCAAGAAAAAAGGGGCGGGCCCCCTCAACAGCTCAAACTTTAAAGAAGTAGTTCTTGAAGTCCTTAAAGGACTCATCATACATCGCAAACACTTTATGGCCCTGGGCGGACCGGAAAGAAACCCAAGAAGCTTTCTTTTTTGAAGAACCGCCAGGCTTAGCGGAAACAAACAAGTAAAGGAAAAAAGTCTGGGAAAGTGTTACATCTAGTTCACGACAGAGAAGTTGGAAAATTTTAATAAAACCCCAGGAATTCGGGTGAAGTTGGGATGGAGCAATGTTACACGACCACAACAGGTCGGTTTCAAAAGCAGTAAAAGGAAAAGAAACGTTCAACTGACTAAAAAAGTATTCGTAAGCATAAAAGAAGGGACGTTCTCCCTCAATAGAAGTCGGAAAGCAAACTCTCTCGTCAGAATCAGGGGCAACAAGCTCGTAATCCTCCTCACGGGCATTGTTACCACAAATCCTATGGCGTTTCCTCAGTTCTGCGCAAAACTCAGCATCCACAACAGAAACACACAACAAAACAAGGGAGTCCAACCAATCGGACATCCCCTTAGGAACTCTGGACGACATCTCTACAATATTATTGCGAGAAGACATGAGGCCAACTAGTCCTACAAGTAAGAAAAGAAAATGAGGTTACTACAAACATCTCGGACAAAGGAGAAAACAACTCGGTTAAATACTTCTCAGGCAATGAAAAGCAAGAAAAGGAAAACCCCAAGACTCAAACCAAAGTCCTGGGGCATCCTTTGGAAGCAGTAACAAGGCAAGGTTCCCAGAAAAATAGTGTGAAGTCAACATCCCAGCATTTCTCAAAAAAGAATCCAAAACAGTAACACTTTTCAGCAAAAAGCACGCCAAGCAGAGACCATTAAAAGATGCAACCTTATTAAAGAGCAGACAAAAGCAACCTTCAAATAAACGAGGAACAGACACGGACAAGCAGTACCAAGAACAGAAACAACAAAAACATGCAAAGCCCTAGAGGCACCCAACAAAGGCGAAAAAGATCATGCAGAAAATAGAGAAACTCTCAGAAAGCACACTTTAACAAATCTAGGGCTTAAAGAAAACAAAAAGATCCAAACTTTGCCAAAAAGAGAGGATAAAAACCGAAACCTCTTCACAAAACCACAATCAAAGAGAAAGCATGAAAAGGGACTAACCTGGAGACGGAAGAAACTTCGAAAAAAGGGGCAGAAACGAAAGTTGCCTAGGAAACCGCCGAGCGACGCCACTAACGCCAGAAAACAGAAACGCAAGCGAAAGATGGAGAGTGAAGAGAGAAGCGGAAAAAGTTACGAAGAGGTTACAAAGAAAATAAAAGGAGAGAAACCATTTTCTGGGTTTTTCAAAATCAAAGTAAAGAGCCCAGGGAAAATGGGGCAATTAATGCTCAAAATTAAAGAAAGCATTAAACTCTCGCACGTTCCAAAAAAAGCACTGATATAAAAGTGCGCATCTTTTAGAGGAAACGTTCTACATTCAAAAGCAACTACAAAGGAATCGACAAAATGCTTGAGTTCGGCTATACCAAGGAAGGACCGAAGTCAAAGACTCGACCTCAAAAAAGAAGACTGAGCTCAAGCAGGGGCACTATTCATACCCTGGGTCAAGATGACGACCCGGGATGTTCGACAGACAAAGCGACCGACCTCTTCAGGTCAGGACAACTCGACATCTTCCCAAAGATCTCGGTCAAGTCCCTACGAAAGCCCAAGGAAGGGCCCAAATAGAGGAACATGTCCCAAATCCTAAAGCGGCCCAAGCCTACAGCGAGTAGGGCAGTTCCCTTAAAGATAAGATGACCTCACTTAAAGATAAACGATAAGATAAGATAACTAACTTATCTTATCCACAAAAGGCCACATCTCACCATTATAAATACACTGGAGCACCCAGGTATAACTCATACTCTGATTCTACTCAATACCTGCTTAATCCCCTTGCTAACTTAAGCATCGGAGTCCCTTGCAGGTACCCCCACCCTTCGGTGACAAAGGATCAGCAGCACATTCAGTCCAACAAGTCGGACGCACCAGCTCCGGCTGCTATTCACCAACCGGACACATCAGTTCCGACCAACACAGAAGCTCTCGTCCGAGATCGACCTACAATTTCAGGTAACCCTCGGAACAGGGCCTTTGTTAGGTCTCTTTCAGGGATTACTTTTACAACTTGTCTTTGTAGGAGACCAACTTCGTTAGGCCGATCTCTTCTAAGTTGTTTTTTGTAATCCTCTTTGTTGGACCTTTGTTAGGTCTCTTTCAGGGATTACTTTTACAACTTGTCTTTGTAGGAGACCGACTTCGTTAGGTCGATCTCTTCAAAGTTGTTTTTTGTAATCCTCTTTCTTGGACCTTTGTTAGGTCTCTTTCAGGGATTACTTTTACAACTTGTCTTTGTAGGCGACCAACTTCGTTAGGTCGATCTCTTCTAAGTTGTTTTTGTAATCCTCTTTCTTGGGCCTTTGTTAGGTCTCTTTTAGGGATTACTTTTACAACTTGTCTTTGTAGGAGACCGACTTCGTTAGGTCGATCTCTTCTAAGTTATAGCAATTCCTCTTTAATAGGGTTGGCCAGACCTCTTTCCAGGGATTTGCTGATAACTTGGATTGACTTGGTCAGACTTTTTAATGTCGGCCAGTCTTTTTAAGTTATTATATAGCAATCCATAAGACCTCATCAGGTTCTTTTTGGAATCACTTTCGATAACTTCTTGCATTATTCTGTGTTCATCCTTTGCCGATTTGTAGATGATGGTTTCTGTCCTAGTTTAATTGACCTTTAGGTGAATCGCATTTTCACCTTTGTCGGTGGATCATTCCTATCGAGATCGTATAGTGAATCTGTTCTTCACTTTCTGTTCAATCCGTTGCTTTATAATCAGACGATGAATGCTTCAGATTAATGCGTCTTGGGAATTTATAGAATATATGAAATGTATTTTATTTAAAGACAGTGCAAATATATACATGTGGGAAATTTTCATACCCTTAAGTCGGATTTAAATCTCAGACTTGACGCCTAATTAAAAAACATTTTCAGGAAAAAGAGTGCATCTTATGATGAAACCTTTATCTAACTATAGTACCTTCTTAGGTTACAGGCGTGCCATGATCTGGGGAGTTCTCGTCCCTCGAGTTCGGACAGTCTGTAGTAGCCCTTCCCAAGTACCTCTATGACTCGGCAGGGTCCTTTCCAGTTGGTTGCCAGCTTTCCTTCTCCGGGTCGAGTTGTTCCAATATCATTTTGGATTAAGATAAGATCATTCTCAGCGAAACCTCTTGGCACTACCTTTTGATTATATCTGGAAGCCATTCACCGCTTTAGTGCTTCTTCTCTGATCCGAGCTCTTTCTTGGATTTCCGGAAGTAAGTCGAGCTCTTCTCTTTGAAGTTGAGAGTTGGTTTGTTCATTGTAGTGGACTACTCAGGGAGACCCTTCCTCAACTTCTATTGGAATCATTGCCTCTACTCCGTATGTTAATCAAAATGGTGATTCGTTCGTAGTGGAATGTAGAGTTGTTCAATATGCCCATAGAACTTGTGCAAGTTCCTCGGCCCAGGCTCACTTTGCTTCTTGTAGTCTCCATTTTAGCCCGACCAATATGACTTTGTTGGCTGCTTCGGCTTGTCCATTGGCTTGGGGATGTTCGACGGAGGTGAACTAGTGTTTTATGTTCAAGTCAACTACTAGTTTTCTGAAGCCTGCATCTGTGAATTGGGTGCCATTATCCGTGGTGATGGAGTTTGGAACCCCAAACCTTGTAATGATGTTCCTAAATAGGAATTTCCGACTTCTTTGAGTAATGGCGTTAGCTAGGGGTTCTGCCTCGATCCATTTTGTGAAGTAGTCTACCCCTACTATGAGGAACTTGACTTGTCCCGATCCTTGGGGAAAGGGTCCGAGAAGATCGAGTCCCCACTTTGCAAATGGCCAGGGTGAGGTTACGCAGATGAGCTTTTTCGGCGGGGGGATGTGAAAGTTGGCATGCTTCTGACATGGTGAACACATCTTTACAAATTCGGTAGCTTCCTTTTGTAGAGTTGGCAAATAGAATCCCGCCCGGAGTACCTTTTTGGTGAGAGCTTGCGCTCCGAGATGATTGCCACAAATGCCGCTGTGTACTTCCTCCAAGAATTCCTTTGTATTGGAGGTCGGTACACATTTTAACAATGGTGTTGAGATCCCTCTTTTGTATAGGATGTTGTTTATGATAGTGTAGTACTGTGCCTCCCTTTTTAACCTCTTCGCCTCCTTTTCATCTGTGGGGAGCACTTCTGTTTTGAGGTAGTTAATTATGGGGGTCATCCATCCTTGATCCCGACCTGTTATGGCTGATGACAAGTCATCATATACCCATTTTTCAAGCTAATTTCACTTGTTTTATTAGTCTTTATGCACTTTCTTGCATCCTAAGTAAGTGATTTGGAGTGAAAATGCATAACTTCTTTAAATCAAACAACCACCATGAAATTAATGTTAACTCATGAGGTTTAAACTAATTTTAATTGAATTTTAATTGATTTATAAGCCTTGTGAATTCAGTGATACTTGGAGTGGTTGTTTTGGTTTAATGTAGGTGAAGAAAAGAATAAAAGAGAAAAGCGTGGCCTAAGAAAGCGTGACCAAAGGAGAAGAAAACGTGGTCAAAGGAAGGAGAAGTGTGCCGCATGTAAAGAGGGGAGGCAAGCATTGCCCTCCACAAGGGCACACTGCCCTCTAGGAGGGCAACATAAGAGAACAAAGCATAAAAGGCAACTCTGCCCTGCCCACTACAAGGGCAGAGCACAAATCTGTGCCTTGGAATCAAGAAGAAGAAAATGTTGCCCTGCCCTCCACAAGGGCAATATCGGGCTCACAAGGGGAGAAAATCAAAGGAAAATGTCTCCCAATGCTTGCCATAAGAGTTGAACACGGGACCATGAGGAAGCAAGGAACTAGGCTCCATTATGGTGCCAAGAAAGCCAAGGAAATTGAATAAGCGTGTGTTTCTGCCAGGATTCGAACGCGGGACTTCAGTTTGGAAATACTGAAGGCACCCTTCTGGCGCACCGCAGCATCATCTGGCAGCACCAGCAGCGCACCACGGCACATTTCTGGCGCACCAATTTTTTCTGCCCTGCCCTCCGCGAGGGCAGGGCAGCATCCTGTGCACCACAGCATCATCTGCCCACACCATGCACGCACCAAGCACCAAATCCTGCCCTGCCCTCTGCAAGGGCAGGGCAGCCTCCTGGAAGCTATTATTTTTGGGTCGAAAATTAAATTAAAAATCCAATTTAATTCATTTCTTCACCAAATCAAAAGCCCATCCAAATCCCAAAATCCAAGAATAGAAAGTGTATAAATAGGAGCTAGTTTGATGTAATTAGGGACCTTTTACTTGACTTTTGAATTTTACACTTTCTTTGAGCTTTGAATTCCTGCAACTTTTCTTGAGAGACTTGACCGAGATTTCAGAGAATTGGGGAGGAGAATTGATCTCTCTTCTTCCTTGTTCTTTCTTGGGCATTTTTACTTTTCTTGTTTGAGTTTTGGGTGTGAAGAATTGAGGAAATTCTGTCTCAATCTCCATTCAAAATCTCTTTAATTACTTTTCTGCACAATTGAGTTTAATTGCAATCTCCTTTACTGCTTCTTCTTTATTTTCTTGTCAATTGCTTTGAGAACTTGGATCTGGGAGGGCAATTGAGATCTAGGCTTTGCTACCTAGTCTCTGAAGTCCTGAGATCCCAATTTACTCTTGGTTCTTCTGTGAACCTCTGCTGCATTTAATTTCTTTACTGTTTGAGTTCTAATTGCTTCTAATTCATCTTCTGCTTTATTAATTGTTGCAATCTACTTTCTCTTGCTAGAATTCTGAATTCCCAACCCTTAATTCCCCTTTTATATTCAAGCAATTTATATTTCTTGCCATTTAAGCTACTGCAATTTACATTTCTTGAACTTTAAGTCTCAGTCATTTACTTTCTTGTTCTTTAAGATTCAGCAATTTTATTTTCCTGCTCTTTAATTTACTGCAATTTCTCCCTTCTCCCTTTATATTCCAAGAAATTTAGCTTCTGTTAAATACAACTGGTAGACGAAATTATGATCACTACAACTTCGCATAACTAACCAGCAAGTGTACTGGGTCGTCCAAGTAATAAACCTTACGCGAGTAAGGGTCGATCCCACAGAGATTGTTGGTATGAAG
>NC_029780.3:40887408-40889827 GCF_000817695.3 Arachis duranensis
CTTGAAGATTAAGAAAATGAAGAAGAGAAGTTCCAAGATGAACCAAGATTAGCTCTCTGGGTCTCCTCTCGGAAGTACCAAAAGAGTTTTCAAATACAAGTGCTCAAAAGTGTAAAAATGACTAAGTGTAAAAAGTAGAGTAAAAGTGTAAAAGTCCCCTCAAAGTACAAACTCCATCTCTATTTATACTAGTCCTAAAGATCTTCAAGTGGGTTAGCAAGATGGGCTTCCTCTTTGTTGAATTCTTGAGGAATAGGGGAAGTAGAGCAATTTGGCACCAATTCTGGCCCATTGAGGGCGTTATTGGCACTAACTCCAGGCCAAATGCACGTTGGCAACGTGCAGGACAATTTCCTGGGCATGAAGTATGAGACTTGGGCGTTGCTAGCCCAAGTTGTTGCCAACAACTTGCTTTTCCTCTTCTTGGCCTTACTTTCATGCTAAATGTAGCCCAGAATTTGAGTGTCAACCTTCAGCTTCAATATGGACTATCATACATCATTGGAAAGCTCTTGATGTCTATTTTCTAATGCCACTGGAATCACCTCAATTGGACTTTTCTAGCTCAAGTTATGGTTCCTCAAAGAAGGTAAGGTCAAGCTGCCAAGTTGTTGCCAAGTTGTTGTGAATAACGCACCCTCAACCCCAAGTTGGCAACGTGCTCGTGCATCACTCTCCTAAGGCAAGGACTTGGGGCTGGCGTTGTTGCAAAACACGCCCCCCTTGTGGCACGTTGGCAACGTGCTCGACCCACACCCCAAGGCCAATCTCTAGCTTTCTTGAATTTCACTTCATGTTCTTGTTTTTAGGGCCTAAAGATGACTCTGGTTTGGCTCCAATCTTGTGCTCCACCATGGACTATTATATATGGTTGGAAAGCTCTGAATGTTAGCTTTCCAACGCAACTGGAAGTACTCAATTTGGATCTCTGTAGCTCAAGATATCTTCCATTGAAGTGGACATGTTCAGGCTGCCTTGTTTTGGTAAGTTGGCGTTGGCAACGCCCATCTAGCGTTGGCAACATGAGTGGTGCGGCATTTGGGCGTTTGGAACTTGGTTGGCACGGCAGGTGGGCGTTTGGAACTTGGTTGGCACGGCAGGTGGGCGTTTGGAACTTGGTTGGCACCAAGACTTGTTGCCTAGCCAAGTATTCTTGTGTGGCGTTGGCAACGCCATTCTTGAGTTGGCAACGCCAGCTCCTTTTCTTCCAGGGCTCCATTTGTTGCTTGGTTGTGTGGCGTTGGCAACGCCCATCTTGAGTTGGCAACGCCAGCTCCTTCTCTTCCAGGGCCAAGCTTGATTGTTTGGCGTTGTTAGCCTGCGTTGTCCTCAAAAACGCCCCTCATCTCTAGGCTGGCAACGTGCTCGAGGCTCCAAATTAGCTCTCTAAGATTGCTTGGGTGGACGTTGGCAACGCCAGCTTCAAGTTGGCAACGCCAACTTTGCTTCCTCCAGGGCCAAGTTCCTTGCTTGTGTCTTGTGTGTGGCGTTGGCAACGTGGTTTTCAAGTTGGCAACGCCAACTTTGCTCCTTGGTTGCCTCCAGGGCCAAGCTTGCTTGCTTGTGGCTTGTGTGTGGCGTTGGCAACTTGGTTCTAGAGTTGGCAACGCCAACCTTGCTTCCAGGGCCAAGCTTGCTTGCTTGCGTTGCCATCAAACACTCACCCCTTTCTCCAAGTTGGCAACGCCCAATTGTGCTTCTCCAGGGCTGCCTTACATTGTTGGACGTTATTGATGAACACTCTAGTTGAAGTGCAAGTTGGCAACGTGCAACTCCTCTTTGTTCACTCTCCAGGGCTGCCTTGGCGTTGCCTTCAACAACTCACCTTTTCTCCAAGTTGGCAACGTGCAAGTCCTCTGCCTCCTTGCCAAGCTTGATGTATTCTCAAGGCTTCTTGCTCCAATTCTTGCTCCATGACGTCCCAGTGCTTATCAGTCCTTACAATTTGGAAGTCTTAGATCTTAGGACTTTCATTCAAATGATATCATGGAGATCTCTTTATATGTAATCACCTTGAAGCAGCTTATAATTTTTGTGCTTTGACCTCGACTCTAAGTGTCATGTCTCAAGGCGGCTCTTTAGATAAGCTTTCAATCAATACTCTTAAACCAGTTGGTTTTAAGGTATTAGGTGTTAAAGCACCCCCAAGGATTTACTTGCTCAAGCCTCTTTCCTTGACACACTTCAACCACAAGCATTTACTAGGATAGCAACTCTTTTGAGTTTTTGTTTCTTTCTTTCTTTTTTTGCCTAGTAATTGATGCTCAGAGCCTTGGGCCATGTTCTTTTTGTTTTTGCACTTTCTTTTCTTCCTTTTGCTTTGTTTGCTGCTTCTTGGATCAATAGATTTTTGAGAATCTCTACAATACTTCTTTGAACTTCATGTCCTGCCTATGAGCTCCCATGCAAGTTTTCACAA
>NC_029780.3:40895696-40923984 GCF_000817695.3 Arachis duranensis
GATATCTTCCATTGAAGTGGACATGTTCAGGCTGCCTTGTTTTGGTAAGTTGGCGTTGGCAACGCCCATCTAGCGTTGGCAACGTGAGTGGTGCGGCATTTGGGCGTTTGGAACTTGGTTGGCACGGCAGGTGGGCGTTTGGAACTTGGTTGGAACCAAGACTTGGTGCCTAGCCAAGTATTCTTGTGTGGCGTTGGCAACGCCATTCTTGAGTTGGCAACGCCAGCTCCTTTTCTTCTAGGGCTCCATTTGTTGCTTGGTTGTGTGGCGTTGGCAACGCCCATCTTGAGTTGGCAACGCCAGCTCCTTCTCTTCCAGGGCCAAGCTTGATTGTTTGGCGTTGTTAGCCTGCGTTGTCCTCAAAAACGCCCCTCATCTCTAGGCTGGCAACGTGCTCGAGGCTCCAAATTAGCTCTCTAAGATTGCTTGGGTGGACGTTGGCAACGTGGTTCTAGAGTTGGCAACGCCAGCTCTTCCTCCAGGGCCAAGTTCCTTGCTTGTGTCTTGTATGTGGCGTTGGCAACTTGGTTCTAAAGTTGGCAACGCCAACCTTGCTTCCAGGGCCAAGTTTGCTTGCTTGTGGCTTGTGTGTGGCGTTGGCAACTTGGTTCTAGAGTTGGCAACGCCAACCTTGCTTCCAGGGCCAAGCTTGCTTGCTTGCGTTGCCATCAAACACTCACCCCTTTCTCCAAGTTGGCAACGCCCAATTGTGCTTCTCCAGGGCTGCCTTACATTGTTGGACGTTATTGATGAACACTCTAGTTGAAGTGCAAGTTGGCAACGTGCAACTCCTCTTTGTTCACTCTCCAGGGCTGCCTTGGCGTTGCCTTCAACAACTCACCTTTTCTCCAAGTTGGCAACGTGCAAGTCCTCTGCCTCCTTGCCAAGCTTGATGTATTCTCAAGGCTTCTTGCTCCAATTCTTGCTCCATGACCTTCTTGCTTCATTACCTGTGGTGTCTGTGAATTCTGCGATGAAGTCGGCCAAGTATTGTGATTTGATGGCTGTCCATGCTTCGTATTGGAGGTCAAACTCGGACAACTTGATTGCACACTGTAGGATTCTTCCTGCTAGATCTGTTTTCTGCAATATCCCTTTTATGGGCTGGTTGGTCCGAACTTTAAAGGTGTGCGCTTGGAAGTATGGGCGAAGTCGTCGAGATGCGAGTATCAGAGGGTAGGCAAACTTCTCTATCCTCTGGTAGTTCTGCTCTGACCCCTGTAGTGCTTTACTAATGAAGTAGATGGGTTGTTGTCCCCCTTTATCTTCTCTAATTAGTGCTGAGGCTATTGCCCGACTTCCTACTGCGAGGTACAGTATGAGTGGTTCTCCCTCTCGTGGTCGAGATAGGATGGCGGGCTGTCCCAAGAATTCTTTAAAGTCTCGGAAGGCTTGTTCACATTCTGTTGTCCACTCGAAGTTCTTTCCCTTCCTTAAGGTAGCGTAGAAGGGGAGGGATCTTATTGCTGACCCTGCTAGGAATATGGACAAGGCCGCCAATCTTCCATTGAGTTGTTGTACCTCTTTGACACAGGTTGGGCTTTTCATGTTGAGTATGGCCTGGCATTTATCTGGATTTGCCTTGATTCCTCTTTGTGTGAGCATAAAGCCCAAAAATTTACCTACTTCCACTGCAAAGGTGCATTTAGCCGGGTTGAGTTGCATGTCGTGCTTCCATATGGTGTCGAACACTTGAACCAAGTCGGTTAGTAATGTTTCTTCACTTTGTGTCTTTATCAACATGTCATGCACATAGACCTCCATGATTTTTTCGATGTGGTCTGAGAAGACTTTATTCATTAGCCTTTGATAAGTGGCTCCTGCGTTCTTAAGGCCGAAAGGCATTACGATGTAGCAATAATTTGCTTTTGGTGTGAGAAACGAGGTTTTTTCTTGATCCGGTGGATACATCGGAATCTGGTTGTAGCCTGAGTATGCGTCCATGAACGAGAGATACTTATATCCTGATGAGGCATCTACTAGAGCATCGATGCTTGGGAGTGGATAAGGGTCTTTTGGGCAGGCTTTGTTGAGGTCGGTGTAGTTAGTGCACATTCGCCACTTCCTATTTGACTTTTTCACCAAGACGACATTTGCTAGCCATAGTGGGTATTTAACTTCTCTTATGAACCGTGCCTCTAGTAGCGCTTGTACTTGTTCTTCCACAGCCTGGGATCGCTCTGGTCCGAGTTTTCTTCATCTTTGTTGTATCGGCCGGGATCCCGGGTAGACTACCAACTTGTGGCTCATTAGTTTGGGATCTATGCCTGGCATGTCGGTAGCTTTCCATGCGAAGAGATCAACATTATCTCGTAGGAACCATATTAGTGATTCCTTTGCGTCTCCTTTCAGGATCGTGCCAATATTAGTTGTTTTATCTGAGGTATCTCCGATCTAGACTCTTTCTATTTCTCCTTCAGGTCGTGGGCGGAGTTCTTCTCATCTCTGATCTCCGACGAGTTCGATTGTGTGGAACTCTCCTCCTTCGCCTCGGAGGTTTAGACTTTCGTTATAACAGCGATGCGCCATCTTTTGATCTGCTTTTATTGTAGCTATCCTTTCTGTAGTTGGGAATTTCATACAGAGCTTTCCAGCAATATATAATAGTCCATACTTTATTCGGGAATTGACGACGTAAACTGGCGCTCAACGCCAGTTCCATGTTGCTGTCTGGAGTCAAACGCTAGAAACACGTCACGACCCGGAGTTGAACGCCCAAACCACGTTACAACTTGGCGTTCAACTCCAAAAGAAGCCTCAGCTCGTGGATAGATCAAGCTCAGCCCAAACATACACCAAGTGGGCCCCGGAAGTGGATTTATGCATCAATTACTTACTCCTATAAACCCTAGTGGCTAGTTTATTATAAATAGGATAATTTACTATTGTATTAGACATCTTTGGACGATTAGTTCTCAGATCATGGGGGCTGGCTACTCGGCCATGCCTGAACCTTTCACTTATGTATTTTCAACGGTGGAGTTTCTACACATCATAGATTAAGGGTGTGGAGCTCTGTTATACCTCAAGTTTTAATGCAATTACTACTATTTTCTATTCAATTCTCTTTATTCCTATTCTAAGATATTCGTTGCACTTCAACTTGATGAATGTGATGATCCGTGACACTCATCATCATTCTCATCTATGAACGCGCGTGATTGATAACCACTTCCGTTCTACCTTAGGCCGGGCGCATATCTCTTGGATTCCTTAATCAGAATCTTCGTGGTATAAGCTAGAATTGATGGCGGCATTCATGAGAATCCGGAAAGTCTAAACCTTGTCTATGGTATTCCAAGTAGGATTCTGGGATTGAATGACTGTGACAAGCTTCAAACTCCTGAAGGCTGGGCGTTAGTGACAGACGCAAAAGAATCAAGGGATTCTATTCCAACCTGATTGAGAACCGACAGATGATTACCATGCTGTGACAGAGTATTTGGACCATTTTCACTGAGAGGATGGGATGTAGCCATTGACAACAGTGATGCCCTACATACAGCTTGCCATAGAAAGGAGTAAGAAGGATTGAAGGAAGAAGTAGGAAAGTAGAAAAAGAAAGGGCACAGTATCTCCATACACTTGTCTGAAATTCCCACAATTAATTTACATAAGTATTTCTATCCCTTTTTTATTTATCTTTTAAATATCTAATCCAATTACATTTGAATCTGCCTGACTGAGATGTACAAGATGACCATAGCTTGCTTCATACCAAAAATCTCTATGGAATCGACCCTTACTCACGTAAGGTATTACTTGGACGACCAGTGCACTTGCTGGTTAGCTGTGCGAAGTTGTGAACCATGGTATTGGCACCAGGTTTTTGGCGCCATTGCCAGGGAAAGAAAGAGCAATGAATTTTACAAAATACATAAACATATGAATCACAATTTCGTCCACCATGCGCTGAGTTGATTTAACGTTGTCCGACCTATTAAGGCATTGTAGGCTTGAGCTTACGTCGACCACGATATAGTCTATCTTGAGTGTTCTGGATTGGTTCCCCTTTCCGAAGGTTGTATGTAACGATATGTATCCCAGCGGTTGTACTGGGGTATCCTCAAGTCCGAACAGGCTGTTTGGGTATGCTCTTAGCTCTTTTTCCTCTAAGCCGAGCTTGTCGAAGGCCGTTTTGAATAAGATATCGGTGGAGCTTCCTTGGTCAATTAATGTACGGTGGAGGTTGCCATTTTCAAATATGATTGTGATGACCATGGGGTCGTCGTGTCCTGAGATGATTCCGGATGCATCTTCTTTGGTAAACGTGATTGCCGGGATGTCTGGTGCCTCTTTCCTTCCTTCGACATGGTATACTTCTTTGAAGTGTCGCTTGCGGGATGATTTGGAGATTCCTCCTCCAGCAAATCCGCCGTGTATCACGTGGACATGTCTTTCCGGTGTGCGGGGTGATCGTTCAGATAAATGTCCTCAGATTCGGTGATACTCACAGTATTCGTTCCGATTTCCTCCTCCCCTTTTGCCTTTGAGTGGCCGAGCTGGGGGTATTTTTTTCGTATGGCAGACCTCTTTGTAAACATCTACCAAGGATACCCTAAGAGGGGTGTAGTTATGATATTTTTTTATTTTCTCCCCGGAGCGATCTTCCTTCTTCTTGGATTCTTTATCTTTATCTCGGTAGGCAGAACCAAACCTCGAGGCTTCCCCAAGTCGAGAATTCTCCTCCATGTTGATGTACTTCTGCGCCCGTTCTTGTACTTCGTCTAGGGATGCCGGGTACTTCTTTGATATAGATTGGTTAAATGGTCTTTCTCGTAGGCCATTTATGAGGCCCATGGTGGCAGCTTCTATTGGTAGACTTTGTATGTCCATGCATGTTTTGTTGAATCTTTCCATGTAGTTACGAAGACTCTCCCGATTTCCTTGCTTGATCCCTAGTAGGCTGGGTGCGTGTTTGGCTTTGTCCTTTTGTATGGAAAATCGGGCCAAGAACTTTTTGGCCAGGTCGTCGAAACTCGAGATGGATTTTGGAGGTAGGTTGTCGAACCATCTAATAGCTATCTTGGTAAGAATTATTGGGAAGGCCTTGCAGCGAACTGCATCTGAGGCATCAGTGAGGTACATTCTACTTCTGAAGTTGCTGAGGTGGTAGTTGGGGTCCGAGGTGCTGTCATACAGGGTCATATCCAGAAGTTTGAAATCTTTTGGGATTTTGGTCTTCATAATTTCTCTAGTAGCTTTAGTTTTGAGATCAGCTTCGAGTTTCATAAGCTTATCTTCTAATTCTCGGCGCCGCCTTATCTCTCGACGTAGATCCTCTTCTTTTTCGCATTGGTGTTGGGCTTCTTTCTCAAGTTGCTTTAATCGATTTTGAAGTGCTTCTATCACCCTTGGATTTGATGAATTTTTGTCTCCATTGGGTTCCGGAGTATCTTTAAGTATAGCATCCGTGTTCTTGTGTGGCGTTCTATCTTCTAGACCTGAGTCGTGGTCGTTATCATGGTTGTCCGCCATTGTGTTGGGATGACTTCCAGGTCCCCGGCAACGGCGCCAATGTTCCGAGGGTTACCTGAAACTGTAGGTCGATCTCGGTCGAGATCTTCTGTGTTGGCCGGAGCCGACGTGTCTGGCAGGTGTATAGCGGTCGGAGCTGGTGTGTCCAAATTGCGGTACCAAAAGTGCTGCTGATCCTTCGTCCCCGGAGGGTGGGAGGTACCTGCAAGGGACTCCGATGCTTAAGTTAGCAAGGGTATTAAGCAGGTATTGAGTAGAATCAGAGTATGAGTTATACCTGGGTGCTCCAGCGTATTTATAATGGTGAGATGTGGCCTTCTGTGGATAAGATAAGTTGGTTATCTTATCTTATCTTTATCTTATCTTTAAGTTAGGTCATCTTATCTTTAAGGGAACCACCCTTCTCTCTGTAGGCTTGGGCTGCCTTAGGATTTGGGGCGTGTTCCTCTTATTCGGGCCCTTCTTTGGGCTTTCCTGGGGACTTGACCGAGCTCTTTGGAAAGAGGTCGTGTTGTCCTGACCTGAACAGGTCGGTCGCTTTGTCTATCAAACATCCCGGGTCGGACATCTCGACCCAGGGTATGAACAGGTGTCTCAACACCTAGTACCTTGAACCAACTGGTTCAGGAGTGTTGGTTGAAAGCTTATCTTAAAGAGTCGCCCTCTCACAGAGCATTTAGCCTAAGATGCAATAAACCCTGAAAAAGAAGGGATGATCAATAAATAAGAAGTCTCATAGGATGCAATCAAGCAAGTATTCAAGAGCATAATAAGGACATGAAAACCAGTAAAGGAATGAACCTAAGTTGCTATGCATGAAACTCCATAGACCAAGGACTTGACTTCTATAATAATGATTTATTTATCTTGTTCTTTCATTCATCTTTCCTATGTTTCAGTACTTGCTTAGGGACAAGCAAGCTTTAAGTTTGGTGTTGTTATGCCAGGACATCTTGGCCAGTTTCACTTACCTTTTCTTTACTGTTTTAGGGTAGTTTCATGCAATTTATTAGTAAATAAGCAAGTTTTGGGTAGATATACACTTACATCTTGATTCAAGCAAATATTGTGAACTTTGCATGATTTCATGAGAATTATGCAGGAATTGGATGATAAAATGGATAATGCATGATCTCATGACTTGGAATAGAGCTTTGATGCACTTTATTTGCTTGATTTCAGGACAAAGGAAGCAAGGAAGAGCCACGTTAGCAGCCATGTTAATCTAATTAACGTGACCACTAACGTGGAATGGGAATAAGCTTACAGCGTTAATGAAAAAATGATCGCCAATAACGCCTTCGCAGCCATCATAGCCCACGTCAGTTGCCACGTTAATAATATTAACGTGGTAGCTAAGGTGGAGGAAAAGGAGAGCTCCAATGTTAGTGGTAAAAGTGAATACCACTAACGTTCTAAAAGGGCACATTTAGCCACGTTAAGAGTCACGTTAATGCAATTAACGTGAACTCTAACGTGGGAGGAGAAAGCAATCGCCAACGTTAGTGACACTCACCTTTGTCACTAATGTTGGACTAAGCCAATATTGCCTACGTTAGTGGTCACGTTAAGACCACTAACATGAAGGGTAACATGGAGCAAGGAATGATAGGCCAACGTTAGTGACACTCACCTTTGTCACTAACGTTGAAGATGGCAATCACCACCACGTTAGTGGTCATGTTAATGCAATTAACATGAGGCACTAACGTGGGAAGAAGGGGTTTGAAGCGTTAGTGACAAAGGTAAGTGTCACTAACGTTCTCGAAGCTTGGGCATGCCCACATTAAGGGCCACGTTAGTTACACTAACGTGGATCACTAACGTGGGGAAAAGAAGCAAAGAACAATGTTATTTGTAAAGGTGAATGCCAATAACGTTTGTGAAAGATTGAGAAGCAACGTTATTGGTAAAGGTGAATGCCAATAACGTCTACGAATGACTAAGGGGCAACGTTAGTGGTCACGTTAGTGCCACTAATGTTGAAGTTAACATGGATCAATATAGTTTGGAGCGTTAGTGAAAAAGGTGATCGTCACTAACGTTCTCAAACCCACATTTTCACTTAACGTTAACACCACTAACATCCTAACTAACGTCCACCCATGCCTGACTCACACTTTTTCTACAAGCAAAGCTGAGCCTACTGAAGATTGTAACTGCTTAAACTCAGGATCAAAGGCCCATATCCAAGACTTGAAGAGCTTACTAGAAGATCAAGAAGAGTAATATATATAGGAGTAGTTTTGAACTAGAAAGAAGCTTGGCATTTTGGAGAACTACACTCTGTATATTTACTTTTCCTGCAATTTCTAGTTTATTTGAGAATGTACTCTTCTCTATCATCTTCCATTTCCAGAGCTATGAACAACTAAACCCCTTATCATTGGTTTAGGGAGCTCTGTTGTAATTTGATGGATCAATTATAGTTTTCATTCTTCTTCTTTCTTTTCTCTTGATTTACTAGAAAGCTTTCGATCTTAATTCAATTGGTTTGTTGTCTTGGAAAAGAAACTCTCCATAATTGGATCTCTTCTGAGCCTTGGAAAAGGGATGAGGAGATCATGTTAGAAATGCTTTCTCATGTTGGACCAAATCAGGGTTTGGACGGATATAGTGACATATAATCCTCCCAACACTTTGATTTGGAAATACATGTGGTATAATCAGTGACCATACTTCATCTCTTTCCGTGAGAAATTAAATCAAGGAATTGGGCAATTGTTCAAGGTTAGATAGATTGGGTTGCCAAGGAATTGGGATCCAATCACCTAAGATTGCCAAGGAGATCAATGAATGCATTGATTGAGGAAGAGATGAGAATGAACTTGATCCGGAGAATGCAACATCTCCTAAGCCCAATGAATCTCCCATTTCTGATCTTACCCATTCTCTTTACTCTCTGCCATTTATTTTCATGTTCATTTCCCCAGATCCCCATTTAAGATTCTGCAATTTACTTTCTGTATTTAACTTTCCCGCCATTTAATTTTCTGCAATTCTCAACTCAATTTTTGCTTAGCTCAACTAGAACATTCCTCCAATTAAAGTTGCTCGACCAATCAATCCCTGTGGGATTCGACCTCACTCTATTGTGAGTTTTTACTTGACGACAATTCGGTATACTTGCAGAAGGGAGATTTGTTGAGAGACAAGTTTCTGTGCATCACATGTGAATTTGTTGAATTATTTTAATATTTAGGTGTTTTAAGCCACCATGAATGCTACTTTGAGTTATGTTGCAACTTGATTTATTATAGGTAGCATTCGGGCGAGTTTAGCAGAGTTCAAAGAGAAGAAAAGCTTCAAATTCAAGGTTGCTAGGATGGCGCCAAGCGCCATCTCACCGGCATTTGACGCCAGAACACAGAAAGCTCACTTTTGTCTCTACCATGGTGGTGCCAAATGCCACGACCCAGCATTTGGCACCAGGGACCTTGTAACACACTAATATAAAGATCCTTATGCTCGAGTCACAAGTCAATGATATTAAGGTGGTACGACTCTCAAGGTGGATTATAATACATAATTATATATATGTTGAAAGGAAATATTAAATGAGAAGTTTGAAAAGGAGTAAAATAAAATTGCGAAGTCATAACACTCACGTATCGAAGCATAAGAAAATTCAACGTGTTCAGCTAATGCATGAAATAACTAAAGCATATAAGGAAGAAATAGAATAAAACAAAATAGACATAAATATAAGTATACTCGCCACTAGTCGCGACCCACGAAGTTTAGGTCAATTAGAGTTACAGAGTTAAAACAGTTGACAATAGAATTTCCTATCTTTCCCAAAATACATCACGGCCTTTATAGGTAAGGAACCACTATTCACTACTGACCACTAAGACCTGCATGTGAAAAACAGAATATATGCACGGAATGAGAACCCTCGACCCATGTGTTCCCAGTACAGTAAAAGTGCAAATAAATACAGTGCACTATAATATAAATTCACTAAGTATCTTAAACTTCATATCTCATCATATCTAACCTAAATTCTCACTAATCCATAACTTGGCAACTATCATAGGGGATTCTATTTTAAATTCAACACCCTTCATACTTCACCACCTCCCAATCGACTAACCCATGAACCGAATCAAACACACCCAATGCAGACAAGTAATATACAAGTAAGGCAAGTAAGTCAATTAGCAAATAATCATGAAACATATACAATTAGGCAAATTAAAGTAATTAAGCAAACCCAAACAATTCAAACAAATGCATATGATGTATGTCTATCCTATTGGTCATGAGCTCACGTGTCAGTTAACTACCAGAACCCGACACACCGGTAACTAACCTGGATATCGTCTCTCTATTGCACATTAATATCATTAGAGGGAATACGTGCCTTGTCACCATTAGAGGGTATCTGTGCCCTATCACCATTAGAGGATATCTATGTCCTGTCACCATTAGAGGGTATATGTGTCCTATCACCATTAGAGGGTATATGTGCCTTGTCACCATTAGAGGGTATCGGTGCCCTGTCACCCTTCCAACCAAAGAGAAAATACAAGCATACTCACATTCAACATTTTCCATTCACGATTCATTTACTACATTTATTCATTACTCAAATATGCATCTCCGGCATACTCGCCACATTTTCACACCTCCTTAATTAATCATTAATCTTATACATATACATGCTCAGCTATAATTCAATGTTTATCACATCCATCCAGTTCATAACACACACAACATTTCCACCATCATACTCAACAACTCATACAATCATTATTACTCATCATTCATCATTAATTATCTCCTTACCTCATCCAGAAGTTACCACTTTTCCTAACTTCTCCTCATTACTAGGCATACTAATAGAGATTAGGGCTAAAAGAATGAAAAACAAAAGCTTAGAAAGTTGGAATTTGGTATTAAAACACAAAACTCATATTTGCTAAAAACAGAGTCACACATACGCGTGGGGCACGCATACGCATTACCCTTCCTGCGTACGTATGCGCACTGACGTTAGGATTTTTGCTAGTAAAGAATTCTATAAAAATATAGTCACGTTGTGAGTGTAGATTCTAAACCAACAGAAAATTCCTTCGTTCAAATGTTTTGGTTGTCACAAGTAACAAACCCCTAAATAAATTGATAACCGAAGTATTTAAACCTCGGGTCGTCTTCTCAAGGAATTGCAGGGAGGTGTGTTCTTATTATTGGTTATGAAGATTGTAAATCGGGGTTTTAAAAATGAGGAACAAGTAATTTAAATGGCAGGTAAAATAAATAAATAACTGTAAAATAAACTTTTGGCAAGGTATGAGAAATTGGAAGTCCTATCCTAGTTATCCTTATCAATGATGATGAAAATTGAATCTTAATTCCACTTAGTTAACCTTTGCTAGTGCAAGGGAAGGTCAAGTGACTAATTAGTTTGATATTCAAATCCTAGTTAATTCCTAGAAAAAGATTGGGATTTTAGAAATTCAAGCTAATTAGCAAAGATAGCGATTATCGATCATGTTGAGTCTAATAACTCCTGAGTTACTGATTTCTTAATCAATACCAAAGGGGGAAAAGTAAATCTACTTGAATCAAAATGTCTTCGGATTTGGAGCAACAGTAACATAAATAAAAAAGAGTAATAATAAACTGAAATACCTCAAAATCATGAATTGATAAAGATATCAAATGTAACATGGGCAGTTATAGCCAAATAAAGAAATTGAGTTGAACATAGAAATCCATAAACTAAATTGAGAAAACAAATAAAAGGAACATTGAACCTGTAATTGAAAAAGATGAAAATATTCCTAACTTCTAAAAATCCTAATCCTAATACCTAAGAGAGGGGAGAGAACCTCCCTTACTAAAAACTACATCTAAACTATGAAAAGTGCTCTTTGAAATTCGCTCCCTGATTGTTCACTTTATTCCTCCACTTTACAGCCCTTGGTCTGTGTTCTCTGGGCTTAGATCTGGGCCAAAAAAAGCCCATAAACTGCTGAGAACGAGATCTGTAATATCTGGTGCGTGGCCTCTGTCACGCATCTGCGTGGGTCACACGGTCGCGTCTTTTGGAGTTTTTCTTGTCACGTGGTCGCTTTAGTCATGCATCTGCATCATATGCGTTTTGCTTATGGCGCGCGATCGCGTCAATCATGGGGTCGCGTCACACTCATTTCGCGCTGGCATGCGGCCGCGTCGTTCATGCATTCGCGTCGCTGCCAGTTTCTTCAAAAACTCCATTTTGCACTTTCCTTCCATTTTTGTGTGTCTCCTTTCCATCCTTTAAATCATTCCTGCCTTAGAAGATCTGAAAATACTTAACACACAAGTCACGGCATCGAATGGCAATAAAAGGTAATTAAAATTAATATTTTTAAAGCCTAGGAAACATGTTTTTCGCATACATCACATAATAAGGAAGGAAAAGTAAAACCATGCAATTTCACATGAATAAGTGGGTGAAGGATTGAATAATTCACTTTAATTCAGCACAAAATATATCATAAAATATGGGTTTTTCAACCTCCCCACACATAAACAATAGCATGTACTCATGCTAAGCTCAAGAGAAGCTATAAAGGAGTGAAGAGGAATGATAGAGAGTATGCAATGCAACCTATCTATGCGGATGCAACTACATGCAAAATGTTTCTACTTGGTTAAAAGTAAACAAGTTTTTCAAGACAAATATGAATCAAATTCTACTAATTCAAATTACACAATAAAAGACAAGTAAACTTGTAAGAAGATAGCTCATGAAAGCAGGGAACATAGAATCAAGCACTGAACCCTCACTAGTAGTGTATATCACTCTAATCTCTCTAGTGTCTAGGGTCAATCACTCTATTCTTCCCTAATCAGGCTTTCTAAACTTTGTCCTTTATCTAACCAATCAACAAATATTTAGTATACCCATGCACACATCATGAGGTCTTTTCAAGGTTGTAATGGGGTCAAGGCAAGGGTGAGGATATATGTATGGCTAAGTGAGCTATAAATTGAATTTTTGAGTAGCCTGAGCTATCACCTAACATACATACATTCTATATAATTTCTAAAATCACCCATAATTTCCACTTTTATATCACATACTCATGTGTCAACTTTTCTTTTGATTTGTGTCACATACGCATTGATCTTTTATTAACTTAACATTGGGGTAACTTTGTCCCCTTATTTATTTATTTATATTTTTTTCTTTTCTTTTTTTTATAGAGACATAAAAACTAACATAACATATCAATGCATATGGAAAATTTTAATTTTCTATTTTACATGAGTAGATACCCAAATTTCCCAATATTCAGAACTAGAAACATGATACATTCCCTTATTAACCCATGTTTCCACAGTTTCCCCACACTTAGTTGATGCACAACATCTATCTTAAGCTAACCGAAGATTCAATTGGGATATTTAATTTGTTTTCTGCTTAAGGCTAGTGATGTGGTTATAGAACAGAAGGGGATTAAAAAGCTCAAAGTGGCTAACAAGGGTGACATAAAAGGTAGGCTTATTTGGGATAAGTGAGCAAAAATAAGTAATGGCCTCAATCATATGCAAGCATGTAAATTCACTAAATATTGGACATATAGATTGGAACAAAATAAATATTACAATTATAGAGAAAAAAACACACAAGAATAAAAATTTATGGTTAAATAATGTAACCATATAAATAAGCTCAAACCTCACAGGTTGTGTGTTCTTTGGCTCAAAAACCATGTTCCAAATACAACTTCAAACAAATTTAACACATAGAAAATTTTAATTTTTTTTAATTTAAATTAGTGAAATTTTTCAAAAATAGGGTCTTTAAAAGAAACTTATTATTTTTCAACCAAGTAGTACTTAAATGCAAACAATCAACTACACATGCAATCTATTACGCAATGCAACAATGAACAAACAAAGAAAATAGAATATTAGTGTTGAGAAGAGAATAACTAACCCATGGAGATCGGTATCGACCTCCCCACACTTAAAGATTGCACCATCCTCAGTGCATGCTAAGAGGTGCAATTGTATGGGTCGCTTCAACTGATGCTTTTTTTTAAGATTGTGCAAACGGACGTGTTTTGTCTCCCCAGTTAGAAGCTTTCCCCTTCCCTTCCTCGGTGGCAATCCTGAAAGAAGAGAAAAAGGAAGGAAGGTAACCCAAAAATAAAGAGAAAATAAATAAAATATGGGTGTGAATGCCAGATAAAAACAGTCTCAATTACATGGTAGCTACAACATGCAAGCGAGAAAACAGTAGAAGCACATGACAAATCAAGAGTGCAGAAAATTGCAACAATAGGGAAGAGAGTATGGGTAAGGAGAGATAATATAAATTCATGTCAATGCAAAAGTAATATAGGTATAAAAGATTGGCATTGATTTAAATAATATTACCCAACCAGAACAAGTCACTAAGCACCCAAAATAATTCAAAAGAAGATGCAACAATTAAATAAAAAAATCAACACCAAAGGAAGAATAATAAATTTAGAAAAGAAAAGAAAAATATGCACTAAATTAAAATGCAATGAATGAAATATGCAAATAAATTAAGTAAAATAAAATGAAAGATAAGAAGAATGAGAAGGAAAAAAAGGGAAGAGAGAAGTAAGGAAGAAAGGAGGGAGGAAAAATTAGGATTGGGAAAGAAAAGATAGGATATTTTGGCAATTTAGGGTCAGCTGTGCGGTGCAAGCGACGCGGTCGCGTGACTTGTGCTGAAATTAATCAACGTGGTCGCGTCGGTCACGTGGATGCGTGACGCATTTTGTGCTACTAGCGCGAGGGCAGCCTCGCATTCGCACAACTCTCTGTTCAAAATTCATTATTGCCAAATTCCAGCGTGACGCGGTCGCGTGGACGACGCGATCGCGTGAGTGGCCATTATAGGGATATGACGCGGACGCGTCAACCATGCATCCGCGTGGTAAGGCTTGCCCGTTCAGCACCAATCCAGCACCACTCCAGCACAATTTTCGGTCGTGCACCCTTTCTTACGTCGAATTTCAGGTCACGCGTTTGCATGGGTGACGCCAACGCGTGGGAGGCGTTTTTTCCACATGACGCGGACGCGTCAGCGATGCGGTCGCGTGGATCAATTTGTGCCAAAGGCACGCCTCCAGCTACGCTCTCGCGTGACTCTCTGTTCACTTTTCTTTTCTCCCCAATGTACCTGCGACGCGGACATGTCAGCGACGCTGTCGCATCGCGTGCGAATTTTTTTTATAATGCAGTATGCAGAATGCAATGCTTAATATGAATGCTATGCAAGTATGCATGATTCCATGTTCAATCAAAACTCAAAAACAAACAAAACTGACTAGAATTAAAATTGAAAGAGGAACGATAATACCATGGTGGGTTGTCTCCCACCTAGCACTTTTAGTTAAAGTCCTTAAGTTGGACATTCTGGTGAGCTCCTTGTTATGGTGGCTTGTGCTTGTACTGATCCAGGAATCTCCACCAGTGTTTGGAATGCCAGCATCCTCCGAAGTCCCAAACAAGGTACGTAAAGCCCTTAGGTGAGTTCAAACAGGCTTGTAGGCTCCCAAAGTGTTGAATGTTAGAACAGACTCCAGGATCCCAAACTTTTCTTCTACACCTGTCTTTGTCTTGATCTACATCTTTCCAGCCGGGTGGTGAGTAGTCTGAATTCTCACTGCAATGACCAAACAGCTTTCGAGATCCTTTCAATTGAGCTTGACACCAATCCTTGCACCTTAAATTGAAGTGCGAAGCCTCATTGAATCTTGCATACCAGTTCTGAGTGCGAGTCATTTCCCTTTTGCTCTTAAAGCCGTAAAGAGCTCTAAGCTAGCCATCTGTTTCAAGTAAACCATATTCAAGTGGAAAAGTAAAGATGAAAGTCAAGGATTTACCTACTTGAAGTTGGAGTTGGGTGGCGGTGGCCTTGGGATAAGTGTTTCCAGTGGTTCTGCAAGCTCTACTCCCTTGTGGTCTTCAGTGAATTCCTCCACTTCCTTGCAAATTTCTTCCATTCCAACCATGTCTTGGTCAACGTCTTTCATATCTTCCTCATCACTTGAGTCATAATTAGGAGGTTGAGAAAAGTCGACCTCTGCATCATCTTCATATTCACTTGGGAAAGATTCTTCTGTCTCAAAAAATTCACTTGCGGATGCAAGTTCATTACTAGGAGAACTTGACTGGTGACTATCATCATCAAGAAAACATGCGTCTTGGGTTATTCCGTCTAGTTCTTCATAAGATATCTGTATTAGGGGTTGTGCACTATCCTCCTTAGCATCAATTGTAACGTCGTCGACGGAATTCTCCACAACTCTGGATTCCTGCGGAGGTTCAGCATCTCCTAAATCTTCAACCAATTCTTCTTCTTCTACAATGACAGCGTCCTCTACTTGTTCCAGTATGAAGTTATGCTCTATGCTGTCCACTGGGGCTTCTTGTGTCTTCTTTACAATATATTCTTCATTAGATTCTCCACATGAAGCCATGGGAGTCTGTTGAGTGTCCGAACGTTTGGAAGATAATTGATTTATTGCTTGCTCCAGTTTATGAAGGGTTGCATTGAATTGGTTTACTGATTCTTTGAAGTAAACCTGTGATTCTTGGTTTGATGGATATGGACATGATGCATAGGGGAGTGGTGGTTCTTGGGAGTAATTGGATTGGTGTTGGGGCGGATAAGGATCATATGGTGGCGGATGGTGAGAAGAAGCTTGTGAGCATGGTGGGTTGAGGTTGTGTTGAAAGGATGGTCTCTGAGCATAGGGTGTGGCTTGTTGGTAGCTACAAGGCGGTCTACCAAATCTATCAGTTGGGTATGCATTGTAAAATGGTCTCTGTCCATGATATCTAGGAGGCTGTTGTTGCCTAAAGAGGTGATCATATCCTCTTGGCTCCATCCATCTTTGATTGCTTAGACCTTGATGCATAGTCCTGTTATAGCTTCCATTCCTTCCAACAAAATTAGAACCAAACTCAAAGCGAGGGGTGAGAATTCATAGTAGTTATCAGAAATAAGAAGGGAAAACAAGAACAAATAAACAAGTAAAAGAAAAATATTTACAATAACCAATAATAAGGCACACGTTCGCAATTCCCCGGCAACGGCGCCATTTTGACGTTAGGATTTTGCTAGTAAAGAATTTTATAAAAATATAGTCGCGTTGTGAGTATAGATTCTAAACCAACAGAAAATCCCTTCGTACAAACGTTTTGGTTGTCACAAGTAACAAACCCCTAAATAAATTGATAACCGAAGTATTTAAACCTCGGGTCGTCTTCTCAAGGAATTGTAGGGAGGTGTGTTCTTATTATTGGTTATGAAGATTGTAAATCGGGGTTTTAAAAATGAGGAACAAGTAATTTAAATGGCAGGTAAAATAAATAAATAACTGTAAAATAAACTTTTGGCAAGGTATGAGAAATTGGAAGTCCTATCCTAGTTATCCTTATCAATGATGATGAAAATTGAATCTTAATTCCACTTAGTTAACCTTTGCTAGTGCAAGGGAAGGTCAAGTGACTAATTAGTTTGATCTTCAAATCCTAGTTAACTCCTAGAAAAAGATTGGGATTATAGAAATTCAAGCTAATTAGCAAAGATAGCGATTTTCGATCACGTTGAGTCTAATAACTCCTGAGTTACTGATTTCTTAACCAAAACCAACAGGGGAAAAGTAAATCTACTGGAATAAAAATGTCTTCAGATTGGGAGCAACAGTAACATAAATAAAAGAGAGTAATAATAAACTGAAATGTCTCAAAATCATGAATTGATAAAGATATCAAATGTAACATGGGCAGTTATAGCCAAATAAAGAAATTGAGTTGAACATAGAAATCCATAAACTAAATTGAGAAAACAAATAAAAGGAACATTGAACCTGTAATTGAAAAAGATGAAAATATTCCTAATTTCTAAAAATCCCAATCCTAATACCTAAGAGAGAGGAGAGAACCTCCCTCACTAAAAACTACATCTAAACTATGAAAAGTGCTCTTTGAAATTCGCTCCCCGATTGTTCACTTTATTCCTCCACTTTACAGCCCTTGGTCTGTGTTCTCTGGGCTTGGATCTGGGCCAAAAAGAGCCCATAAACTGCTGGGAACGAGATCTGTAATTTCTGGTGCATGGCCTCTGTCACGCATCCGTGTGGGTCACGCGGTCGCCTCTTTTGGAGTTTTTCTTGTCACGCGGTCGCTTCAGTCATGCGTCCGCATCATATGCGTTTCGCTTATGGCGCGCGATCGCGTTAATCACGGGGTCGCGTCACTGCCATTTCGCGCTGGCATGCGGCCGCGTCGTCCATGCGTTCGCGTCGCTGCCAGTTTCTTCAAAAACTCCATTTTGCGCTTTCCTTCCATTTTTGTATGTCTCCTTTCCATCCTTTAAATCATTCCTGCATTAGAAGATCTGAAAATACTTAACACACAAGTCACGGCATCGAATGGCAATAAAAGGTAATTAAAATTAATATTTTTAAAGCCTAGGAAACATGTTTTTCACATAAATCACATAATAAGGAAGGGAAAGTAAAACCATGCAATTTCACAAGAATAAGTGGGTGAAGGATTGAATAATTCACTTAAATTCAGCACAAAATATATCATAAAATATGGGTTTATCATGCACCAAATAGAAACGACAAGCCACATATGAAGGAATTCGCGTACGCAAAAACCCCAGGTCACGCGTACGCGTGAGCGTGCATTTTGGCCATTTCTCATACACAGTCCCTTTTTCGTGGACGCAAAAGCACCAAACAGAAGCACATGTCCACATATGGAATTTATGCGTACGCATACAATGCAGCAGCTCCAAAAAGCTGCTAAGTCCAGAATTTTTCAGCTTGTACACCAAACTTTGATCGAGCATAACTTCCTCATTTTAAAACATTTTTCCTCCGTTCTTCGAACGGCATAAACATCTCAGACCAAATTTTATTTCTAAATAACTTTGACATGAATCGAAGGTCTAGAGATCAAGTTATGCTTCACCAAAGTTGGCCAAAAACACGGTTTTCCTAAAACTTTACAAAACCTCCATTTTCAAAATAAGCCAATTCAAACTTTCTTTAAAATCAACCAAACCTTAACCGTTCAGCATCAAGCCACTCTCAACTCATATGTCAAATTCAACAATATACATTACATATTCATCATCTTACCAATTATCTATTTTCATCAAATTCCAACCCACCAATTTCCCACTTTCATGAATCTCAAATCAATAATTCAATTAAAACAACATCCAATCTTTCAAGTTCAATAATCAACAAATCCTCATGTTCAAATACTTATATATTACTATCATTCATTCAATCACTAATCATCAACAGTACCCAATATTTCATTAAATCAATATACATAGACTCATCACCATATAATTCAGTATCCACTACCATTTTCAATCAACACAACAACAATGCACAATTATGCAATCCTTATCCAATATCATCCACTACGCATATAATACCAATCAATCACACCATTCAAGCTTAATCCTAGGGGCACCTAACCTAGGAATTCACATTATATCACATGATACTTAAATGAACTTAAAACGTACCTTTAGTGATGGCGGTTGATAACTTGCATCATCTACCCTTCTTTCTTGCATAAAGAAGACCATAAAAGAGCACAAATCTCATTTTATCAGTACAATTCATGCATTATTTGATGAATATTATGGTACACTACTTTGAGATGAGTTGTACTGAATTGCAGGTGAAAAAGGTATCAAAAATGGGAAGAAGACAAACAAGAAGCTAGGCGTGTGAGACTGGCGTGTCACTTGGGGGCAAACGCCACAAAAATGCACTAGCGTGGCATGCCAGGAGCTAAGCGTGGCACACCAGTACTAAATTCCAGATGGGAGATCCAAGCATGCATGTGGGCGTGGCACGCCAGGGACTAGGCGTGGCACGCTAGTACAAAATTTCAGAGAGCAAAATGGAGGAAACAAAAGGGGTGTGGCATGCCAGGTTGGGCATGGCACGCCTGACCCATCAACTACTATGGGCGTGCCACTTGATGTCGAAGGCGTGGCATGCCAACTCACTACCTCAAGAGGAACCTCCACTATGGCGTGCCACTTGGTGTCGAAGGCGTGGCACGCCAGCTCTAAAAAGTCACTTTGGCGTGCCACTTGAAGACCCAGGTGTGGCACGCCAAGCTTGAAGAGTGCACAAATACAAGGGCGTGCCACTTGAGCAGCATGGCGTGGCACGCTGGTACAATGATCCAGAGAAGGGGCTGAAGGCTATTGAAGACTGGGCGTGCCACTTGAAGTCGAAGGCATGGCACGCCAACCTCTCAACCTCACTTGGGCGTGCCACTTGATGTCGAAGGCGTGGCACGCTAGTTCCAAAAAAGTCACTTTGGCGTGCCACTTGAAGGCCAAGGCGTGGCACGCCACTTACTGTAGCGAGACAAGATCATGGGCATGGCACGCCAACCTTTAGGCGTGGCACGCTGGTATAAGTTTCCAGAGAGGGTGGAAGAGGCCAATTACATGGGGCGTGCCACATGGTATCGAAGGCGTGGCACGCCAATCAGTATTCTTCACTTAGGCATGCCACTTGTGCAACCAGGCATGGCACACCAATGTCACTCAGAGGTCAAAGCATCATTGGGGCGTGCCACTTGAGTTCGTGGCGTGGCATGCCAAACAGAGGAACCACTCACTCACAAAGGGGCGTGGCACGCCAGACCCTGGGCGTACGCTAGTGTAACTTTCCAGAGAAGCTTAGCCAAGCACTAACAATGGCGTGCCACGCTAGTTCAAGTTTTCAGAGGCAAACGAAGTGGAAAAATCAAAGGGTGTGCCACTTGAGCTCGAAGGCGTGGCACGCCAACACAAGAATGCCACTATGGCATGCCACTTGAGTTTGAAGGCGTGGCACGCCAAGGTTGACAAGGGACGAGCGTGCCACTTGAAGGATTGAGCGTGGCACACCAAGCCATTTTGAAGGGCACGTGACACGGATGAAGCGCCAACCACACGCCAGCTAAGGAGTCACGTTTATTGAGTGTTTTCTTTCCCTCCAAAATGTAATTTTCCCTTTTTCACTTTTGTAATTTCTTTATTTTCATTAGGAGTAGTATAAATACCCCCAAAGAGTATTGAAGAGGGGTGAAGCAGTTAGTTCTAGAACCACTTTTACACTCCACTTTTGAGTACTTTTCAAGCTTTGAGTAGCTAACTTCCCTCTCATTGAGAAAGGGAGCTTTGTTGTACTTGATGGATTGATAATAGTGAAATTCTTCTTCTCTTCATCTTCTCTTTGATTTTCTAGAAGGAATTTTGGTCTTAATTCTTAGTGTTCAATTATCTTGGGAAAGAGATTAATGCAATTGGGTTTCATGGGAACCTTGGGAAAGAAAACATGAAACCATACTTGAAATCCCTTCTCTCACTTGAGTAGAATTTGGGTTTTGATGATGGAATATGTGACATATAATCCCCCCTCTACCTAGCTCTACAAGGGTGTGTGGTATAATCAAGGACCAAGCATATCTCTCTTCATGAGCAATTAGACCAAGGAATTGGCTATTGATCAAGATCTGAGAGATTGAGTCACCAAGGGATTGGGGCTCAATCAATCATGATTGCCAAGAGGTCAGTAAGTTGCATGATTGAAGAGGATCTAAGCTAGATTTGATCCAAAGAGACAACATCTCCCAATCTCAATGAATTCCCCCATTCTTATCTATCCATTTCTTTATAGCTTAATTTTACATTCAGCAATTCCCCATTCCTATTTACATTCAAGTCATTTATGATTCAGCACTTTACATTCTGCAATTTCTAATTCTGCACTTTATTGTTTTTCTTTACATTCTAGTCATTTACATTTATGCCATTTACAATTTTGCACTTCACAATCTTATTGATCCGCTTGACTAATTCATCAATCAATTAAAACTGCTTGGATTTTCCAATCTCTGTCGATACGATCCCACTCTACTGTGGGTTATTACTTGGCGATAATTTTGGTGCGCTTGCCAATAGAACTGATTCACTAAATTTTTAAAAGGGGTAGTGAATTCGATTCATCAAGTTTTATGGCACCGTTGCCGGGGATTGGCTTAAATTTGACAGTGATTAAATTGATTGGGGAGCTAGATTAAGCAATTTAATTTCCTTGTTATTTTAATTTCTTTTATTTAGCATTTTTTATTTTATTTTGAGCTCTATTTCTTTCTTCTTTGATTATCCATATTTCCACCCTTCTAAATGTTTGATCAATTGCACCACTCACACTAACAACCACTCTAACAAAGTAATTCATTCACCCACTTTCTTTCTTGCTTTTTGCCTTGATTGGTTGTATGGTAGGTAGGAGAAGCGGAGCTTCAACTTCTTTTGATTTTGAACCTGAGAGGACCCTCTTTAGATTAAGGAGGGAAGCAAGAGGGAATAGAGTCGTTGGTGCTGAGAAAGAGGAAGAGTATTTTGAAACAAACATGGAGGAGAATATGGAGAATCATCATGAGGAAGAAGTTCATAACCATGCCAGGGGAGGCCCAGTCACCCATGATAGGCAAGAAAGGAGAGTCTTAGGCTCCTACATCAACCCAAACCCTAAAAATTGTGGCAGCAGCATCCTAAAGCCAACAATTCATGCCAATAATTTTGAGCTGAAGCCTCAGCTCATCACACTTGTTCAGAATAATTGCTCATATGGAGGAAGTGCCCAAGAATATCCTAATCAACATCTCAGCACATTCTTGAGGATATGTGATACTGTAAAGTCCAACGGGGTACACCCTTACATCTACAAACTACTCTTGTTCCCTTTCTCACTCAGAGATAAGGCAGCAAAGTGGTTGGAATCATTCCCCAAGGATAGCATAACTACATGGGAGGAGGTCATGAACAGATACCTTGCAAGATTTTACCCTCCACAAAGAATCAATAGGCTGAGAGCTGAGGTGCAAACTTTCAGACAACAAGATGGAGAAACACTCTATGAGGCCTGGGAGAGATTCAAAGATCTAACAAGAAGATGCCCACCAAAAATGTTCAATGAGTGGGTACATCTACATATCTGTTATAAGGGACTATCCTATGAAGCAAAGAAGGCAGTGGATTACTCTTCAGGAGGCTCACTCAATAAAAAGAAAACCATTGCAGAGGCCATAGACGTCATTGAAATTGTAGCTAAAAATGAGTATTTCTATGCCTCAAAAAGGACCCAGAAAAAGGGAGTGCTAGAACTCAACTCTGTAGATGCTTTGTTAGCTCAGAACAAGGCAATTGCAGCATATATAGCAGCCTTAACAAAGAGGATGGAGGCCAACCAAGCCTCAGTTATTCAAGATTAAACTCCTCAATAAGAAAGAATTGTATCAGAATCTGAAGGTGACTGGGAACAAGTCAATTATGTGCATAATTCATCCAGAACACCATATGACCCACACTCTAAGACATACAACCCAGGTTGGAAGAACCACCCAAACTTTGGGTGGGGAAATCAACAAAATCACAACAAGCCTTATCCATCAAATCAACAAAACCATAACCCCAACCATCAAACAGGGAACCATAAACCCTACCATAACTCACAAAACACAGCCTACCATAACAACCAACCCATACACAACAACCTCAATCAAGATGCACCATCCTCAACTATGCAACCATGCGAAATTAAGAGCAACTTTGAGAGGATGGAGGCTACAATAGCACAACTATCATCCCAGATTTCAGGGGCAATCTCCTCCCTCATGGACAGACAAGCACAAACTGACAGAAGGATATATGCTAATCTAGAGGAATACAGGTCAAATCTGAAAAATCAAGGTGCAGCAATCTCAAAGTTGGAAGCACAAGTGGGAATTTTGTCCAAACAAATTCCACTTTCCACACACACATTTCCCAGCGATACCATGGCTAACCCAAGAGGGGAATGCAAAGCCATAACTCTAAGAAGTGGGAAGGTTGTAGAGGAAGGAGCCCCAAGCAAAGATAATCATGAAGAGGTTGCACCAAAATATGGAAACGAGGATGAAGGGGAGACCCCAGTTTCACCTCCACCAAAACCAGTTTTGAAGCCTTATGTGCCAAAGGCACCATACCCATAAAGATTGAGAAAAGATGGGAAGGATGGCCAGTTCTCTAAGTTCCTAGAGATCTTCAAGAAGCTCCAAATCAACATACCATTTGCTGAGGCATTAGAACAAATGCCACTCTATGCCAAGTTCTTGAAGGAGCTTATAAACCATAGTATTGACTGAGGAGTGCAGCGCCATCATACAGAAGAAGTTGCCTAAAAAACTGAAAGACCCAGGGAGTTTTCAAATCTCCTGCATCATAGGAGACATCACCATTGTGAAAGCTTTCTATGATTTGGGAGCTAGCATAAATCTTATGTCCCTAACCATGATAAAAAAGATGAAGATTGAGAAAGCCAAGCCAACAAGAATGGCACTCCAATTGGCTGACAGAACATTTAAGTTCCCACATGGGGTGGTAGAAGACTTGCTAGTGAAAGTGAGAGAGTTCATTAATTATCCAAGGAAGACCATTTCTAGCTACTCCTGGAGCCATCATTGATGTGCAGAAAGGGGAATTAGTCTTGAGATTGCATGAAGAGAAAATGGTCTTCAATGTTTTCAAGCAATGAGCTACCCCAAAGAACCTATAGGAGAATGCATGCTGGTAGACACTATGGAATAGATAGTTCAAGAAGTTATGGGAGAAGAACAATGCGAAGAAAATATTGAGCTGGAGCAAGCATCAGATGGAAAACTACCACAAGCAACCATGAGGAACTCAATCATGCCAACTACCACAGACAACAAAGATGCAGAGTCACCAAAATTAGAGCTAAAAGCCTTACCACCCAGCTTGAAGTATGCATACTGGGTGCTAACAACACTTACCCAGTAATCATAAATTCAAGTCTGAGTAAGGAACAAGAATAGGAACTTATCCAAGTGTTGAGACAATACAAGGACGTCATAGGCTGGACACTTTTAGATTTAAAGGGGATCAGTCCTTAATGTGCATGTATAAAATCTTACTTGAAGAGGATGCCAAACCCTCAAGATAGCAACAAAAGAGGCTGAACCCAACTATGAATAAAGTGGTTCAGAAAGAAGTGTTGAAGTTGTGGCAAGCAGGGGTGATCTACCCCATCTCAGATAGCCCTTGGATAAGCCTAGTGCAAGTAGTTCCTAAGAAAGGAGGGATCACTGTTGTGGCAAATGAGAAGAATGAATTGATACCTACAAGAATGGTGACCGGATGGCATATGTGCATTGACTACCGGAAACTTAATGAAGCCACCCGTAAGGATCACTTTCCCCTACCATTCATGGACCAAATAATTGAAAGACTGGCAGGACATGAGTATTATTGTTTTCTAGACGGATATTCAGGCTACAACCAGATTGTTGTAGACCCAAAGGATCAGGAAAAAACTTCATTTACTTGTCCATATGGCGTTTTTGCTTATAGGAGGATGCCCTTTGGATTGTGCAATGCACCTGCCACATTCCAAAGGTGCATGCTCTCCATTTTTTTAGATATGATTGAGAAGTTCATAGAAATATTTATGGATGATTTCTCTGTGTTTGGAGATTCATTTTCTGATTGTCTATACCATCTTTCTCTTGTGTTAAAAAGGTGTCAAGAAACCAACCTGGTTTTGAACTGGGAGAAGTGCCATTTTATGGTAACTGAAGGGGTGGTTCTTGGTCACAAGATTTCAAAAGATGACATAGAAGTAGACAGAGCAAAAGTGAAAGTAATTGAAAAATTACCTCCACCTTGAAAAGTCAAAGCAATCAGAAGCTTTTTGGGACATGCTGGGTTCTATATGAGGTTTATTAAAGATTTTTCAAAGATTGCAAAACCCCATAGCAACCTACTTGTCTCAAATACTCCTTTTGTTTTTTATAGAGAATACATGGTAGCCTTTGATGAACTCAAAAAGAGACTGTCCTCTGCACCTATTATAGCACCACCAAGTTAGGATCTTCCCTTTGAACTAATGTGTGATGCATCTAATTTTGCTGTTGCTGTTGTCCTAGGACAGAGGAAAGACAAGCTAGTACATGTAATCTACTATGCTAGCAAGGTCCTTAATGAGAATCAAAGGAACTATACCACCACACAGAAAGAACTTTTAGCCATAGTTTTTGCTTTTGATAAATTTAAATCATATCTCATTGGCTCAAAAGTAATTGTGTTCACTGATCATGTAGCACTCAAATACTTGCTTACCAAACAAGAATCTAAGCCCAGACTAATAAGGTGGATCTTGCTGCTCCAAGAATTTGATATTGAGATTAAAGATAGGAGCGGAGCAGAGAACAAGGTAGCTGACCACCTCTCAAGGATTCCACAAGAAGAAGAAATGCAGCAAGTTACAGTAAATGAAAGCTTTCCTGATGAACAATTGATGATGATTCAAGTAGCCCCTTGGTTCACAAACATAGCTAACTTCAAGGTTATTGGGGAGCTACCAACTAACATCAATAAGAACATGAGGAGGAAGCTAATCAAGGATGCCAAACATTACTTCTGGATAACCCCTATTTGTTCAAAAAGTGTAATGATGGTGTCCTAAAAAGGTGTATATCCCATGAAGAAGGGCAGGAAGTGTTATGGCAGTGCCATGGGTCAGCATATGGAGGTCACTTCAGTGGAGAAAGGACATCAGCAAAAGTGCTTCAATCCGAATTTTACTGGCCAACAGTTTTTAAGGAGTCCAAGGAAATGGTGTCAAGGTGTGATGTATGTCAAAGGGCTGGAAATCTAACCAAGAGGAATGAGATGCCACAGCAATACATACTAGAGCTTGAACTATTTGATGTATGGGGAATAGATTTCATGGGACCATTCCCAACCTCATACTCAAATAGCTACATATCAGTGGCTGTTGATTATGTTTCAAGATGGGTAGAGGCCATAGCTACTACAACAAATGACAACAAGGTTGTGATAAACTTCTTGAGAAGGAACATCTTCAGCAGATTTGGAGTTCTCAGGGCTCTCATTAGTGATGGAGGATCACAATTCTGCAACAAACAACTGGAAGCACTCCTTCTCAGATATGGAGTCAAACACAAAGTGGCAACTCCATACCACCCACAGACCAACGGGCAAGCCGAGATCTCCAACAGAGAGCTGAAATGAATACTTGAAAAAACTGTTGGAAGTTCAGCAAAGTGATGCAGGTGGAAACTGTCTCTCAACAAAAGTCCTTCGGCAAGTGTACCGAATTTGTCGTCAAGTAAAAACCCACAATAGAGTGAGGTCGAATCCCACAGGGATTGATTGATCAAGCAACTTTAATTAGAAGAATGTTCTAGTTGAGCGAATTCAGAATTTGGGTTGAGAGTTGCAGAAAATAAAATTGGCGGGAATGTAAATAACAGAAAAAGTAAATGCTAGAATTAAAGAGCTGAAAGTAAATGACTGAAAGTAAATTGCAGAATTGTAAATGGGAATGGGGTGTTTGCTCATGAAAGTAAACGCAGAAATTAAAGAGAATGGGTGAGATCAGAATTGGGGAGTTCATTGGGTGCAGGAGATGTTGCAATTCTCCGGATCAAGTTCATTTTCATCTCTTCCTCAATCAATGCACTCATTGATCTCCTTGGCAATCTTAATTGATTGAATTACAATTCCTTGTAATTCAATCTCTCAAATCTTGATCAATAGCCAATTCCTTGGTCAATTTCTCATGAGAAGAGATGAAGTGTGGTCACTGATTATACCACATGCATTTCCCAAATCAAGTATTGAGAGGATTATAGTCACATATCCATCCAAATCCAATTTGGTCCAGCATGAGAAAGCATTTCTAGCTTGATCTCTTCCTTCCTCTTTCAAGGCTCAGAAGAGATCCAAGTTTGGATAGCTTCTTTTCCAAGATAACTACCCAATGGGATGAAGATCGAAAGCTTTCAAGTAAAATCAAGAGAAAAGATAGAAGAAGAATAATGAAAATTAGTATTGTTCCATCAACTTACAACAGAGCTCCCTAACCCAATGAAAGGGGTTTAGTTGTTCATAGCTCTAGAAAATGAAAACAAAGATGGAGAATACATCATGGAACTAGAAGAGTAGAGTAAAATACAGAGAGTAGTGCTCTTTTCTAACTTCCAGACTCCCAAATAATTCAAAGCTACTCTTATATATACTAATCTTCTCAGCTTCTAGTTGGCTCTTCAAGTCTTGGGCCATTGAATCTTGAGTTTGAAGCCGTTCTCTTCTTCATTTGGGCTTGGTTTTACTTTCAGAGAGAAAGTGTGAAGTGGGCAGAGACTTTAGCTCAGGACATTAGGGGTGTTACTCGTTTTAATGAAAGTATAAATTCGAGAACGTTAGTGACACTCAACATTGTCACTAACGTTCCAATGTACCCCTTTGCCTCACGTTAGAGTCCACGTTAACTAGGTTAACATGGCTTCTAATGTGGCCTTGCCAACCTTCGAGAACGTTAGTGACACTTAACATTGTCACTAACGTTCCAATGTGCCCCTATGTCTCACGTTAGAGTCCACGTTAACTAGGTTAACGTGGCTTCTAACGTGGCCTTAGTGACAATGTTGAGTGTCACTAACGTTGGCTCATCTTTCACTCATCAACGTTAGCTTTCCACGTTAACTAAGTTAACGTGGAAGTTAACGTGGCTCCTTGGGGTTTTGTGGTTGCTTCCAATGTTATTGACAATGTTGGGTGTCACTAACGTTGTCGACCACCCTTGCCTCTTACGTTAGCTCCCAAGTTAACGTGGGAGTTAACGTGGTACATTGCACCTTAGGCCAACGTTAGTGACAATGTTGAGTGTCACTAACGTTGGCTTCTTCCCCCTTTTAA
>NC_029780.3:40924160-40925506 GCF_000817695.3 Arachis duranensis
ACGTGACTCTTAACATGGGCAATGATGGCTTCGAGAGCGTTATTGGCAATCACTTTTCTCATTAACTTTGCAAGTTACCTCCCATTCCACGTTAGTGGTAACATTAATTAGATTAACGTGACTGCTAAGTGGTTCTTCCTTGCTTCCCTTGGTCCTGAAATCAAGCAATAGAGTGCATCAAAGTTCTAGTCCAAGTCATGGGTAATACAACATACAATTTATTATTAAACTCATGCAAAATTCTCATGAAATCATGTAAAATTCACAATGTATGCTTGAATCAAGGTGTAAGTGAATATCTACCCAAAACTAGCTTATTTCCTAAGGAAATGCATGAAACTACCTTAAAAACGGTAAAGAAAAGGTCAGTGAAACTGGCCAAGATGCTCTGGTATCACAACACCAAACTTAAAGCTTGCTTGTCCCTAAGCAAGTACTGGAACAAGAGAATGATGAATGGAATGCCAAGAGAAATGAGTCATTCTTGTGGAAGTCATGTCACTGATTTTATGGTGGTTTCATGCATAGCAACATAGGTTCATTCCATTACTGGCTTTCAGACCTTTATCATGTCCTAAAACACTGAGTTTGCTTATATCCCATGAGACTATTGATCCTTTTATTGTCATTCCAGGGCTTATTTGTGTTCTTCAGGCTAAGTGCTCTGTAAGGGGGCAACTCTTTAAGATAAGCTTTTAGCCAACACTCCCGAACCAGTTGGTTCAAGGTGCTAGGTGTTGAGACACCCCTAAGGACTTACTCCCTCAAGTCTCTCCCCCATACATACACACCACAGGCATCTGATTCATTTATTTTCCGTCTTGAGACCTTGGTGTCCAGCACCTCTTTGGGTTACTAAATGCTCTGTAGTGAGGGTTACTCTTGATAGTGGACTTTCAGCTGATAATCCCGAGTTAGTTAACCCAAGTTACCAAGTGATAAGGCACCCCTAAGAGCTTATTCATCCAAGTAAATCCCTCACACAGGAACACCACAGACACATGCCTCAAGACTAAAACCATTGGTGCCTAGCCTTATTGCTTACTCTTTTTCTTTTGTTTTTCACTTTAAGTGTTCTTTCCCTTTCTCTTATTAGGATCGTGTTGTTTACTTAGTCTCATGGGTATATTCAAAGTATAGTATTCAGGCCAGATAGTTGTCATTCCCACCTTATGGTTGAACCAACTTAGCTAACTTATGATCACACCAAAGACTCATGAATGCACTTCCATGTTATGAACTCCACTCTGGTCTATTTAAAACACAATCATTCTCTTTTTCATTTGATTTAAAAGACAAGCATACAATAAGTAATGGTATGATGCAGTAACACTTAAATCAGAAAT
>NC_029780.3:40925639-40929630 GCF_000817695.3 Arachis duranensis
TTCCTTATTTAAAGCATAGAAAAAGATGGAGTAAAGAAGGAACTCCACCACCTTTTACTCTTGTGGCCGTCCATGCTCTTATCCTTGCTTGACCTTCTTGTATCCTCTTGCATTTTCTCGCATCCACGCCAATCTTGCTTGCTTCCAATCCTCAAGTGCCTTCCTCACTGATTCATGACTCTCTTCCACCCTTTGTCTCTCTTCTCGTGCTAATTCATACTTCACTTCTTCATACCTTGTGATTCCTGGGTGCAATATAGGCAGCTGTCCTACTAGGTATCCAAGCCTGGCTTGAGTGTTTATGTGATGCCCTGTCTCGCTCATGTAAACTCCTTCTGCAAATGCCCTTTGCTCGTCCAGTAGTTCTGTGTGTTCTATTTGTCTCCGATGCATCTCATGTATGTGTGCCCCTTGATGTGCTTGGATGTTGATTAGCCTCTGGATGGACTCTTGTTGCTTATTTTGCCTTTGTTCCATCCTGTTGAATGTTTCTTCCCATTGTTACCCTTGATTTAGTTGCTGTTCCATCATTTGCCTTTGCCACTCACCTTGCTGAGTCATCCACCTTGAGAATGCTTCCTCTTGCTGCCCCATAATCTGTAGTTGAAGCTCTTTCTGTGCTCCTTGGCCTTCCAAATACTGTCTAGACAAGCCATCAATGGCTTCCTGCAATTGGTGCATGTCCAAGGTCTGTGGTGCTTGCCCCTCTGCTACTTGTCCTTCCACTACTTGAGGGGCTATCATCTTCCTTTGCTTCCGTTGAGGCAGGGGGGATGCGGCAGCATTCATCCTTCGGACCGTTATTGGAATGCCTTCCTTTATCCACACGAGATCCTCATCTTCAAAAACTACCCCAGCTTTCTTGCATATTCGGTAAATAGTGCTGGGGTAACCTAACGTTCCTCTTGAGTCGCTTTTCTCTGCCATCTTTCTAATGCCTTCAGCTATGAGTTCATGAACCTTGATTTCTCCTCCCTTCAGTATACAGTGAACCATTATTGCTC
The DNA here is from genome assembly GCF_000817695.3 of Arachis duranensis. Classification (NCBI taxonomy): domain Eukaryota; kingdom Viridiplantae; phylum Streptophyta; class Magnoliopsida; order Fabales; family Fabaceae; genus Arachis; species Arachis duranensis. Next base: position 40,926,644 of record NC_029780.3, read on the forward strand.
TCTTGAGGTTCACCTCCGAGTTGTTTGTAGTTGGGAGGATAGACCTCCTCACTAGCTCAAACCACCCATTGGCTTCAGGAGTGAGATCTATTCTCTTGATGAACTTTGGTTTCTTTCCCGCAGACCTTTCCCAGTCAGCTCCGGGTACACAAATGTCTCGCAAAATCTGGTCATAATTGGGGTTGTTGTCCAATCTTGAGTGATAACTTTCTTCTTCAAACGGTATAGACCATAGCTTCAGTGCCCTCATGACACTCATGGGACCAAAATCCACCATCTTTCCTCTCACAAAGCTTGTATATGACTCATCTTTCTTATCATATCGGACCGCATTCGCATAAAATTCTCTTATGAGGTTTGCATTCACCTTAATGACCAGATCAGTGAGGAGCTCCCATCTTTTCTTTTCTACTTTCTCTGTGATTTCTGGACACTCAGTTTTCTTCAGTTGAAATCCCAGCTCATAAATGATTTCCTTGTCAACCATCCACCCGTATTGCAATGCATGATACAAGCTTCTAAATCTCTTTTCATCATATGGGTGTTGCTCCATGGGTTCTTTTCCTTTCCTGCGTTTAGAACTTGAGGAAGCCATGAATGAAAGTTGTGTGAAGGTGGTAAGGGCGTGAGACTTTTGGTTGTTTAGGGTTTTATTGCAATGAAGAGAGTAAGGGTGGTGTTTGTAATGGGGTAGACCGTGCTTAGTTCTAAAATGGAGAGGTGTGAAGTGTGGGTACGGAACATGGTTCATTTATATAGAGAAGTGGTGAGATAATGGAGGGTATGGATTGATGGAGTAGTTACTTGATGGACGGTTGGGGTTATGCATGGTTAAAGGACAAGGATCATCACTTATTGATGGAGATTGCTCGGTCTTTTAGGGGTCCCATTTTTTCAATGTTGCATGTCAACACTTTCCAATGCATTCCCTTTTTAGGACCCGTGTTTAGTTCTCTTCATGAAGTGGCCGAATCTCCCCATTTAATTGTCCAATCAATCCTCATCAATGCTCCTTTTCTTTTCCCTATAAAGATAAAATAAGAAAAGTAAGAAAAGATATCAAAATGACAATATGAACTTTACGGCTAGAATTAAAAAAAAATAAGAAAATGTTAGATTGTTTATTTATGAATTCCAACTAACTAACTAACTGTGGATCCTTATATGCATATTGGTGGCACCATGGGATGACACCAAACTTAATTTGGAGCATTGTGATGAAAAGTTTTGTTCAAAGCTCCAAGACTAGCATGCACCTTGGTTTGCTTTGAACACCAAATTTGTTCCTCACTGTATACTGCACAATAAGGATTTCACCAAGTGTTTGTCAAGTTTGGGTTGGACTTCATAAACATTGACTTATTTACATTTCTAAAAGCATATAAAACATGGGTTGCCTCCCATGAAGCGCTTCTTTAGCGTCACTAGCTTGACGTTTCTCCCTCATCATGGTGGTTGGTAATGCTTGAAGTCTTCCCCTCTTGTTGTGGACTTGTATCCATTGGTTGTATCAATGATCTCGACATGTTCCAGGGAGAGAACTCTGTTGATAGTGAAGACTTTAGGTAACTGAGATGGTACCGTGGGGAGATTAGGGGGAATATCTGGGAAGTAAGCTGAGATCACTCTATCCCCTGGAGAGAAGTCTTCCGTAGGGATCTTTTTGTTCCTCCACCTCCTTGGTACCATCTTCCTTGTGTCTTTTTTGTAGCTAGGAATGGTCTTTGGTGCACAAAATTGTGATTCATTCTTTTCCAACTCGAAACAATCCCCGGCAATGGCTCCAAAAACTTGGTGCTCAATATCACGGTGTCTAAAATTCAATTAACAACTCCGCACAACTAACCAGCAAGTGCACTGGGTCATCCAAGTAATACCTTACGTGAGTAAGGGCCACCTTGTAAATCTCAGTCAGGCGGATTCAAATGTATTTGGATTAGATATTTAAAAGATAAATAAAAAAGGATAGAAATACTTATGTATATTAATGGTGGGAATTTCAGATAAGCATATGGAGATACTGTGCCCTTTCTTTTTCTACTTTCCTACTTCTTCCTTCAATCCTTCTTACTCCTTTCCATGGCAAGCTGTATGTAGGGCATCACCGTTGTCAATGGCTACATCCCATCCTCTCAGTGAAAAAGGTCCAAATGCTCTGTCACGGCACGGCTAATCATCTATCGGTTCTCAATCAGGTTGGAATAGAATCCCTTGATTCTTTTGCGTCTGTCACTAACGCCCAACCTTCAGGAGTTTGAAGCTCGTCACAGTCATTCAATCCCAAAATCCTACTCGGAATACCACAGACAAGGTTTAGACTTTCTGGATTCTCATGAATGCCGCCATCAATCGAGCTTATACCACGAAAATTCTGTTTGGGGAATCTAAGAGATATATGCCCGGCCTAAGGTAGAACGGAAGTGGTTGTCAATCACGTGCATTCATAGGTGAGAATGATGATGAGTGTCATGGATCATCACATTCATCAAGTTGAAGTGCAACGAATATCTTAGAATAGGAATAAAGAGAATTGAATAGAAACAGTAGTAATTGCATTAAAACTTGAGGTACAGCAGAGCTCCACACCCTTAATCTATGGTGTGTAAAACTTGAGGTACAGCAGAGCCCCACACCCTTAATCTATGGTGTGTAGAAACTCCACCGTTGAAAATACATAAGTGAAAAGTTCAGGCATGGCCAAATGGCCAGCCCCCAAAACGTGATCAATAGCCTCCTAAGATGAAGAATAAAATAAAACTGAGACCAAGCGTTTAACTCTAGACAGCAGCATGTACTTGGCGTTGAGCGCCACTTTACGTCGTCAATTCCCAAATAAAGTATGGACTATTATATATTGCTGGAAAGCTCTGGATGTCTACTTTCCAACGCCGTTGAGGGCGCGCCATTTGGAGTTCTGTAGCTCCAAAAAATCCATTTCGAGTGCAGGGAGGTCAGATTCCAACAGCATCAGCAGTCCTTTTGTTAGC
>NC_029780.3:40929936-40931021 GCF_000817695.3 Arachis duranensis
TAGGATAAAAAGAAGGGAATATACTATAAATTCCAAAATATCAATGAATATTAATTCTAATTAGATGAGCGGGACTTGTAGCTTTTTGCTTCTGAACAGTTTTGGCATCTCACTTTTTCCTTTGAAGTTTAGAATGATTGGCATCTCTAGGAACTTAGAATGTCAGATAGTGTTATTGATTCTCCTAGTTAAGTATGTTGATTCTTGAACACAGTTACTTTTATGAGTCTTGGTCGTGGCCCTAAGCACTTTGTTTTCCAGTATTACCACCAGATACATAAATGCCACAGACACATGACTGGGTGAACCTTTTCAGATTGTGACTCAGCTTTGCTAGAGTCCCCAGTTAGAGGTGTCCAAAGCTCTTAAGCACACTCTTTTACTTTGGATCACGACTTTAACCACTCAGTCTCAAGCTTTTCACTTGGACCTGCATGACACAAGCACATGATTAGGGACAACTTGATTTAGACGCTTAAGCCTGGATTTTATTTCCTTGGGCCCTCCTATCCATTGATGCTCAAAGCCTTGGATCCTTTTTACCCTTGCCTTTTGGTTTTAAGGGCTATTGGCTTTTTCTGCTTGCTTTTTCTATTTTTTTCACCATTTTTTTTCGCAAGCTTTTTACTCTTCACTGCTTTTTCTTGCTTCAAGAATCAATTTTCATGATTTTTCAGATTGTCAATAACATTTCTCTTTGTTCATCATTCTTTCAAGAGCCAACAGTTTTAACATTCATAAACAACAAGATCAAAAATATGCATTGTTCAAGCATTCATTCAGAAAATAGAAAGTATTGTCACCACATCAATATAATTGAACTAAATTCAAGGATAAATTCGAAATTCATGTACTTCCTGTTCTTTTGATTAAAAACATTCTTCATTTAAGAGAGGTGAAGGATTAATGGATTTATTCATAACTTTAAGACATAGTTACTAAACACTAATGATCATGAAGTAGAGACACAAAATATAAATGAACATAACATAAAAACCGAAAAGCAGAAAGAAATAAGAACAAGGAATGAATCCACCTTAGTGGCGTCTTCTTCTTGAAGGACCAACAATGTCCTTAAGCTCTTC
>NC_029780.3:40931291-40934291 GCF_000817695.3 Arachis duranensis
GGGTCTCTCTTCCTTGCTCCATCCTCTTCTTGGTGATGGGCTTATCCTCCTCAATGGAGATGTCTCCTTCTATGATAACTCCAGCTGAGTAACAAAGATGGCAAATAAGGTGACGAAAAGCTAGCCTTGCCATGGTGGAGGGCTTTTCGGCTATTTTGTAGATTTCATTGGAGATGACTTCATGAACTTCTACTTCCTCTCCAATCATGATGCTATGAATCATGATGGCCCGATCCGCAGTAACTTCAAATCGGTTGCTAGTGGGAATGATGGAGCGTTGAATGAACTCCAACCATCCTCTAGCCACAGGCTTGAGGTCCAGTCTTCTTAGTTGAACTGGCTTGCCTTTAGAGTCTCTTTTCCATTGAGCTCCTTCCACACATATGTCCATAAGGACTTGGTCCAACCTTTGATTAAAGTTGACCTTTCTAGTGTAGGGGCGTACATCTCCTTGCATCATGGGCAAGTGGAATGCCAACCTCACATTCTCCGGACTAAAATCTAAGTATTTCCCCCGAACCATTATGAGATAATTCTTTGGACTCGGGTTCATACTTTGATCATGGTTCCTAGTGATCCATGCATTGGCATAGAACTCTTGAACCATTAAGATTCCGACTTGTTGCATGGGGTTGGTTAAGACTTCCCAACCTCTTCTTCGGATGGGTTGGTTAGGACTTCCCAACCTCTTCTTCGGATTTCATGTCGGATCTCCGGATACTCATTTTTCTTGAGTTTGAAAGGGACCTCAGGGATCACCTTCTTCTTTGCCACAACATCATAGAAGTGGTCTTGATGGCTTTTGGAGATGAATCTTTCCATCTCCCATGACTCGGAGGTGGAAGCTTTTGTCTTCCCTTTTCCTTTTCTAGAGGATTCTTCGGCCTTAGGTGCCATTGATGGTAATGGAAAAACAAAAAGCTTATGCTTTTACCACACCAAACTTAAAATATTGCTCGCCCTCGAGCAATAGAAGAAAGAAGAGAAGAAGAAGAAGAAGAAAAGATGGAGGAGAGTGAGAGATAGTGTTTTCGGCCAAGGTGTAGAAGAGGGGGTTTGTGGTGTGTGAAAATGAAGTAGAATGGAAGGGTATATATAGGGAGGGTAGTGGGTGTAGTTTCGGTCATTTAGGGTGGGATTGGGTGGGAAAGTGTTTTTGAATTTTGAAGGTAGGTGTGGTTTATGGGGAAGAGTGGATGGATGTGAGTGGTAAAGGGGGTAATTGGGAAGAGAGATAGAGGTGATTGGTGAAGGGTTTTGGGAAGGAGTATTTATTGGGAAGAGAAATTCAGAGATTGAAGTTGTTGGGAATATGTTAGGTGGGGATCCTGTGGGGTCCACAGATCCTGAGGTGTCAAGGAATCACATCCCTGCACCAAATAGACATACAAAATGCCTTTGCATACCATTCTGGCGTTTAAACGCCGAGGTGATGCACATTCTGGGCGTTCAACGCCCATGTGTAGCATGTTCTGTGCGTTCAACGCCCATGTATAGCATGTTTCTGGTGTTGAACGCCAGTTCCATGCTTGTTACTGGCGTTCAACTCCAGCTTTCCTCAAGGCACATTCCTGTCGTTCAAACGCCAGAATGTTGCTTGTTTCTGGCGTTCAGCGCCAGATTCATGCTCTGTTCTGGCGTTGAACGCCAGCCAGATGCTTCTTACTGGCGTTGAACACCAGTCTGTCCTCCCTCCAGGGTGTGATTTTTCTTCTGCTGTTTTTGATTCTGTTTTTAATTTTAATATATTTTTTTTCATGACTCCACATGATCATGCACCTAATAAAACACAAAATAACAATAAAATAAAAATAAAATTAGATAAATAAAAATTGGGTTGCCTCCCAACAAGCGCTCTTTTAATGTCATTAGCTTGACAGTGGGCTCTCATGGAGCCTCACAGGTGATCAGGTCAATGTTGTATAGTCCCAACACCAAACTTAGAGTTTGGATATGGGGTCTTAACACCAAATTTAGTGTTTGGTTGTGGCCTCCCAACACCAAACTTAGATTTTGACTGTGGGGGCTCTTCTTGACTCTGAACTGAGAGAAGCTCTTTATGCTTACTCTCTTTTGTCACAAAAGGATGGCCATGTGCCTTAAACACAAGGTAGTCCCCATTCAATTGAAGGACTAATTCACCTCTGTTGACATCTATCACAGCTCCTGCTGTAGCTAGGAAAGGTCTTCCAATGATGATGCATTCATCCTCTTCCTTCCTAGTGTCTAAGATTATGAAATCAGCAGGGATGTAAAGGCCTTCAACCTTTACTAACACGTCCTCTACTACTCCATAAGCTTGTCTTAATGACTTGTCTACCAATTGTAATGAGAACAAGGCAGGTGGTACCTCAATGATCCCCAGCTTCTCCATTACAGAGAGTGGCATAAGATTTATCCCTGACCCCAGATCACATAGAGCTTTTTCAAAGGTCATGGTGCCTATGGTACAAGGTATTAAAAACTTGCCAGGATCTTGTCTCTTTTGAGGTAAAATTTTCTGAATCCAGGTGTCTAGTTCACTAATGAGCAAGGGAGGTTCACTTTCCCAAGTCTCATTACCAAACAACTTAGCATTCAGCTTCATGATAGCTCCTAAATATTGAGCAACTTGCTCTCCAGTCACATCTTCATCCTCTTCAGAGGAAGAATAGTCTTCAAAGCTCATGAATGGCAGAAGGAGATTTAATGGGATCTCTATGGTCTCTATATGAGCCTCAGATTCCTTTGGATCCTTAATAGGAAACTCCTTCTCGCTTAAGAGACGTCCCAGGAGGTCTTCCTCACTAGGATTTTCGTCCTTCTCCTCCCTTGTGCATTCGGCCATATTGATCACATCAATGGCCTTGCACTCTCCTCTTGGATTTTCTTCTGTATTGCTTGGGAGAGTACTAGGAGGGAGTTCAGGAATTTTCTTGCTCAGCTGACCCACTTGTCCTTCCAAATTTCTGATGGAGGACCTTGTTTCAATCATGAAACTTTGAGTGGTTTTGATTAGAT
>NC_029780.3:40934446-40934801 GCF_000817695.3 Arachis duranensis
TTTGAGGCTTTTGTTGATCCTTCCATGAGAAATTTGGATGATTTCTCCATGATGAATTATAGGTGTTTCCATAAGGTTCACCCATGTAATTAACCTCTGCCATTGCAGGGTTCTCAGGATCATAAGCTTCTTCAGAAGCTGCCTCTTTAGTACTGTTGGATGCATTTTACCATCCATTCAGATTTTGAGAGATCATGTTGACTTGCTGAGTCAACACTTTGTTCTGAGCCAATATGGCATTCAGAGCATCAATTTCAAGAACTCCCTTCCTTTGAGGTGTCCCATTATTCACGGAATTCCTCTCAGAAGTGTACATGAATTGGTTATTTGCAACCATGTCAATAAGTTCTTGAGC
>NC_029780.3:40934895-40935964 GCF_000817695.3 Arachis duranensis
AAAAAGCATGAGTCTGTAGACTTCAGGATCAACTCCATTCGTCTTTACAGTCTCACAAATCTGCAAGAACTCAGTTAAAAACTGGTAAGGATCTTCAGATGGAAGTCCATAAAACTTGTAGTTCTGTTGCATTAAAGCAACCAGTTGAGGCTTAAGCTCAAAATTATTGGCTCCAATGGCAGGAATGGAGATGCTTCTTCCATCAAATTTGGACGTTGGTTTTGTGAAGTCACCAAGCATTCTCCTTGCATTATTGTTGTTGGGTTCGGCTGCCATCTCCTTCTCTTGTTCTAATATTTCTGAAAGGTTACCTTTAGATTATTGTAATTTAGCTTCTCTTAATTTCCTCTTTAGAGTCCTTTCAGGTTCGGGATCAATTTCAACAAGAGTGCCTTTTTCCTTGTTCCTGCTCATATGAAAGAGAAGAAAACAAGAAAAGAAGAGGAATCCTCTATGTCACTGATGATTGGATTTTTGACGGTTTAGAATTTCACAAATGAAATCTCGTTGAAGTATAGTCTCTAAACCAACAATAATCCTCTCATACAAAAATTTGTTTGTCACAAGTACAAACCCCTAAAATCTATAAACCAAAGTATTTAAACCTCGGGTCATTCTCCCTAGGATTTACAATAAAGTGTCTTGTTATTGGTTGTGAGTTATATTTGGGGTTTTTAAGATTTTAGACAAGAAATATAAATGGCAAAGAAAATAAACTAACAACTAGCAAAGCTCTTGGCAAGATATGAGAACTAGAAGTCCTATCCTAGTTATCCTCCTCAATTGTGATGGTAAATTGTCCATTGCTCCCACTTAGTCAACCTCCAACCATGGAGGAAAGTCAAGTGGATGAATCAATTTGATTCCTCAAGTACTAATCAACTCCTAAAGGAAAGACTAGCTTTAGAGGCATTCAAATCAATTAGCAACTTCTAATTATCAACCAACAAAAGAATTAGATAACTCAAGAGTCACTAATTACTCTACCTAGGCCAAGAGGAACAAAACCTACACTAAAATCCAAGCATTTCATCAAACACTTGGAAGGCATAAAAGAAAAGCAAAGCAA